>NC_050574.1:347509601-347864574 GCF_011100635.1 Trichosurus vulpecula
AGAAATTCATTTTAAGGTTATGAGAAGTAGGATAGTATGGAGAAAGGAGGTGGAATTTGAGTTGTCATTTAAAGGATGGGTAAGAATTCAAGAGAGAAATAATGGGAAACAGTTGAGGCATAGACTGAAGTGTGAGCAAAGTCATGGAGGCATGCCTTTGTTCACACTCTTCATGGAGGAAAGCACAGGGCATGTTCATGGGACAAGGTAGTCCAGTTTGGGTGGAACAAAAGACATGGAGGGAAAATAATATGAGAACAGGCTGAAAAAATAGCAAGCTAGTATTTTTTAGCACTGGAAGGTTTTCTGAGCACTTTGCCTGTGTTATGTCATTTAACTCTCAGAAGAACCCTGTGAGGTAGTTGCTATTATTTTACATATGTTAAATATCACTCCCATTTTACAGATAAGGAAACTGAGGCTGAGAGAGGTAAAGTGAAGTCTAGGATCACAAGGCTAAAGATTTGAACTCAGGTCTTCCTTGAAGTCACCACCTGACTCCCCATTACAAATGCCAGGCAGTAGATTTTGAAAATATTTCCGCTTACCTGAGATCTGGAATTTAACTTTAGCAAAAGAATAGAAATGATTGTATGTAAACAATCATCCCTTGAACTCCTGCTGCTGTGGCTGATGGTAGTGAACGTTCCTTTAATGGCTGCAGAGGTTAGGCAGAATTCACATCACTGTCCTCTGCGGTGAGACATGCAGAGAGGTCACCAAATTAATTCCTCTTTTTGTAGTCCCTTTTCAACTTCCAAGCAATTTGCTTTTAGGGCTAAACTCCCTTTGCATGCTGAGCCCAAGAACATTTTTTTCCCCATGCAAACATTTAGATTGAATTTTCTGTGGCTCTTTTCATGACACCTAGAGATGAAAAGACCCTTTTCTTTGAACATAGGAAATTGAAAAAGGGAAAAGTACAGATTGTACTTACGGAAGAGAGATCTGTCTGTCAAGGGTGAAGAGTAGGACTGAAGGTGGCTCTTTGATTTAGAAGAAATGTTGTTTATCTTTTGCTCCTCTGGTACCCAGAATAACCTATTCTTGCACTAAAATAACCCCCACAATCTTCCATGCAGAAATTCACTTTAGGGTCCCTTCCACAATCCCAGAGCCCATCTCATACTGTGGAAGAAAACGGCACCATTTTCTAGGATCCTTAGACCCTCTCTTGGTCTTGTTATTGAGGGAAGCTTCCTGGTAGAGACAGAGGAACCCAAGACTGATATCAGACTTAGGTTTGAGTCTCCAGATTCATTGCTAGTGGGATAACCTCCCATTTACATTGTGTGCATTTTTCATGAGCAGTCATTTCTGTGTTGTCCTCCCCATTAGACTGAGAGTTCCTTGGCATCAGGGGCCTTGTTTTTGCCATTCTTTGTGTCCCCAGGGCTCAGCACAGTGCTAGTAACACAGCAAGCATTTGCATAATTAAGTGCTTGTTGATGAATTAATTAATTAACTAGCTGTGGAAATAGCCCTGGCACTTCACATCTTTGGGTCTCAGTTTCCTTATTCATCATATGATGAAACTGAATTAGATGATTTCTAAATGTATGTCTGCTTCTAAAATCCTATGGTTTTGGGATTTCATGATTTCCACAGCCTCTAAAGAGCTGTTGTTGTTGTTGGGTTTTTTCCTAATGCATCTTAATTACTGAGGTACCTCGAAAAAAAAGCTTTGATCTTGGAATAGGGGCTGTAAATGGTATCTGGGGTGGAGGGGGAGGAAGAGGGACTAGTTCTAAAGTTAACCCCTGAAATAGCAGTGTTGGTCTTGGGAACAAAAATATAGACTGTAAATGCTTGTTTCTTTCCCCTTCTCCAAGCTATATTAGGAAGGATCCTGAAAACCAAGAGGACTTGGGGTGGGTGGAACTTACTCAGATTTAGACGATGGAGAATTAACCCCAGTTACCACTGGGAGCACATTTTGTTTGGCCACAATGTTTTTCAAGCTTACATAGCACACTAGTTGTCAAATTTTATATAGCTTGTCTATCCTTTGAGCCTACCCTACTCTGCATAAACATATGCTTATTTACCACATGAACATCCCCAACATTGTGTGAATGGAATGACTAATGGGGGTGTGCATGTGTGTGTGTTATATTTATTACACACCTACACATAAACAAACACTCCCTAAATACCCATTTGGGGTTAACATACTGTAAGGAAAAAATATAGTCATCTAATTTAAGTCTTCTTTACACTTCTATTATCAACTGTAACCTTTTCTCAACTTGTTTTCCCTCCATTTATGAAGCTATTAGTGTTTGTCAAGTTATATGCTTGAATTTCACAAATATATCTGAGCTGCCCAATATGTATTTCCTAAAGAGAATTAGCCACAGCTACTATTTTTGTATCATGTTTCCTCTTATTAAGTGTCTTTCTTAAGCTATCAAATGATTATCCTTCATGAAAAACTAAAAATTGGACCTTCTTCATTTACATGTATTCCCCATTTACTGACACTAGCCCAAGTTTAGTCTTTACAAAGAAGAAAATGGATCTTTATGTTATCTAAAAAGATCATATATTTGGTATGTATACCAAATATTTTCAATAGCATGCCAGAGTGGAGAGAGTATTAGAACTTGAGTGAAGAAGAACTGTTTAAATTTTGCCTCTCACACTTAATAGCTGTATGACTACTGACAAGTCAATTAACCTTTCTGAGACTTAATGGACTCTCTAAGTAACAGATGAACTGTATTCTTCATTCCATACAGGAAGTTTACTTATCAGCTAATCACAGGCATTTGTTTCTATACCAACTAGTCACAGGCATTTGGGAGATTTTCCATATAATAAAACTGTAGTTCCTTGATGTATCATATAGTCACTTTTCAATAATGATAAAACATTCATGTAACATTTCAGGACTGTACTACATTACATATGTTCAAGGACTAGCTGGAAGGGGCCTTCAGAAATCATCTAATCCAATTCTCTCATTTTACAGACATGTGAGTGATCCTATGGTCACTATGGTTCTTTTACTATAGTTCAAATCCCCATGGTTCTATTATGCATTGTTTGTTCCTTTTAATGATTCTTTGCAAAAAGAGTAAAACACTGTATACAACACCCAGTCATACCTGTCTCATCATTTTGGGAGCTGACGCCATTATGCCAAGGTCACATGACTATAGTTCATTGAACTCTAGCAGATTCAGAGGACAGTAGGACTTTCTATTAGGTGGAGGAGGGGCTCTAGAGTAAATTCCTAATGTGTAAATCTGCTTTAACCACATACTTTAGACCACTGGTATCAAACTCAAATAGAAATAGGGGCCATTAAAATATGCATAAGGAACCCTGAGGGCCTCATATTGACTTTGAAAACCACATATTAACATTATCTATGTTCTATTGCATTTATTTTTGTTTAAAATTTCCTAATTATGTGTATATATTTATATGTATACATATATAATTTTTTCCAATTACATGTAAAAACAATTTTTAGCATTTGTTTTTTTAAATTCTGAGTTCTAAGTTCTCTCCCTCTCTACCTTCCCTCTTCCCTCTTTGAGAAGGCAAGCAATTTGATACAGATTATACATGTGCAGTCATGCAAAACATATTTCCATATTAGTCATGTTGTAAAAGTAAACCAGACCAAAAAAAATCCAAGAAAAATTAAAAAAATTTAAAAAGTATGCTTTAGTCTATACTTGGACTCCACCAGTTCTTTCTCTGGAGTTGAATAGCACTTTTCATCATGAGTCCTTTGGGACTGTTTTAGATCATTATATTGCTGAGAATAGCTAGATCATTCACAGTTGTTCATCTTACAATATTGGTAGTACTGTGTATAATGTTATCCTGGTTCTTCTCACTTCACTTTGAATCAGTTCATATAAGTCTTTCTAGATTTTTCTGAAATCTGCCTGCTCATCATTTCTTATATGTCACAATCGTATACCACAACTTGTTCAGCCATTCCCCAAATGATGGGCACCCCCTCAATTTCCAATTACATTTTAATCTGGTTCTATACTTAGGATTGCTGTAGGCCGCATGAGGACTACAGGTTTGGTGTGACAGCTCTGTACTACACTAATGAAATGAAATCCCAATCCCTACATTTCAACACGTAGGTAGAAAATTTGTCTTTTGCTATCCAGTTGACACTTTACTTTGTCTTTTATAGAAGCAAAGAAATGAGCAAAGACTAAGACTTTAGCTGTGAGTCACTTGACCAGTGAGCTATATATCTGCCATGTTGAAATATGCAAGCTTTGGCTATCTTTTGCTCACACTCCACATCTCTAAGTTGGGCACAACAGAGGAAAGCGTCAGTTTCATTTGAGTATTTCTCCTGACCTTGTTCCCACCCCCCACCTCCATCCCACTCACCACTCCCAGATCCGGGAAAAGTTGGGCAGAGCAACAGCGGTGATGTCTGACTTTGTGGGTTCTTTCTCAGATCCTTTGGTTACTCAGCCAGGCAGTGCCACAGAGATTTCCTGACCTCATTTGCCCAAGTTGAAGCCTCCTGTAAACAAGTTAGGTGAGGGAAGATTGAGTTCCACTATAAAAAATGACTGAATGAACAGGCTCTTGCCATGTCACTTCCTTCCTAATGAGAAAGCTGTTTTATTTGTTCTCAAAGGCAGCCTCATCTGGCAGGAGCTGGGTAAGGGAGTCAGGGGGTGGATTTGGCTAACTCATCATGGATTCGTACTGGCAACATTCTAGAGGACAGCATCCTGACCAAGCAAAAAGCCTTCCTAAATATTTACTTCTCATAGACAAATCAAGACTGTACCCTGGCAGATATTTCTAGTCACCCATGGAAAAAAACAGGAAACGTAAACTGAATTTGATGGTTGTGGGGTAACCTCATCCTCGAAAAAAAAAAAGCCAAGGAGAAAAGGCACTGAGACATTCAGTTGCCTTGAAGGTTACAGCTTCAAGAGTTAACATTAGATTACTTTAATAATCCCAACCTTTCATTTCCTGATTTGGAGGGAATTAGAATCATAAAGGGACTTTGGAAATAATACAGCATATCCCCATACCTACACTTTACAGATGAAGACACAGAGGCACAGAGAAATTAAGCAACTTGGCTAAAGTCACACAGCTGATGAGTGGTGGAGTGGAGAGGGGGAAGGTCTACTGATTCTCAGTTTCCCTGTGCCAAAAGTGAGGTATTTAAAGCTGATGCATCCTCACCTAGGATTGTATAGATGTAGCCAAGTAAGAAAGGGGAGGACGGAGCTTACACATGACTACCATGAAAAGATTCTGTCCCAGGATGATTTAGAACTGAAAGATTCTCCACTCCTTAGAGAGAGAGTGAGAGAGAGAGAGAGAGAGAAAGAGAGAGAAAAAAGAAAGAGAGAGAGAGAGACTATCAATACCTGATACTTCATGCTATCTCCCCTTGGGGTGTTTTATTGATCTTGTTCCATGTTCTATGTCCAACTAATCAACAAACGAATATTTTAAAGGACATTATATCATATACCCATATATAGTGGGCTGCAGATGCAAAGAGAAAAAGGAACCATCTTTCCTTTAAGGAGTTTATGTTTTATTGGGATAGACATGGACAACAGTGCATATGCATATATGGCTATTTAGTTGTTGTTCAGTCATTTCAGCTGTGTCTGACTCTTCGTGACCCCGTTTGGGGTTTTCTTGGCAAAGATCTTGGAGTGGTTTGTCATTTTCTTCTCCAGCTCATTTTATAGATGAGGAAACTGAGGTAGACAGGGTTAAGTGACTTACCCAGGGTCACACAACTACTACGTGTCTGAGGTCAGATTTGAAGTCAGGAAGAGGAGTCTTCCTAACTCCAGGCCTCATGCCCTATCCACTGCACCACTTATTGCCCCATACATGGATATACATGGATATATTTATACATATACATATATATATATATATATATATATATATATATATATATATATATACACACACAAATACACATATATACACACACATATATACTATACACCAGTGGAATAAACTCAAATAGAAGTAAGGGGCCGCTAAACTTTTCATTTGGTTCCCTGTGAGTTGAATATTGACTTGAAAAATCACGTATTAAGTATCCATGTTTTATTGTTTTTTTATTTATTTTGTTAATATTTCCCAATGACATTTTAATGTAGTTCGGACTACACCAGGGACTGTTACCACCTGTGGGCTATTAATTTGATCTCTCTCTCTCTCTCTCTCTCTCTCTCTCTCTCTCTCTCTCTCTCTCTCTCTCTCTCTCTTACACACACACACACACACACACACCCATGCATTTGTAAATAGGCATTCATATATACATGTATATATTGTAGTCTGCTCACACCAACAGTTTATCACATCATTTGCCTACATGTGCTATCAATATTAGTTTTTCTTTGGCAGATGTATTATCCTTCTCATGGCCGCACAGCAACTAACATCAATAACATTTTTATTCTCAAAAGATGGACTTTTGCTTTCATGAGAAGCTTACAGTCAATAAAAAAGTTCTGGGGCTGGAGGAACAAAGATGGCGGTGGCGCCTGCGGCGGGAGCGGCCTCGGCGGCAGCGGGGCCAGCAGCCGGGCCAGCAGCCGGGCCAGCAGCGGGGTTCTCTGCGGCAGGAGGGGGTGGCGCTGAACAGGGGCCCGGGCCCGCCTGGCCCATTGCCGCCTCGCTGGTGACAGGGCCTGCCCCGGGTCTCCACTATGCCCCAGGCCTCGGAGCACCGACTGGGCCGGGCCCGTGAACAGCCCATCAGTGTCCAGACCCGGGTGGGAGCCAAGCTACCCATCGGCTCCCGGGCCAGAAGCAAGGAGCGCCGAAGCCCAGCGCCTGCGCCGAACCCCATGCTAAGGCCGCTGCCCCCTCGGCCCGGACCCCCTGAGGAAAGGTTCAAGAAGCTGGAGCTGGGCGGGGGAGAAACTCAGCCCCACGGCCCAGGGGCCTTCTCCGGGCTGATCATGGAGTGCCCCTGCCCGGCTCACCACCTCCCACTGTGGCATTGCCTCTGCCGTCCCGCACCAACCTGGCTCGCTCCAAGTCTGTGAACAATGGGGACTTGCGGCCAGTAGGGGCTTTAGGTGGACAAAGAGGCTGCGGGAAGCTGGGGGCTGCGCCGAGCCGCCTGACTCTCCAGCCTGAGCCCCCAGAGCTGAGACGAAGCACCTCTCTCCGTCGACTTGGCGGCTTCGCTGGTCCCCCTACCCTGATAACCATTCAGTCAGAGCCCCCTCCCACCCATGGCCCCTTTCTCACATCTGCGCGGTCCCTGGAGTCTTTCCACCCTGATGACAAGATGACTCACCACATACTGCTCTTGGGGTCTGGCCATGTTGGTCTCCGGAACCTGGGTAATATGTGCTTCCTGAATGCCGTATTACAGTGCCTGAGCAGCACAAGGCCACTTCGGGACTTTTGTCTTCGGAGAGACTTTCGGCAAGAGGTGCCCGTTGGGGGCCGGGCCCATCAAGTGTCCAGCCCCGGGTGGGAGCCAAGCTACCCATCGGCTCCCGGGCCAGAAGCAAGGAGCGCCGAAGCTCCTTTGCAGATGTGCTGGGAGCTCTGTGGCACCCCGACTCCTGTGAAGCTGTGAATCCTACACGTTTCCGAACTGTCTTCCAGAAATATGTCCCTTCCTTCTCCGGATACAGCCAGCAGGATGCCCAGGAGCTCCTGAAGCTCCTCATGGAGCGGCTACATCCAGAGATCAACTGGAAGGGCCGCCGTGCCCCACCCATCTTGGCTGATGCCCCAGCCCCCTCTCTACCCCGACGAGGGGGGCCCTCCTTGAAGAGACTGAGCTGAGTGATGACCAGCGAGCCAACCTAATGTGGAAAAGATATTTGGATTTAGAGGACAGCAAAATTGTGGACCTGTTTGTTGGCCAGTTGAAAAGTTGCCTCAAGTGCCAGGCCTGTGAGTATCGCTCCACAACCTTTGAGGTTTTTTGTGACCTGTCCCTGCCCATCCCTAAGAAAGGGTTTGCTGGGGGGAAGGTGTCTCTTCGGGATTGCTTCAGCCTCTTCACCAAAGAGGAAGAACTGGAGTCAGAGAATGCCCCGGTGTGTGACAGATGTTGGCAGAGAACATAGAGCACCAAAAAGTTGACTGTACAGAGGTTCCCCCCGGGTCCTTGTGCTCCACCTGAATCGGTTTTCTGCATCTCGAGGCTCTATTAAAAAAATTTCTGTTGGAGTTAACTTCCCTCTACAGCGACTGAGCCTAGGGGACTTTGCCAGTGATAAAGCTGGGAGTCCTGTATACCAGATGTATGCCCTTTGCAACCATTCCGGCAGTGTCCACTATGGTCACTACACAGCCCTGTGCCATGGCCAGACTGGTTGGCATGTCTACAATGACTCTCGTGTTTCCCTTGTCAGTGAAAACCAGGTGGCCTCCAGTGAGGGCTACATGCTGTTCTACCAGTGGTGCAGGAACCAGCTCGGTGCCTGTGATAGCCCTCCAAGTCCCGGGACCTGTGAAGCCCTCTTGATGCCCACAAATCCCAGACCTCCCATTTACCTCAGAGACATCTATTTTTGTGTCTTTTTAATCTGGGAGGGGCTGTCTCCCCTGTATTTTTTTTTTATTAAAACAGAAACAAAAACAACCCCTTAACACCTGGAGGCTTTCCCCGGCCTCCCAGACCTGTGTACAGACTGCCCAACCTCTTGTCCATGTACAGCCCCCATTCCTGCTGCAGTCTCACTTTTTGTGAATAAATTTAACAGGAAAAAAAAATTAAAAAGTTTTGCAGTTTACTGAAAGCAATCCAGCCTACCATTCTTCTCCTTGTAAATTTGGGGTCCAGCTCATTGTCCATCTGGCATCATCTGTCCCAGATATACATATTATTGGACAAACTCTAGAGGGCACCTACCTAAATGAATGTTGAAATCTGGACTATAGATACTGTTATCCACTTGATGTTTCCTGTGTGGATAGATAGGCCAAACTCCTCGGAGTGATTACTGATCTCTTCTGTGAGATTCTGCAATGTTCTGGGACTTGATAAAATCAGCACAACATTGTTTGAAAATGGGAACATCTAGAGAATCTCACCATCCCAAGGGAATCTTTCCTCAACCTCTACTCTGTGCTGGAGCTTCTCCATCACTGTGGAGAATACCTTGGCAAGCTTACATTTCCCTGTTTTATAGCTTATTGGATGTTTATATGAGAGGATAATTGAACAAGGTTATTTCTGTTGTTGCATCTTCTAAGGAATCTTGAATGATCTTGATGTATAGATGAGAAATATCTTGCTGTAAGAGAACCTATCAGGAGTCATTCTATGTCCCAGAAATGAGTGCTTTTTTTCATAATCACCAATAAACAATAAGTGACAATGGAATCTTATAGTCTCTACACCTTTTATTTGAATGTGAGGTGGTAAAGATGTGTTCAGTTATCGCTTATGAAATCTTTGCCTACTAAAAACCTTATCACAGATGCTCCTGATTTGTACATGGGTGGCTCCAAATAAAGATTGCATATGGATGAGAGACTAGGCATATGTATCTGGGAGTTATTGATATCCTATCACTTTTTTCAGTATGAATAACTTCTGAGATATTTTCTATGTATAGTGTGATTGCACTGGCTCATTCTTCCACAGGCAGTTTGTTTCAGCCATGTATCAGGGTTCAAGGTACCCTGAGGGACTGAGGTGCTCTCTTCTCTAATGCTATTGGCTTAAGCCTCCAGCAGTTGTTACCCCCATTGTTAGAGGCCTGGGACTAGCACCCCACTTCCATTTAACTACTTCAACTGTTTTAGCTCGTATAAAAGGATATTTACTTTGAAGATATAGCAAGGACAAAGTTATAACTTTCTTCCCAACACCGTTAAGCGTATTATTTCCTGCCCTACCTCCACCTCTGTGGGGAGTGGGCTGAAAACCAAGCTCAGTTCCTATGTAGTATTGGTCCTACCAAGCTTTCATGTGATGTGACTAAAGGTGAGTCTTCATAGCAGCTTCTTCTAATTTGGTTGAGAAATCCACTCCCAAAGTTCACTTGTCATACCTTTGGCTGCAAAAACTGGTGTAGTCTCTAACTCCAAGATTCCTGTGGCTTATTTTCCTCAACTTTTGAAACTCAAAAGGTTGGACACTCCACACCCCTCTCCTGGGAAGGAGAAGAATAAATACAGAGGCCGAGAACCAAGGCCTGTTTCTCAAAGCCACTGAGCTTGGTGAGGAGAAGCCCCCAAGTCTTCTCTCCTTATAGAATTATCTGTCACCAGACACTGTGAACCAAGGAGCCATACCACCAGAGCACAACTGAAGACAAACAGAGAAGCTATCTGTGGCCTCTTGGTTATTTCTTTCAAAGAGCCTCCTCTTCATCACAGAGCTAGCTGACCAGAACTAGTAATAGAGTATCTATGCATGGCCCACGGTGGTACTTCAAAGAGTATATCCCAGGTCATCATGACTCTCCCTAAAACAGATCCCTTAGACTCCTCCATGTAGAAAGATGCCCTCTGAGTCACTCTGAGTATGCACCAGACCTTCATTATGCAGGCCTTTGGTATCTCCCCCTCCTTAAGATACCTTGCATATTGGTTCCTTATTGCCCTCACAACTGGATTGTCTCCAGCATAAACCTCTATATATCCTCGGTCCAATATGGCTGCTTTCCCCATCTTTGTTCTCTTTGTTGCTATTTCTATCTCCTTTATAAGCACCTAAAGGATTGTGATGTTAGGGTCCAGGTATGGCAATCCTAATATCCTTGAGAGAGAAAATAATTTATTAAAATGTTTTTTGCAAATCTCTTCCATTTTTCTTCTGTTTGATTTCTCCCACTTTTTTTTAACCTTACATGTCCTTGAGAGGACTTTGGTTAGTTAGGTATCTTGCCATACTCTCTTTAAACTGGTTTTACTAAGCATTCTCAAAAGAGATACTATAAAAAAGCATATATATGTATATATGTATACATACACATACATACATACACACACATATACATAGACACATGCATTCATACATATATGCATTTTGGGGGGAGGCGAGCTCATTTAGTATTTTATTTGAAAATGCCTAGTAAGATAAACAAAGGCTATTTGAAGTAACTCTCTAACTTTTTATGGATGATGTCATGCCCCTGTCAGCACAGGAGAGGCAGTATTCTAAGCTGTGTAGCTGATCAACTCAAAATTTTTTGTGGGAGCACTTCATCAAATTCTAGCACCTAGATGGAACGCTGTGCTCTCTGCCTGGCACAAAGGCTAGTGAATCTCTTTTCTTTCCAGCCTCTCTATGTCCCACGGGATTCCCCTGGCCCAAACAAAACAGAACAAAACACAACAAAACAACCATCTGCTTGTAAAATAATTCTGACCAGTCACTTGGAATTTCCTGTCTATGCTTGTCCAGCTGAGCTCTAGTGTGCCAATCTGTAGGATGTACTGCAAGCAAAACTCAAAATGTGCCTCCCTTGCTGAGCTAGTAGCTTAGGATTAGAATATTTGGGGATGGGGGAACGCTGCTTCCTTGGTCCATTTTTTACAAATGCTTTGTGATCATTCATTATGGATGCTGAGGGTTATGCGATCTTATGAAACATAGATAAATAAAAAATTAATAGTAATGTAGCTACAACTTGGGATCACTACTGTAGTTTCATAAGTTACTAGAAATACTAAACAAATTTAGAAATATAATACAAGAACCTTGAGATCTTAAAGGGAACCATAAATTTCCATATGGAAAAGACTTTGGTGATTATCTAGTTCTGTCCCCTTTAGATTACAAGTGACCAAATTAAAGCTCAGAGAGAGGGAGACTTGGCAAACATTACAGAAATACTAGTGTCAGAACCAGATCTAAAACCTAGGTCTCTCAATTCCCCTTCTACTTCTCTTTAGAAAGAAGGCCTAGGTCAGGAAGATTTGAGTTCAAATCCAGCCTCAGATACCTACTAGTTGTGTGATCCTGGGCAAGTCACTTAACCCTATTTACCTCATGTTCTTCATCCGTAAAATGAGCTGGAGAAGGAAATGGCAAACCACTCCAATATCTTTGCCAAGAAAACTCCAAATGGGGTCACAGAGTTGGACATGATGGAAATGAACAAAATAAGAGGAGTTTTGGAGAATAAAATCAGTCCCTACAACATGAGATTGTTCAGAAAATCAATGGAGATACTTCATGTAAAAATTATAAAAGTGTGATATAAATGTGAATAATGATTATCATTGTCAACATCACAATTGTGAGCTAATCACTCAGGTTCACAAACATGACTAGCTCCTCATTTGTATTCATCCCATAGATCCAAACCATTGCCAAGACTCATTTCTACCTTCATAACAACTGTCCTGTTCTTCCTTTTTTCTTTTCATTCACACACCTGCCACCCTGGTGTAGGACCCTAGCATCCCTCACCTGGACTATTGAACTATCCTCCTGGGTGGCTGTTTTGCCTCAGATATCTCCAATCTATCCTAAGATGCCAAAGTAACTACCCTAAAGCACAGATCTAACCATGTCAATCCTCAACAAATACTGGTGGCTCCCCCTTCCCTCCAGAGTCAAATAGAAAATCCTCTGTTTGGCTTTTTTTGGGGGGAAGGAGGAGGTGAGGCAATTGGGGCTAAATGACTTGCCCAGGGTCACATAACTAGTAAGTGTCAAGTGTCCGAGGTCAAATTTGAACTCAGATCCTCCTGACTCCAGGGCTGGTGCTCTATCCAACGTGCCACCTAGCTGCCTCTTGTTTGGCTTTTAAAGCCCTTCACAGCCTGCCCCCTTTTGCCTTTCCAGTCTTCTTACACTTTATCCCCCCTCTACAACTCTACAATCCAACAGCATTGACCTACTTGCTGTCCCTTGCCGTCTCAGTTCCTTTGAACTGGCTGCCTGACTGTCCTCTCTTCCCCAATGCTGGAGTGCTCTCTCTCTTCATCTTTGCTCCCTGGCACCTCTGGCTTTCTTCAAGATGGAGCTCTAATCTCACTTTCTGAATGGATCATCTCTAATTCCTTACTACTACTAGTGCCTTTCTTCTGAGGTTACCCTGTCTTTTCACTACATGCATCTTTACATAGTGATCTGCACGTTCTCTCTCACATTAAAATGTGAGCACTTTGATGAAATATTTTTCTGAATACTTACCAAAATGCCTGGAATAAATAGATAATTTCTTATTGACTGAGTACTATTTTAATACTATGCTTCCTTCTCAGAGATCAGTTTGACTTACAGAAAAATCACAGATGCTCCTTTGTTGTTGTTCAGTTGTATCTGACTCTTCATGGCCCCCATTTGGGATTTTTTGGCAAAGATATTAGAGTGCTTTGCCATTTCCTTCTCCAGCTTATTTTATAGATGAGGAAACTGGGGCAAACAGGGTTAAGTGACTTGCCCAGGGTCACACAGCTAGTGTCTGAGGCCAGATTTGAACTCAAGAAGATGAGTCTTCCTGACTCCAAGCCCAGCACTTTATCCACCGCACCACCTAGCTGCCTATACTCCTTTGTAGGGGCTCCTAATTTGTCTGTTCCCAGTGGTAGGCTAAGTAGGAGGTAGGGGAGGCCATTTTAGGATAGTTACATGACAGCTTCAGCCCAAGATCCAATCATGATGCCATTATGGCCTTGGGGGATCAGTGGATGACAGTACAATGTGGAGTAGTGTTTATTTTGTTCCAGACAAGTGACTTTTCCTTATACACTGAGGTTTGCACAGTCCTTCCCTTGGCCCCGCCATATACCGAGTTGCCCTCCAGTGCAACGTCATATCATAAAGTTCTCACCAAAGCCTGTGGCTGAAATTCCTGAGCCTATGAGGAGGATGGCCTGGAGTTCACAAGATTTCCTGAAAAGCAGCGAAGTTTACAACTCACTGTTAAGCCTACTGGAACCAAGCTTGTTAGACTTGAAAGCTAAGGATTTTTATTCTACAATCTTGGCATTCCATGGGAATGAGAGATAGTATGGCACAGTGGTTAGAGTAGTGGGCCTGAAGTCAGGAAGACTGGAGTTTAAATCCCACCTTGGACTCTTACAAGGTGTGTGATCTTGGGCAAGTCACTTAACCTCTGTCTGCCTCACTTTCCCCAATGTAAAATGAGTATGATAATAGCACCTACCTCCCAGGATTGTTATCTGGCTCAAATGAGATAATATTTGTAAAACACTTAGCACAGTGTCTGGCACATAGCAGGTGCTTCATAAATGCTTATTACATCAAATTCCATTCCACAGTGGAATGAATACTAACTTTGGAGTCAGAGGACTAGGATTCAAATTATGCCTCTGAAGTTTACTGCCTAGGTGACTTTGAGCAAGTTACTTAATTTCCATGGGCTCCAGTTAATTATCTGTAAAATGAGTGAGTTCGTCCAGATGGTCTTTTAGGTTTCTTCTAGTCCTGGATCGACATGCATTTAATCCTGTGAAACTGAGTTCAAGCCCAGACGCATAGTGGTTGTATGACAGTGGACAGATTATTTAACCTTTTGGTACTCTAGGCAGCTCTCTATGGCTATAAGCTACAGAGAAGGGGCCATTTTGTACTGGGATTTACAAGTTCTGACCAGAAGCTCCCTAACTGGGCTTTGTCAAAGAAAAAAAGAAATCTTCGTATTCTCTGGGATTGAGGTGCTATTGGGAAGTTAGTCTTGGAAGTCACCATAGAGGGGAATACTCTAACCCTTAACTTCCTTCTGAAGTCACTCTGTGACAAAGCATATAAAGTACAATAAGCTTAGTCACTTTTTAGTCATATCCACCTTTTCATGACCCCATTTGGGGTTTTCTTGCAAAGTTACTGGAGTGGTTGGCCATTTCCTTCTCCAGCTTATTTTTACAGATGAGGAAACTGAGGCAAACAGGGTTAAGGGACTTGTCCAGGGTCAGACAGCTAGTAAGTGTCTGAGGCCATATTTGAACTCAGGAAGATGAGTCTTCTTGACTCCAGCCCTGGAACTCTCTCCACTGTGCCCCCTAGCTGCCCTTAGGATGAGCTAAATTTCAGTGGGAGGAAGGCATGGGTTTGCCTTGGTGTGTATTCAACCAAGGCTTGTCTAGCTTACTAAGAAGTGGATGATGCCCCTCTTCTACTGGCTGGGAATGTTTCCATCCTCCACTTCTGGGAATTATTCAATATAAAGTATCAGTATGGCTTAGTTAACAAGTGCTGGACTGGGGAGTCATGAAGACCTAGGTTCAAATGTTACCTTTGACACTTAACTAGCTATGTGACCCTGCCAAGTAAACTAAACTTATTATTCTACAGTCTCTTATTCTCCAAATGAGCATAATAACACTTGAAGTACTTCATAGGGTGTTAGGAGGCTCAAAGGACATGAAGACTTACACATGTTAAAGTGTTATATAAATGTCAGTTATCAGTAATGAAAATAAGGAAGCTTTGGACTTGACTTGTGTTTAGCATAGCCTATGTATTAAAATTGTACCTTGTTCTTGTCCCCTGACCATCTCACCTTCCTAGTTAATATAGCAAGTAAGTTTATAAGTAGCTAGTATAAACTAATAATAGGAGGAAGTAAGATTGCAAAGGGGAACCTTGAAATAATTTGCAGATTGTTTCATATATCAAAGGAGCACGACGTTACTTGCAAACTGTCTCATAAATTAACTCACATTCTGAGGCTATGTGCTAAATCAAGGGAGGCCAGCTAGGCCTTACTGTAAGGGTCCCTTGGTCCTGCTAACTGCCCGTGGTCTATAAGCCTCAATAAGTTCCAGACATTTACAGTAAGACCAGAAGAACATGAAATGTTGCTGATAACTTTGAGATGATGTGGATATGGTAATTAACTCCAAGATGGCGCAGATAAAGTTAGTCTATCCCCCACCAAAACCCTATAAAAATGTGACCCCAAACTAGGGGTCTATACCCCTCGAGTGCTTCCAGCTCCAATCTATGGTTACACAAATCACTCTGTGCCTTTTCCCCTCCCTATTCTCTTCCACATGCTCCTTGCTTCCTTCTCCCATCCCATCCCCATTCTCATCCCAAAGCTGTCTACCTCTCCACTGCCCCATTCCCCCTCCAATGCTGTTTGTCTCTGGACTTTCTGTGCCTTATTAAACTATGATTAAACTATTACTATCTGCTGCCATTTATGGTCTTTTCTGGTATCAGAAGAACCAGGTGTGCCTGCCTCTATTCAGCCCAGAGGGACCCCCTTGTGGTCTTATTCCCTCAATTAAGAATTCCGTAATTTAATTAGCAATTCAGCCTAGTATGAAGAATATAGGACTTGGATTTAGAAGGCATGGATGAAAATTCCAGGTCTAACACTTATTAGCTCTGCAACTTTGGGCAATTCACAACATCTCTGAGCCTCAGTTTTCTCTTCTCTGTAAAATGGAATAATTGCAAATCACAAGAAATAAGGGAAACTAATAAAAGGTTTTCACTTATAACTTGTATCGGGAGGATGTCCCTTCATGTATTAAAAAAGTGAATTCAGGGGTCAAGGGGGAGGAAATCCAGGTTGTAATAAAGTATCCCATAAAAGCCTCTTCTGTCTCTGTATGTCTCACAAAATATCTCATTTTCCAGTCTAGAGGAAATTTCTTTGATTCTTGTTGGGTTCCTAATTTCTCTCTACTCATTATTTCTCATTCATCACTTTAAGCTGGCTAAGGCAAATTGTAGCAGATCAATTCACCCAGGTTTGTGACCCCTCCCTCTACAGAGAAGACAGTCATTACTTTGAAGCTTTTCCTTGCCTCATGCTAGGTGCTGGATATGTGTTCCACTTTTATCTAGAATTACTCAGATTCCGCATGTCTATCCCTGTGGGCTGGCATCAAACTAATGGTAATCAGGGAAGGACTTTTTTGCTGTTCTTCTCTTTTGGAATGCTAAGGTTATCAAGTGCCTTTACTGAGTCTCACCTTTGTTTAAATGGGGCAGGTAAAGTGGATTCCTTTTTGTTTTGGAGTGTTTCTTAGCACTAAGGCAATCAGGAGTCATTGATTTGTACATGATGTGGTGCTAGAGATTGAGGAACTTTCCCACACCCTGGTGCTGGTGGTTGAGGAACTATCCCACACCTTGGATGGTGGGCCCTGAGCCCTCAGGGTCCTGAAGAGCACACATGTACTGGAAGGTTAGCATTTGACTTTTGGGGGGTGCACTCATTGAAAGAGTATTGGTGATGAGACTCTGAGCAAGCTGTTGAAGCAGCCCCCACTGGCTTTGAAGATCCAGATGTTGGTGCTTCTCTGGTAACTGAATTGCGATGGATAGACCGGTTTGTGTTATTTGCTCTGTTTATATAATGCATGGTTGTAATTTCTGTTTGTGATTTCTCTGAAGTTCAGGGTGCTGGCTTTTCCCCCTGAACTAGGTGAATGATATATGTGTGTTTAATTAAAGTAAGATTGTTAACCCCTTAAAGTTGCTTTCCTTAGAAAAGCAGATCAAAGAACTTTTGTTAGCAGCCTTCTGTGTGCTGGTGTTATTGGTCTTATACAGCCACAGTGGCTGCTAGCAACATTGTTATTACGCAATCACAGGATGAGGGTTAGTGGCTATTAATTTCTTATATACAGAAGTAATAGCAAGAGCAATAGCAAAAAAGGGGGAGTTTGAAAAAATTGACCTGTATAATTTGTTAGAAGTAACAGCAGGCAACGCAAATGCTTCTGGCTGCAGCTGCAGGGCCACTTTCCCTACTCATTGGCACAATGGATAGAGCACTTGGCTTGGAATCAGGAAAACTCATCTTCATGAGTTCAAATTCGGCCTCAGAAACTTACTAGCTGGGTGACCCTTGGCAAGTCACTTTGCTCTGTTTGCCTCAGTTTCCTCAGCTGTAAAATGAGCTGGAGAAGGAAATGGCAAATCACCCCAGTATCTTTGCCAAGAAAACCCTAAATGGGATCATGAGGAGTCAGACATGACTGAAAAATGACTGAAAAGTGTTCTTCTCAATTCTGAGTAAGGAAGAAAGGATAGAGTTCATCCCATTTATTATCACTCTGTCTTCAACAGCCCAGGGACAGCCTCTGACTAGTAGGTGTCAGAATCTCTATGACAGGTATAAAAGTTTGACTGTGCAAAGTCTGCATGATATCCAGATGGAGGACAACCCTAACTTTTCACCTCTTGACCAGGCTTCCTTTCCTCTTTTCCTCTGAATTCCTTGAGAAGACCTTAGTTTCATGACATCAATTACTGGTGGAATTTAGAGATAGTATCTATATCTCCATGGTTGTTTCTCTGCAGGGCTGGATCCCAGTGAAAGGTTACAATGGGTATAACCAAATTATAAAGAGTTATACGAATATAAACTGTGGTTATTACTAAGTGCTTTCTTCTAATGTCTGGAGTTTCAGAACCTCCATTGTCATATCTGGCTTCCTAAGTTAGAGGGCTAAACAGTACATGGTAATGAGAGGTTTGATTTTTTTTCTTCTATGATAATAAAATTCTTTTTTAAAATTTAATTTAATTTTATTTTCAGTCCAAAATTCTCTCCTTCTTCGCCATTTCCCACTCTCTCATTATTGAGAAGACAAGAAAAACAAAACCCTTTACAAACGTCGATAATCATGCAAAACAAATTTCCACATTAGCCACGACAATAAAATTCTGAAACACATGGAGCAGCCTGCTTGTATTTGTTCATTACTTAGGAGTTCAGATCTATTGGAAGGTGTCTTTGAGCTTAACATTGTGGGAAAAACAGGATACTGTATCTGGCAGCAGCTAAATGGCAAGCATGCAAAAAGAAATTCCTGATAGGTCTGTAATTTTTTTGTTGTTTTAACCATGATTCAGTTTTGGACTTTGGAAAAATCCATAAATGATTTTCATGTAGAGAATGAGATGGAAGTTATTAGTCATGGTCATTTGTGCTCTCAAAGACACCCACAATGAAAGATGGTTGGGGCCTTTGCTTAATGCCTGAATACAATAGATTCTCAACAAGGAACTCAATGTAGGTCTTATTCTGGGGAGTTTGAAACTCTTGTTCTAATTCTGCTCCACTGAGAAGATCTATGCTCCTAAACATGAGTGGTCCATAGAAGCAACTGGACAGGGAAAAGAGCTAGATGACTGTATCATTGATTCAGTAATTGTCTTCTAAAACTGTAGCCAGTGATTATTGAGTCACCTTTGGAGATTAATCCATATTTTAGGTTGTTTCTAGAGGGCTCATGTTTCAATTTTGTCCCTTTCTTTTCAGTCCACTCCCTTGAGGGGCAAGTAGAAATGAAACAGATTAAAATCTGTATGGAGAAAGAGTGGTCCTTCATCTCAACACATCTCCTTCAGTCTGTCGGAGGGAGCACGACAAATGCTGACAATAGCATACTTGCTCTGTACCAGGGGATAAACCATAGAGTTTTGGGGCGGGAAGAACCTTTGATCATAAGGCTGAGTCTCTTTCATTAAACTACAAATAGAACTTTTGACATTATAATGTGTGCTACAAAAGCAGTAGCCAGAATCCAAATAAATTATACAAATATTCCCGGACGCTAAAGTCTTTCCTTTTTACACATGGAAAAATTGATGCAGCAGATTGAGGAATGTAGAATTGTAATAGAATATAAGCTCCTTTAGATTAGGGACTGTTTAATTTTTGCCTTCACATCCACAGCGACCTAGGCATAGTGGGTCTTTAGTGAGTGGTTGTTGAATTTATTTGATTTGAATTGAAAGAAGTAACAGGTTTGGGAGTACTGAATGAATGGATGGTGCTAAAGGGCAATGAAAACTTCATTCTCCCATTCTTCATCCTAATACTTAATTTTGTTTGTTTATGTTGTTCTTCTGTCCCAGTCAACAGATGATAGATTAGTAAAAGAATCTGAGAGTTGGAAGGGACCTTGGAGGTCCTTTAGTCCATTTTCTAAAATGTAATATGGGGTATCTAGGTGACACAGTAGATAAAGCACAGGACCTGGAGTCAGAAAAACCTGAGTTCAAATCTGGCATCAGGCACTTACTAGCTGTGTGACCCTCAGCAAGACATTTAACCCTGTTTGTCTCAGTTTCCTCATTGGCCAAATGAATTGGAGAAGGAAATGGCAAATCACTCCAGTATCTTTGCTAAGAAAGCCCCAAATGAGGGGAAGAGTTGAACACAACTGAAACGACTGAACAACAACAACAAGCCCCACAGCATTTCTAACAGATTAAATCTTTGAAAATTTTCATTGCCAGTGACTAGAACTTAGGTTCTTCTTGACTGCCTTTCCAAGCACTCTTCTCACTTTGGGCTTTATATATGTTGTGTGTGTGTGTGTGTGTGTGTGTGTGTGTGTGTGTGTGTATGTGTGTGTACACACTGACTCTATCTGTCTGTCTATCTATCATCTATCTATAATCTCTCATCTCTCTCTCCATCTAATAGTGTATTATATGTATGTACATATATTTAAATATATAATGTGCACATACATATGCAAATATACATAAGTGTGTATGTATACATGTATGTGCATTGTGTGCTCTTTTTGAATATTTATCTTTGAAGGCTGGGATTGGTTTGCTTATGTCTTTGTATCCCTAACCCCTAGCACAGTGCCTGTAACCTAGTAAACCTTGGACAGATGCTTGTCTATTGATTGATAATGTGAACTATTTATGAGCCCCCAATCACCTGAGAAAGGCCTAAAATCTGGATTGGCTAATCAGAAGAAAGACATTTTTGGCCTATTCTGAGCTTAACCTACCATAATGTTTTGTGTGCTCTGGCATAACAGATATGCTTTGCTTTGCTCTCTGAGTGAGCCCAAAATGCCCCTTCCTGTGTCTGCAACTACAAGGCCAGAAAAAGCTGACCAGGAGCATTCTTCTGTCTATGACTACCATGGACAAGGTGCCTTGAACCAGACATTATCTTGAATAATGGGACTTTTCTTATCTTGCTATTTTATGGATACATGTTATGCTATTTTATATATATGTATATACATGCATATTCATATGTATAGATATAGATAGATAGCTAGATATAGATATAGATATAGTCATGTTAATGATAAAAGAAACACAGACATCTTGGATCTATAATTTTAATTGGCACTTTGACACTTATTGTATTTATAATCTATCCTATTAAGAAATTCCTTTCTCATATAACACATATAGGGACTATAATTTTGGTTGACACAGGCATCCTGAGTTGGGATTGCTCTAAGTGTATCAAGGGTCTCCTTCAGCTTGTTTACTCTGAGTTAGGGTTATTTTCTGACTCCCATGAAATGCATGGTTCTCTGTCTTAATGAGAATAAATAAACATGTTGTAGCACATGTACAGCATGATTCTGTTTGTTCCTTGGTCAAACCTTTGGTAAGGTGAACCCCATTCTGTTTGGGAAACTGATTGTTTCTTTGGACCAAACCTTTGGTAAAGGGTTGACAATATGAAGGCGGACCTTCCTGCTTCTTCTTATTGCTAAGCTATGTATGTTTTACCAGTTCTAAGTCCCATGTCATGTCATTCTGATTACATTTTCTCCTACTAACCCATTAGAGATCACAGGATCATGGATTTAGAGAAGGAAGAGTCCTTCATTCAAGGTCCTTGTATTCAAGTGTAGCCAGAATGGACTTTGTTTTCTTTGAATGACTCAGTTTGCCTCGTTGAGCTTCCCTGGACGCTGGGGCTTGCTCTTCTGGGGCAGGACCAGAGCTTCCTGTGTGATGAGTCGTGGCGCTGGCTGAGGGGAGGTGTGTTAACGTGGTCTACGCTGGGGGAGGGGCCAAGTCAAGAACCAATCGGCCCTGGTCGTTCAGGTGGCGCTTGATGATGTCAAAAACTCTATAAGAGGGGAGAGGACAGCTTGAAGATCCTCCTTTCCTTTTCCGGTTGGAGCCAGAGACGCCTACAGCCGAAGCTGAGCTGCCGGTAGCAGAGCTGACTGGAGGCTAGTGGGTAATCTTCTTACCATAGAGGGGAAGCATGTATACGATTTTGCCTTATACCATCTCGCTTCTCTGTGGCCTCCTGGTTACCCTTGTGAGGTGGACTTATTGGGCCTGGAAGCTTTTGATGAAAATATCAAAATGGGGACGCTGGTTTGTGGGATTGTTACTGTGGAGTGTAAATACATGCTTTAGTTCTCCTGCCTTCTGCCTAGAGAATTCCTTATATCCTGCGGTTCCGGACCTTTTAGGCACATATGAGATTCTCTTTGAAATCATAAATTCTGCCTTCCTAATATATCAAGTGGAAGAAACCAAGTAACAGAGAGGTTAAATCACTTTTCATGGGTGAAGTAGAAACATGGGTGGTAAATAGCAGAGTCAGGATTTGACCTTACATCATCTGAATCCAAATCTTAGTCTTTCCATGGTGTCTCAATTGCTAGCTCACAGCACCTTGAGTTCCATGGAGCAGTATCTTACACCTCTCAGAACAAACCAGAGAGTGCTATAGGAGAAAAAGAAAGGTATCTGTGAAGCCTCTCTATCCTCACTCTGACAGTCTCCAAGTGACATGATGGACAGCAGGGTAGGATGTAATGAAGAGAGTTTAAATGGACTGTGCGATGTCACACAGCCAGGAAAATATAGGACCCAGACATAAAGAAAGTTCAGTTTGTTCTCCTATAGCATGAATGCAGGTAATCTTAGAGATGGGATTATGGGCAGAGGTATTGACATCTTGAGCCAGCAGCATGAAATAGATCCTCAAATTAATAAATAAATAAAAGAAGTAGTTAAGAAAAAAATCAATTTATCCTTGAGAAGGACAGGGAAGTAGTTGATATGGTGCCTCAGCTACGGCACAACAAGAGTATCAAAAGGGCAGCTCTGATCATGCCTTTGTAAGTGCAAAAAGTACGACAAATCCATCATCTTTCTTCTCCAACAATGGCAGCAAGAAAGTCACAGTTCAACTCTTCCTAGAGAGAAAAGTAAATACAAGGCAAATAATTATAAAAATGATTGACAATTTTAAACTTTCCATAATGCTTCACAATCATTATCTTACTTGTGCCAGCAACAACCCTGTGAAATAGGTACTACAGGAATTGTCATTCCTATTTTACAGATGAGGAAGCTGAGGTTCAGAGAGATTATATGATTTGTTCCTTATAACATGGTTGATGAATGTTACAGGCAGGATTTGAAACTAAATTTTGCTGATTCCAAGTTTTACGCTCTATCCATGGATTTTATAAACAGTATGGCCTATCTGTTAGAGTTCCCATTTTAACGAATCATTCTTGGTTGCTCTGGGTATTAAGTTCAGAAATCTGCTGGTGTGCCTAAAGTGTTAAATTTTTGTACCCACTGAATTTCAGTAGGCTTGCCTAATCCTAATTATGGTTCTGGTTTGGGGGGGGGGATCATTCTAGACCTCAGAGATAATTTTCTAGGCTCCTTAACTTTTCCTTTTCACTTCCAAGTAAAATCTGCTGTATTTCATCAAAGATCCCTTCCCAGATTGGGAATTCTATTGGGGAAAGCAATGGGAATCTGTAACAAAGCCTATCTGCTTCCTTCTTGGTTCTAGACAAGTGGATTCTATATAATTGTAAATAGCTTGGCACTTAATGTGGAAATTTCAGACTTCTGGGGAAGTTGAGCCCTTTACCAACCTCTCTTCTCATGAGAAGTCCTGGTCAGGAGTCAGGAGTTGGCCAAAGATTTCATTGGGTTGTTAAATCGAATGAGATGCATTTCTCTAAATAACTGGTGTGCCTGGGGTTCTCCAAAATCCACTACTTTCTCCCACAACCTCTGCTTGCCTGTCCTACCTTTTCCCAGACTGCCCTCCTACTCCAATTCCTGTGTCTCGACTGATGTCTCTCCATATTCTTGTTCTTCCTAAGTAAAACAAACACAGAGGTGGAACAACTAATCCCACACTCTCTCTGATGAGCCAATTAACTGCTATGTTCACAAAGGCCTGGATGATGGAACTATTCCAAAGCCTAATCAAGAAAAACATTGTTGGGAACCATTGGTCTTGGCTACAGTGAGGCTATTGACGGAGGATGATTAAGAATCTTATTTTCCCATTTGGAATCTGGGCAGAGGGAAGAGAAAGAGGGAAGTAGAGACTTTGGAAAGTACCATAAACACATACTATTTTGTCATTATTTATCTACCAACTAACCCTGATTTGGAGAGTGGTAAACAATTGATTTTGAAATGAAAGCCCCTGAATGTTTTCCCAGGTCCACAGAATGTTCATTAAACTTGACATTTGGGATGAACTCAGTAATGTACAATTTTTGAATGGTGGGAAATCTTCAAACACACCAGAGCCAATGTATGCTTCATTTAAGCCCTGAACTCTTTGGGGCTTCTCAATTTTTATTATTTTCATGTCCATACACCCACACGTAAAAAAGTATATCCTATGACAGAATGCTGGAAAGTTAATCAAAACAGAATCCTAGAGGCACATTCACTCTGTGGTCTGGACAACTTTTACAAAGCAGTTCAGATGAGTTACCACAATGCCAGGTCATCAAGCTGAGTATCAAGGGGTAGCAGTCACAAAAGTTCTTGTCTCACCTCTGTAAGAGCAATTCCATCTGCAATATCAAATCCATCATCTTTCTTCTCCAGTAACACTGACATTAAAAAAAAATACAGTTCAATTCTTATTAGAGATAAAAGCAAGTAATTATTTTATTACTAAAATAATAAAGCAAGCCATAATATTTTAAAAGACATTTATATAGTACTTTAAAGTTTGCATAGAGCTTCACAAAAATTATCTTATTTGAGCCTCACAATAACTCTGTGAAGTACTATAGGACTTGTTACCTCATTTTATGGATGAACAAACTAAGGCTCAGAAAGTTTAAATGATTTATCCCATGTGAGATGGCTGGTGAGTCTTAGAGGCAGGATTTGAAACCAAGATTTCCTGAAACCAGGTTTGGCACTCTATCATTATAACATGCTGATAATTTTTTTTGGGGGGGGGGCAGTGTGAAGGGGAAGGTGTCCTTTATACCATCCCCCATTTTCTCTATCTTTATTTTTGTCTCCATTGACTCTTCTTATCACCAGGGCTGGGGAATATGGACACCTTTGATCCTATCCCTTCCCAAATTCCTCCCTATACATACCTCCATCTTCTCTCTCTAATCTTCACTCTTTTCCTGTCTACTGGCTTCTTCATTGCTGCTTGCAAACAAGCTCATGTCTACCCCATCCTTAAAAGAACACTCATTTGATCCCAGTCTCCTCACAAGCTATTGTCCTATATCCCTCCTCTTCCGTAGCCAAATATCTAGGAAAAAAAGCTATCAATGTGTTTTCTCTATTTTCTCTTTTTTCACTCCTCAGTCCTTTGTAATCTGGCTTCCAATCACATCACTTGCCTGAAAATGCCCTCCTCAAAATTACGAATGACTTCCTAATTGGCAGATTGACAGCCTTCTCTCAGTTCTTATCCCTCCTCTCTCTGAAACATTTGACACTGTTGGGCACCCTTTCCTTCTACATACTCTTTCCTCTCTGGTTTTTCATGACATTATTACCCTCTGTTTTCCTCATCTACGGACCATCATCTCTGTACCACCCCCTAGATGTAACCCGAAGGTCTGTCCTGGGCCCACTTCTCTTTCCTTTCTACATACTCTTGGTGTTTTCTTAATTTCCCGTGAGTTTAATTATCACTTCTACAAATCACCACTCTTTCAACATACACAGCCATTTCCTGAGCTGTTGTGTCAAACCACCAATTGCTCATTGGGCATTTTGAACTGTATATAGATATCACAAACTCAGCACATACAAAATGGAACTCATTCTCCTTTCCCCTCAAACCACCTCCTTCTAAATCGACATTGAAAACACCGTCATCTTTCCAGTCACTCAGGATCTAAACCTTGCAGCCATCCTCAGTTCCACCATTCTTTTTTATCCTCCACATATCCAGGGAATTACAAAATCTTGTCAATTCTTCCACAATATCTCTCATTCTTGTCTTCTCTCCTCACACCACCCTCGTTGAGTCCCTCATGACCTTTCACCCAGACTATTGCAATAGCCTCCTAATTAGTCTCCCTGCCTTGTTTCTCTATACTGCAATCCACCCACAACTGCCAAGGCAATATTCTTTAAAGCAGAAGTCTGATCATGTTTACTCCATTGCCTAAATACTAAACTATTCTGTTTGGTATTCAAAACTTTCCGGAACCTGATGCCAGCCTACTTCTCCTAACTTAACTTTATGATTCAATCAAATTAGCCTACATGCTGTGCCTCAAAAGCCACTTCACCTCCCATTCATGTACCTTGGCACATGGTGCACCTGGATGTGTTTGTAAGCAGCAGTGAAGGTGCCCATAGACAGGAAGAGACAGAAGACTGGAGAGAGAGGGCATGAGCATAGAGAAAAGTATGGGAAGGGATAGGGTCAAGAGTGCCCATAATGACTGCTCTCCTGTGCCTGAAATTCACTTCCTTTTCACTTTTGTATCTTAGAATGTCTAGTTTTCTTCAAAGGTCAGCTCAAGTAGCACTCTTTTCCCGATATTTTCAGAGCTTATGCTTCACCTCTGTTCTCTAAATTATTTCATATGTGGGGGCAGATAGGTGACACAGCGCATAGAGTGCTGGGCTTGAAATCAGAAAGACTATCTTTGTGAGTTCAAATCTGGCCTCAGACACTTACTAGCTGTGTGACTCTGGGTCACTTAATCCTGTTTACCTCAGTTTCCTCATTTGTAAAATGAATTGGAGAAGGAAAGAGCAAATGACTCCAGTATCTTTGCCAAGAAAACCTCAAATGGATTCATGAAGAGTTGCACAGGACTGAAAAATAACGGAAATACCCAGAAGTACACAAAATGCCTAGTACGTAGAAAGTACTTAATAAGAATTTGTTGTTTTACCCTGTATATGCCTCATATGAACCTACCTAGTTATTTTTATATTGTCTCCCTTATTAGAATAGAAACTACTTGATAGCAGGGACTGTCTTTTGCTTTTCTTTGTATCCCTAGCATTTAGTGTGGTACCGATCGTGTACCAAGCATTTAAAACATGTTTTTTGTTGTTGTTGTTCAGTCATTTCAGTTGTGTCTGACTCTTACTGACTCCATTTGGGGTTTTCTTGGCAAAGATACTGGAGTGGTTTTGATGAGGGTAGAGTCTCTGGGAACTCCTTTGAACTCTCCCGGCATCTTCCCACTTGATCTGGCCTTCCCCTGAGGCCATAAGACTTTCATTATCTAGGCCCAAATCTCTACCTAGCTTAGACCTCTGTTGTACAGTAGTTTCTCACCCTTGATCCTATCAAAATCTCATTCTCTGGTTTCCTGGAGTCCTGACCTCTAGTCACCCCACTCCCATCAAGATCCTCCTTAGACTCCTCCTCAAGACCCTCCCTAAACCCCTCCTCTAGTCATCCCAGACTACTCAAAACCACCCCTCAATCCCTCCCACAATCTTTCTGTATATAAGTCTCATCTTGCCTCCATGAAGGTGCTCAAATTCAATCTAGCTCAGATTGAATCTGGCCGACTTGTGAAAACAAGCATCACAAATGGTAAGATTTCTTAAGACAACCCATTATGGCGAATCCTTAATAAACTTTGTCTTTTTCCTTGACTGAGAAGGCTTGAGTCGAATTCTTTCTGCAGGACCCAGCATGTCAGTATTTGGGGGTCTCCAACAGCCCCCAAAAAACTATGGTTCCCTTACATCATCATTTTTCTTTAACCTCATCAGTTTGCCATTTCCTTCTCCAGCTCATTTTATAGATGAGGAAACTGAGGTAAACAGGATTAAGTGACTTGCCCAGGGTCAGACAGCTAGTAAGTATCTGAGGTTAGATTTGAACTGAGGAAGATGAGTCTTCCTGACTTCAGAACCAGCACTCTATGCACTGTGTCACCTAGCTGACCTCCATATTTATTGACTGACTAAACATCATAATTTAATGACTGAAACTGGGGATTAAGGTGAACATATTCATGATTTTGCTTATACATATAGGTTATTATCTACATATTTAAGGAAAAAGTTAATTTTGTTGTTTGTGGAAATAAACCCCAAAATCTGAAATAGTTTTAGAAGGGAATTTATTAGGTTATTTGATAGAAAAGAACTAGCTGGAAAGGAAGTATGGCTCCCTCTTGTTCAGGCTATAGAACCATACATTCTGTAGGATTTAGACAAAGGTACTTGCATATAAACCACACATATGTAGCTAAGCAATTTTGCCAAGACAGCAACTTAAAAGTAAGAAAAACTGTGATAGATATCAGTAAATATAAACATTAAATAAAATTTGGATGAGGCCAAAACACAAGCTTGAGTGGACCTAGAACAAAACCTGGGTAGATATAGAACCTGAGGGAACCTCAAATCCCTCGTAACTATCTGCAGCATTCTACTGAGGTCAGGGAGACATTCTGGATTCAAACAATTTCTAGTTACATTAAGTTAGATTCCACAGTATTGAGAAAAAGTAGGGAGCCTGGTGTATTGCAGAAACATCTCAGTTATTTGGTATTTTCAGAAAATGATAGGCTTCCCAAAAGCAAATTCTTGAAATAACCGAAGTTTTCTCTTTTAAGCAATAACATATTTTAAATTTTAAACATTTTTTAAAATGTTTAAATGTTTATGTACTTCTAAATAAAAACCTTTCTAAAGAGGTTTATATACTTCTCTGTAATTTTTAAGATTTTCTTCAGGACTAACCATCTCAATTTCTGTAGCAAAGGTCAAGGGGGAGAAGACCAGAAAGCAGACCTTAGGATTTGGTGATAATAAAGTCCTTATGGAGCCATTTTTGGTGCTGTTGCTGAAGCTGACTTTTACCCAGCAATAATGGGAACCTTTGAGGCTAACTTTTTTCCCAGCAACTAGGAGGGCCTTGTCTAAATCTGCCCAGTAACAGGAAGTTCTGTCAGATAACAAAACCTTGCTTCCTCAGTCCATACTCTGTATATGTGATTATTCCCTCATACTGGAACAAATGTTGCAAGCTCAGTTCCTTGTTTTGTGATCACATCCTTGAATTGTACTCAGCACACCTGCTTCCTTTTTCTGCCTCCTCTTTCTCTTGGAGTAACTACCCATGAAGGAACTTTTGGCTAAGTGCCCATAAGTTGTGCATAAAAGCCCTGTCTTTCTGCAAACTGCTAGTCCCCCCCCCCCCCCCCCCCCCCCCCCCCCCCCGCCGCCCCAGGGTTAGCCCACTGCTTTTCATCAATAAAACCTCTTGACTAGGAGAAAATCTGCATCTTGAATTCTTTTGGATGACCCAACTCCTGCACCTCATCATCCTCTTCACTGCAAGAGACTATGATGAAAGATAGTAGATTGGGAGGTATTTAGGCATGTGTGGTAGGTGAGGAAGTACAGGCAAAATGTGTAGATTATATCTTCTTGTCTTATAGTCTCACTATGAAGGATAGGGAAGATAATACTATAGCTTCAGAGGGTGGCAAGGTCAAGGGAAGGTTTTTCTAGTATACATTAAGGTCTGAACAAGTTGGTAGGCCAAAGAGAGGGGAAACATTGAAGATGAATTGAGGGGAAAGGAATGACTAATAGAGAAAAGAAGAACTGAGATAATGAATGAATGAAAGAGTATTTATTAAATACTTATTATTTGCCTTGGCTGAGAGATTTCAGTGGTGTGGTCTGCTGTGCTAGCCCACAGGCCTGATCTGGGTGGGACAGTCCACAGAAGGAATGTTTCAGTTTGGGAGGTGGCAAAACTGAGGTGTGGGATGTTAGAAGAAAAAGGGTCAGTTATCCAAACACTGGCACATTCAGTCCTGGCCCATGGAAGGTTCTATCCCTGGCTCTGCACTAGTTATGAAATAATGATTAACTTTTCAACCTAATTCTTAAATAATCCCAGGGCAAAGTGGGAAAGAAGCTTCAAGCAATTCTGAATTGTTTCTTAGACTCAAAAAGCCTTATCCTGGGACTTCTGAAAAGCATTGGCATTAAAAACCCCATTTTATTTTAGCCTGGATTTCTATTGAATTATAGATCTTTCATTGCCAACTCATTCCCACTTAATTCTCAGAGCTGAGAAGCTTTCATTCAACTTCTCATCTTTCTTTTCACAGGAAAACCAGCCTTCTTTGCACAAAAGGAATGCTTTTCTGCTTTGTCTAAATTTTCTGTATTCCGCATATCTTTGCCTCAGCTATAATACAATCATTATGTATTTATTAAGCACCTACTGGGTGCTAGGCACCATGCTAAGCATTGGGCATACAAAGATTAAAAATAAATAGACTCTTGCCCTCAAGAAGCTTCTATTTCGTTAGGGAATTAAAGTATTTTACATATATACATGTGTGTATGCCATATTTCACCACATAATCATTGCAGATTTTATGCCATTTTTTTGGCAAAAAAGTGGGACGCAACCATTATGTGAAGTTTTAAGAAAATTTGTGACAATATTACTTAAAAATCATTTATTACTGAACTGTCTTCAATGCAAGATTAGGATGCATGGAATACTCATGAATATACATTAAAATTGAATGGCATGATGAACAGAATTGTACCATGTGAGGATTACATGATGAAGGATTATAAACCAATTTTATCGATAAGGGGACAAGCTGAGAGATTAAATGATTTTCCTATGGTTATATAGCTAGTAATAAAGACATTTCTATAGTGCTTTCAAGATTTCAATTCCTTTTACATACATTATCTTGTTTGAACCTCATAATATCTTTATGGGATATATATATATATATATATATATATATATGTACATATATATATCTCATTGATATTATTATTTTTTAAAATAAGTTTTCATTTGTCCTTTGTTTTTTACATCATCCTAGTTTTCCTCATTATGTACCCCTTCTTCCTGCCCCACAACTACTCATTTTACAAATGAGGCACAGAGAAGTTCAGAGATTTAATCATGGTCACATAGCTTAAAGTCAAGATTTGAAACTGGCTTCCTGAGGTCCAAAGCTTCTACAGGGGTGAGGGACCTGTGGTCTCAAGGCCTCATGTGGTCCTTTCTCAAGTTTACTTTTCCTATAGGCAAAAGGTAGGTTGATGCCCCTGAATCTGTATCTTTCCAAGTTACCTTTCCATATTGAAAATTACTTTCCAATTAAGGGAAATTTTGCTTTCTCCCTGACCTGTTTCACCTGTTTAATTTCCTATACTTTGAAGTTATCATTTGTGTAAAAGTTATTTTGTTGAAAATTGCTTAACGTTTACCTATAAACCACTCTAGGAAGTTTCCAGAAAATTTAGAACCTGACTTTTGCCAGAGATTTTTTTTTTCAAATAGGCTAGACCATTTTTGGTCCCTTACAAAAAAATCTGAAGAGAACTAATTTTGAACATAGTTATATTGTGGTGTCTTGATATCCTCTAAGAACACCACACTCTTTCCTTTGCTCTAATACTCTGCTTTCCAAATAGCCTTCTTATCTAAAATTGGTCTTCTAAATGGACTGACCTGTCAAGAAGATGATACTTCATTCAGACAATTGGTATGGTTCCCAGGCATTATAAGTTAATATATCGCATACACGTTGTTGTTAAAGTCTATGTGATGGGACAAGTCATTCCTCTATCCTGTGCTCTTTTGTTGCTCAATCTTGTGGTAAACTAGTCCCTAATTATCCAAGTCCTGAGGATTTTGTAGGATTGTTTCAGTTGCGTCCGACTCTCCATGACCCCATTTGGGGTTCTCTTGACAGAGATTCTGGAGTGGTTTGCCATTTCCTTCTCCAGCTCATTTGACAGATGAGGAAACTGAGGCAAACAGGGTTAAGTGACTTGCCTAGGATCTCCCAAATCTGCAACGCACTTCTCTTTCCCCAGTAGAACCCTTATTTTCCTTCAAAGAACAGCGCAGATGCTATCTCTTATACAAGACCTTTCTGGATCATACTGGTTAGTTATTTGTGCTTTTTCCCTCTTGAAATTATTATGCTTATAATAAATTATTATACTTTGTCTATGCGTTGTTTCCTTTTTTTTAATCTGGGCGTGTGTTGTATGTCCCTCAGTAGAATGTAACAACCTTGAAGGCAGGTAATGCTCCTTTTTGTCTTCAGAATGGCACAGAGCAGGTATCAAATCAATAATAATAATAAGAGCTAACATTTATATAACACCTACTATGTGCAGGCATTGTGCTAAGCACTTTGCAATTATCATCTCATTTGATCCTTAGAACAGCCCTGGGAAGTAGGTGCTATTGTTATCCCCATTTTAAAATGGAGGTAAATAGAGGCTGAACAACTTGCCCAGGGTCACACGCTATTAAGTGTCTGAGGCCAGAGGTGAAGTCAGGTCTTCCTGACCCCAGGCGGGACTCTTCTTCCGCTATGCCACACAGCTGCCACGCTAGCTTGAATTGTCGGTCTGTTTTGGGATTACTCGGAGTGAATCAATATCTCAGAGTCTAATCTCTCCTGAGTGAATTCATAAAGTCAAGGTTCTGAACAGGCAAAATGGAGAACCAGGCCCTGGATCATGGTGATTCCACCCCAGGACAGGTGTCTGGCCTTCCATACTTCTTTGCTGCAATCACACTGACAATTGCCATGAGCCGCTACTGGGGATTTTGCTGAGATTCCGGGCTCTATAGCTGGTAGTGGGGCAGGGGAAGTGAAAGGGCTTCAAAGGCATAGAGTGGAAACTAGACAAGAATAGCAGACATCTAGTGTCCACCTGCCCCATCTAGTCCCGAGCAGGCCATCTTCCTTCTGCAGCGAGGTGTTGCTGGTGCCTGGCCCAGCTTCCAAGGATGTGACTTCACTGAGTGCAAGGACAAGAGTAACGTGTGTTAGGTATTAAAGTTAACCTAGACATTTAAAAAGGGCATTTTAACAGCTCTCTCTAGACTGAGTGAATACTCCCCCATCCCCAATAAGAATCCAGCCTGGGCTTTCTTGTTGGAAAGGTGACAGAAAAAATTTTTAGCTTGGTATCACTTTCCTATGTAGCAGATTCATTGCCTTTCTTCTGACATCTCTAGTTAGTCATGAAGAAAAAATGTGGAAGGATTTTGTTGTGGAAAAGCTAAATCGAAACAGAATTAAAAACCCATAGTAGATGAAGCAGCGACTATTTCTTAAGAATCTTTAACAACAGACCTCTCTCTTCTTTTTCAAGGAAAAATAATTTTATTGACAACTAATTCAATTCAGTAAGCATTTTAAGCCCCCTACTATGTGCTAAATGCTAAATTGGGATATGGAGATATAAAAATAAATTTTTAAAATTAAAATTTTTAAAATTAAATTTTTAAAAAGTCCCTGCCCTGAAGAAGCTTGCATTCTACTGAAGGGATTATAGCATACATATTAATAAGTAAATACAAGTTAATTTGAAGTAGTGTTCTAGGAATTAGAGTGATAAATGATTGGACTAAAAGGTAGCAAACACCTGAGCTGAGACTTATAGGAAGCTGAAGATTTTAGGAGGTAGAGGTGAGGCAGGAATGTATCCCCATGACATGGAAGAAAGTGACAGAAAGCCGAGAGATCCTAGAATCCATTGATTGGCCAGTTTGGCTGGAATGTATAGTATATGAAGGGGATGATGTAAAATAAGTTTGGAAAGGGAGGCTAGTGTCAGATTGTGGAGAGTTTTAAATACCAAGATAAGAATTTTGTATCTTATCCTGGAGGCAATAGGGAGCCATTGAAATCTAAGCCCTAGGTATCTATTTACTTAAATACTATGAATTCCATTTATTCCAATCCTATGAATTCTATTACCCTAATCATCTAGCTCCAAGAAGGGGGTTAATTATAAAAGTCATTTGAAGCATTTCCAGTTCACATAAGCATAAAACTCATAGAATGCCCAAGCTGGAAGAGAATGAAGAATTCGCCTGGTCCAGGGGTGGGGAACCTACAGCCTCTAGGGCTGAACTTGAGGACCTAGAGGGCCACATGTGGCCTTGAAGGTGCAGGATCCCCACCCCTGTTCCTAGTCCAATCCTCTCAGCAGGCCCTGGGTTTTCATGTATAGGCATACCTCTGAGGTATTGTGGCTTCAGTTCCAGACCATTGCAATAAAGTGAATATTGCAATAAAGTGAGTCACACAATTTTTTTGGTTTCCTAGTGCATATAAAAGTTATGTTTACACTATACTGTAGCCTATTAAGTAGTATTATGTCTAAAAAATATACATGATTTAATTAAAAATACATTATTGCTAAAAATAAAACTTGCTAATCATCATCTGAGCCTTCAGCAAGTCATAATCTTTTTGCTGGTGGAGGGCCTCGCCTGGATGTTGATGGCTGCTGACTGATCAGGGTGGTGGTTGCTGAAGGTCAGGGTGTCTGTGGCAATTTTTTGAAATAAGATAACAATGAAGTTTGCCACATCTATTGATTCTTCTTTTCACTTGAACACTCAGAGGCCATTGTAGAGTTATTAATTGGCCTAATTTTAATATTATTCTGTTTCAGGGAATAGGGAGGCCTGAGGAAAGGGGCAGAGATGGGGAGTGAAGAACACACACGACATTTATCGATTAAGTTTGCTGTGTTATATGGGTGCAGTTCATGGCACCCCAAGACAATTACAATAGTAACATCAAAGATCGCTGATCACAGATTGCCATAACAGATATAATAACGATGAAGAAGTTTGAAATATCGTGAGAATGACCAAAATGTGACACAGAGACACAGCGTGGGCACATACTATTGGAAAAATGGTGCTGCTAGACTAGCTTGATTCAGAGTCACCACAAACCTTCGATTTGTAAAAAAACAAAAAATAAAACAAAAAAACCCCCTCAGTATCTGTGAAGCACAATAAAGTGAAGAGCAATAAAATGAGGTATGCCTGTACTTGAATCCTATGAATTAAATGGCTCAGAAGATAGAGTGCCAGGCCTGGAGTCAGGAAGACTTGAGTTCAAGTCTGACCTCAGACTTATTAACTATATGAATCCAAGCAAGTCAATTAACCTCTGTTTGCCTCAGTTTCCTCAACTGTAAAATGGGGATAATAGTAGCACCTACCTCTCAGAGTTGTTGTGAGGCTCAAATGAGATGATGGTTGTAGAATGCCTAATACAGTGCCTGGCACATAGTAGGCGCTATAGAAATGTTAGCTATTATTAATAATTATAGGAAGGATTAAGTGAGTCTTGGGGAGAGGGCCCTAGGATCTAGTTCATAATAAGATCCTTAATGGGAGGGTTTATCATTTTTGTCTTTGCGACCCCAGCATCTCGTATATGGTGGATGAAAATCATAGGCACTTCATAAATGTTTATTTGTTGAATTGAATCTTGGAATACAGCTTTGGCTGAGTGAGAGGGAAAAAAAATAGAAGTTTAAGACATGAAGAGATAGCCACACTTAATCAGACTCCATCTGAATATGTATTTAATCTCAAAGTCACAATTTTGTATTTCATGCCATAAAGTTTGTGTTGGTTGGTGATATAACATTCAAAACTGTCCTACGGGATGAAGGATGAAAGATGTCTGAACTGGTGAGGAAGTTTCTACTGAAGTGATCTCAGCAAACTTGTTTATCTCTCTGGGCCTTGGTTTCTTCTGGAACCAAATGAGGGGGTTGGACTAGGTCATCTCTGTGCTCTCTCCCACTTTGGGCATTCCATGAGTTTTGTGATGATGTGAACTGGAAATGTTCCATGCTCTCTCTGACCCCTTTCTTAGAACCATAGCTACAGAATTTCAAGTAGCCATTGCTTTCATCCTGCCTTTACATTTGCAACCTTAAGACTTCTATGCCTTCTTCCAGCTAAACTGACTTTTATGTATTGTCTACCTCAACTTGAGTGTGAGCTACTTGAGAGCAAGGGCTGGCTTACTTTTTTTCTATTTGTATCCTCAGTGCTTGGCATCCAGCTTGGCATACAGTAAGTGCTTAAGAAATGGGTTTTTTGGAAGCAATCAGCGTTAAGTGATTTACCCAGGGTCACACTAGAGAGTGTCTGAGGCTGGATTTGAACTCAGGTCCTCCTGACTTTAGGGCTGCTGCTCTATCCACTTCACCACCTAGCTGTCCCATAAATGCTTTTTAAATTCATTGTCGTCATTACTGGTGATCCTATGATTAGTAATAATGATAATGAATTTTAAAACATTTAGACAACCCATATGAGTCAGTGGGATAATGATTGCTGTCTTCAAGTTTTGAAGGGCCATAATGTGGAAGAGTGATATACCTTGTTTCTCTTGGTCTCAGATAGCAGAACCAGAGGTAATGAGCAAACATTTCAGAAAGGAAGATTTTGACTTGACATAAGGAAAACTTCCTGACAGTCAGAGGTGCCCAAAAGCAGACGCCTAGAAGCAGAGAGATCCTTATCACTGGAGATCTTCAGGTAGAGGTTGGATGAGAGCTTTGTAGGGGAAACTGCAGAGGGGATTACAATTCATGCACCAGCTAGGCTAGATGACCTAGGAAATATCCAAATACGAGATTCTCTGACTTTGTGATTCTGTGGTTTTGCCACAGCTGTACTTAGTCCAGTTATCCCTAAACAAGATGGCATCAAGGCCGCATGTAGGATTCACTACTTGGCCCTGCACCTACTCAACCCATTTAGCCCTGGTGAGACCCGGTTTGAGATGAAATCTCTGGATCTCATGCCTATAGCTAAAAAGAGATATAGTAAACCCAGTAAGGTTTTTTTTTTTAAATATTAATGGAAATGGCTACTGGGATTGGACAAATGTAGCCTTGGAAGAGCAGATTTAAAAAAAAATTAATCTGGAGAAGAGAAAGTTAAGGGGAGAATTAATATAAATACATATGAAGAGATCTCATATAAAGGATGGTAACCAGCTGTTCTCAGAAAGTGATTTCCAACAATGGATTGTTAGTGTCAGAATAGTCCAGGATGAATAGAGCCAACTCTAGCCTCAGGGAGGCCCTGATGATATAGGAATAAATAAACTCTGATGGAAATAGTCCACATTCCATAACTTCACTGAACTCCAGGGGAGACCATGGCTTGGCCAAAATTCCTCTCATTGTTCTATGAACAGACTTTCTTCTAATTCATGTGTCAACTTCCTCAAAAATTCTTTTTTACCACCTCATATAAAACATTAGATAAGATGGTCTGAAGAGCTAAAGATCTTGTGGAGATAATCTGCCAATGACTCACCTAAATTTCACAATTTGTGCTGCAAAAAGAAACGCCCATTGACCCCTGAAGGAATTTCCCAATTGTTTGCTCAACAACTTGTAGAATGAGCTGTGTCTCCTTTCATCAGTCCATCATCAGGACACAGAAGGCTGGGGTTTTGAGGAAACAGATTGCCTAAAGATGCACCAGAAAATCATGAAACAGAGTCTAGACCACTGAATTTAGTCAAAAGACTTAGGACCACATCTTAGCTTGGCCACTTGCTAGTTGCATGACCATGGCTGATTTCGTTAGTCTCTGTAAGACTTAGTGTTTTCATTTAAAAAATGGTGATTAATAATCTATCTCTAAGAGTGGGGAATATCAGATGAGATAACACATATAAAAAGGTTATGTCAAGGTCTAATTCTCTGCTTCCTTAAAGTCAGTGGCTATTTTTGCCTACTTGTTAGAAGAGAAGCGATTTCACCCTTACCCTAATGCTGCTGAAATGGGTCCTCTTCACTCAATCTGCAATTTACCCTTTTGATGGTAGCCAGTATCCACGTGTGGTTGAATATGAGTCTATGCTAACATACCTTTATTAATGCCTGTATAAAGTTCTATCACCTTCACCACAGCCAAAAAGTCAGAGGCAGGCCTGGAACCTGGGTCTCCTTGACCTTGAAGTCTTATCTCTTTTCATCATGCCACACTGTCTCAAGATTAGGTAACATCTTCCATCTCTATTTTCCTCCCATGGTGAAGCTGTCTAGTAGAGAATGTTATTATGATTTGATATTCTGATATGTGTTATTTAGAATAATATTCTAATTTGGATCCAGATGGGATGCTTCATCTTTTCCTTCCACACTGAACCCTTCCTCCACCATAACAGAAATCTGAATTAATCTCTAGGTTTAAATGCTATTCTGTCCCTAACAGTATATTAAAATGTCTGACTCAATAAGGAAAAGCTTAGAACTTATTTCATAGCTTGGCCCTTCCTTACTCCTATTGCTCACCCTGTCTCTCTGTTCCAAAGTTTCTGAAGTGGCACATAAAATCTTTTTATTGGTCTTGCCCCGACAGTTCATGGCAAGGAGCTCTGAGGGCCTGATTGACTCAAGTTAGGGCCAAAAGCCAAACTGCATTCCATCACCTCATAGTTATTTCACTGAATATGAGGTACTTGCACCAGAACTTGGTTCACATTTGTTTTCTCTGGTTTTCCCTGGAGGACTGTAAGTGTCCATTAGAGCAAGTGTTAATTGTGCCTCCTGGGTGCTGGGACCAGTGGGGCAACCCATGATGTATTTTTGTTGTTCTTTGCTTTTGATTTTTAAAAAAGAGACAAATCACAGTGGCAAAACCCAGCTCATCTGGTGAGGCAATTGGATGACTTAACTTATTTGTGCAGTTCCAGTTTAATGTGCTCATGAGAGGGACTTGGAGGGAATAATGTTAGAGTAAGCCACTTTTTATAAAAAGGATAAGAAGCAGTGCCTGACAGACATACAGTGTTGCATAGTGGGTGAAAAGCTGGCTTCAAATCCAGGAAGACGTGGGTTCAAGTTCTGACTGGAATGCATAATGGCTGAGCTACCCTGAAGTAAGTTCACTCAACTTCCCAATGCTCTGGGTAACTCTTTAAGACTACATGTTGCCAAGAAGGGGTCAGTCTACATTGGTAGAGAGAGTTTTCTCATCTCTTCCTCATTAGTTCCCTATACTAATGAGATCACAGGTCTGTTCTCTATCCCAGGAAAAGGGGAGCTTCAGATTAGTTTTTCATTCCTCATGTAGGTAATGGTTTTTTTAGGCTGCTACTAAATTAATAGTTGAATTCTTTATAATGGTTGGTCAACATAAGGACAGTGCCCAGAAAACTGTGAATTAATGTTTAGTATCCTCTCCTCTTAGGTATACATACAGCCCTTCTCTGACTTCTCCGTACTGCTCACTGTGTTTCCTTCCTCCCTAAGACTTGCTCATTTCTTAGACTTTTCCCATTTCTCTTTACCCTTTCCTCCCCATCCACTTGAAACTTACCTATCCTGCTCCCTCCAGGTCTTGTTTTCTGCTTGGGAACCATCAGTCTTGTCCAGGTTTATCATAGGATCATAGCTTTGGTGCTGGAAGGGACCTTAGAGGCCACTGAGTCCAGGACCTTCATTTTGCAGATGATGGACCTGAGATAGAAAGAGGCTAGAAATGATTCCCCCAGGGTCAGATAGCCAAATATCTGAGGAGGGATTTGAACCCAGGCTTTTCTGATTCCAATTCCAGAACACCATTGGTTGACTTTCCAAGGTTAAAATACTGGGACTGTAAGAGTTGTTGTCTGAGAACAATGGTTTGAGTAAAAGGAATAAATTGAATGATGTTAGTTTCATCCATGTTCTAGGAGGGGTGGATCTTTTAGACTGATGTTGGAGAAAGATTAGGAGGCAAAAGAGCTTTGCAATGCCCCTCAAATCATACTGTGCTTGGTACATAGAAGGAACTTAATACTTTTTCATTCATTCATTCATTCTGCTCTGGGGGCTATTTATAATGTGAGCTCAACTCCCTTTCTCCCACCTATTGCCCTTTATGGTCCAGTAGAAACCCAACCCACAAAGAATCTCTAACCAGGCAGGTGCATGAGAGAAACTTCCCTCATCTTAGACTAAATGGAATTCTCTAAAACTTATGCAGAAAGGCATCATAGCGGCCACAGTTGACATTAGTTAAAATTAGTCCTTTTACTAGCTGTGAAATTTCTTTCTAGAGCCATTGGCTGCTCAGCCAGGTAGGGAACTCTCCTTGACATGGGGAAAACATTAGAGAAATCACTTGTGGTTCATTTCTCAATGAATGACCTGGGAATCATGGTGATCTGGGTATTGAATGTGATTTGTCAAACCACCTGCTTCAATCTAGCACAGAAGACAGCAGAATATTTCCTTAAGGCCCTTTGCTGAGGAGCTCAAAGTACTAAACATTTAACCAGTTTTACTGAAAATGTTTTTTTCCTGAGGTAATAGCAACACAGTATTTTTGTGAAGACTTTTAAGAATACACTATTTGTTAAATTTCCTTTTGTTCATCGATGCTTTATTAAACATTTTCCTTTTTACCCTGAACCTATTTATTTTTATGTTATCTATTCCCGGAACTACTAGTGTAAAGAAACTAGTTATGTAAATTTCCCACTCCTTCTCACTTCACTTTCTCTGTTCCCTCTTTTCTTTTACTGTTTCCTCTTAGCTGGTCATCTCCAGTTGTCCTGATCTATATCTGGCCACTGGATTGGATGATTCCTGAGGAGAAAGCGAGGCTGGTGACTTTGCACGGCCCTCCCTTGCTTAAATCCAATTCACTTGCGTGTTATGGAATCACCTCCCTGCTGTCGTGGTTTTCTTTGAGAATAGAGGACAAACAGCAGCAACAATGTTGTTCCTCTTAACAATTTAAAGTCTCCAATGCCATAATGATTTCTCTGTGACAACTTTTTAAATTGTACTTATTTCTAAAATATGCATCCATAGTGCTTTGGTTCCCAAGGCATTACATAGCAAATTACAAGCTGTCATATAGATGTAAACATTATTATTATACTGCTTCTAGCTCCATCCTTACCTTTTTAAAATAAATTATTGATATCTTTTATTTCTATATCACCCACATTTCTCATTGTATCCCTCACTCCTCACCTCGAGAGAGAGCCCCAGAGCTCTTTCCCAGGCCCTCTTCTCTTCCACCTCTATATTATTTCTCTTGGTGATCTCATCAGCTCTCGTGGATTCAACTATCATTTCTATGCAGATGATTCTTAGATTTATTTTTCCAGTCCTAGCTTCTCTCCTGGCATCCGTTGTCACATCTCCAACTGCCTATTGGACCTCTCAAACTGGAAGACTCAGATAACTTAAACTCAACTTGTCCAAAACTGAACTCATTCTCTTTCCCCTAAACCTCTTCCTTCTTCCTAACTTTTCCAGTCATCTGAGATCACAGCTAGGTGTCCTCCTTAATTCTTCATCCTCTCTTACCTTCCCATAACCTGTTGCCAAATTCTGTCAATCTTACTTTCATAACATCTCTTGCATATGCCCCTTCCTCTCCTCTGACCCCTACTTTGGTGGAGGCCCTCATCATCTCATGCCTGTAAATATCCTTCTGGTCATCCCCCTGCCTCAAGTCTCTCTCACTCCAGTTCATTCTCCATTCAGCTGTCAAAGTGATCTTCCTAAAACTCGTCTGATCCCATCATCCCCCATTCAATCAACTCCAATGGCTCTTATTACTCTCAAGATCAAATACAAAGCCCTTTGACTTTTAAAGCCCTTTATAACCTGGCTCCTTTCTACTTTTCCTTTCTTTTTATACCTTCTACCCCATTCTGATTCTGTGAATTAGGTTTCCTTGTACTGCTTCACATAGAGCACTCCGTCTCCGTGAGCATTTCACTGGCTGACCCTGGTGCCTGAAACTCTCTTCTTCCACATCTCTGCTTCCTCTTGATTCTCCTGGTTTCCTTCAAGTTTTAGCTAAAGCCTCACAGTAAATATGTTGTGGTTTGAGGGGCTGGGAACCCTGAAATGTTAGGGTACAGGTGGGTCTGCCTGGAAAGAATTCAACCACTCAAGTCTTCTTTCAGTCAAAGTAGCAAGGTTTATTGTAAAACCAGCTTGGCGAGCAGATTTCTAGTAAATCTGCAACTCAGTGGGGGTCAGATTGGTACTTATATACAAAAGAAGACATTGAGAGATCTGGTTGGGATTAAGGTGTGGTAAATAGCCTGGGGTGGGCCAGGTACAACAGTGAAAGGTCTAGATGAGATTAAGGAATTTCAAGTAAGCTAATTAAGTAATCAAGGTGGGCTGGGGTGGGCCAGATGCCTTGGGCAGAAGCACCAGTGATCTGGGCTACTGAAGTGTATGGGAAAATTCAGGGTTCAGGTTCCATCACCCCATCAGATAGAGTACCAGGCCAAGAGGCAGGAAGACTCATCTCCCTGAGTTCAAATCTGGCCTTAGATACCTACTAGCTGTGTAACCCTGGGCAAGTTGCCTCACCCTGTTTGCCTCATTTTCCTCATCTGTAAAATGAACTGGAAAAGGGAAATGGCAAACTACTCCATTATCTTTGCCGAGAAAACCCCAAATGGGGTCACAAAGAGTAGGACATGACTGAAATGACTGAACAATAACTTAATGCCAGTGCTTTCTCTCTGTTGATGATCTCCAATTTACCTGTATATGTCTTATTTGTACTTAGTTGTTTGTACATTGTCTCCCTTGTTAGACTGTGAGCTCCATGAGAACAAAGACTGTCTTTTTCTTTTCTTTGTCCCTGTAGCACTTAGCACAGTGCCTGGCACAGAGTAGGAGTTCAGTAAATGCCAGTTGACTGGCTGGGTGACTGTTCGAAGAAAAAAGCTGTTCAGCAAAATTAGCTGATGAATAAAAAGTCTGACATTCTAGGCACTTTTCATCTCCCTTGCTGAGGGAGGTGTCTTCTCATATCCACCTTTGCCTTTGGATAGGGTTTATCCACCAGACCTCTTAACCAGCCATTTCAAATTCCTCACAACAATCTTATGCCTGTCCCACATAATGATCCCCTAATCTGTAATCTATCATGTCGTACCTCAAGCATGTTCTACTTCTTCACATCTGAGATTTGAAATTTCCTAACATCATCCCTGATGGAGTCATTGATAAAATTTCATAGAACATCAGAGCAGGAAAGAATCTGGACCATCTACTGCAACCTCCTCATTTTACAGATGAAGAAAGTATCACACCAGAGTCCTATAGCAAGTTAGTGCTAGCTTAAAGCCACATCTCCTGTCTTCATACCCATATAGGTGGCTGGGTGGTACAATGTGCAGAGTACTAGACCTGGAGCTAAGAGAGATCAGAGTTCAAATCCAGCCTTAGACACTTACTAGTTGTCTGACCCCAGGCAAGTCACCTAATTTCTACCTGCTTCAGTTTCCTCATCGATGAAACAAGGATAATAATAGCACATGACTCCCAGCATTGTTGAGAACATAAGATAAAATGATATTTATAAAGCGTTATATAAATGCTAGCTATTATTATTAATCCTTTCTACTATATCACATTGTTCCTGCTTTTTTGCAATTCTTGGAGTTGTATATTTATACCTAAATAATTTAACGGATCCATGGTACGTGCACCTCTTTCTTTCTCTTTCTACCAGACTAGGTCATAACCCTTCCACGTCATTCTCTCCTGTGCTAGTCTTATCCTAAATCATCCATGAAGAATCTTCCCAAGACCAACCCACATTTCCTGAAGAATTTTTTTACACGACTTCTTTCTGCAAGCCTGTGTTGCAGGCTACTTAAGGATCACCCAGAATTTTGATTATTCAGAGACTGTTGTGTTCTAGAATTCACATTCGTATATATTCACCAGGAGAATATTAGTAATAAAAGTGTGTGTGTGTGTGTGTGTGTGTGTGTGTAGTGGGGAAGCTCGGGATTGTTGAAAACACTATGCAACTTCTGAAATGTAGTCTAGTCTGTTTTGCTCTTCCTTTTTAGTTGTTGGCATAGCTGGATTCAAGTTTTATCTCTGACAAATACTGACTCTATGATACTGAAGAAGTCATACAACTTCTTAGGGCCTCTGGCAACTCTAATGCTATTAGTTACAGAGATGAAATCACTGGCCTGGATAAAAAGGAAGGAAGGAAGGAAGGGATAAAGAAGAAAGAGAGGGAGGAAGGCAGAGAGGAAAGATGGAAGTAAGGAAGAAGGAAAAGAATAAAAGGAGGAAAGAAAGGAGGGAGGGAAGAAAGGAAGGAGGAAGGGAGAGGAAAAGAAAAAAGGGGAAGGGAGAGAGGAAAGATGGAAGTAAGGAAGAAGGAAAAGAATAAAAGGAGGAAAGAAAGGAGGGAGGGAAGAAAGGAAGGAGGAAGGGAGAGGAAAAGAAAAAAGGGGAAGGGAGGGAGGGAAGGAAGAAAGGAAGAAGGGAAGGAAGGAGAGAGGGAAGGAAGAAATAGAGAAAGGAAGGAAAGGTGAAAAGGTGGAAGGGAAGAAGGAAGGGAAGGAAAAAAGGGAGAAAAGACGGAGGGAGGAATGAAAGAAGGGAGAGGGGAAAGAATCGATCCTGAAAGTCACTAGAAGATGTTTTTTAATTCCTTGTTTTCAGACTTAATATGGGTTCATAGAATAATAGACTCAGAGGTAGAAGAGGCCTTAGAGGCCACGTAGTCACAAAATCATAGGATCTACATCTGGAAGAGACCTCAGAGGTCTTCTAATCCAAACCTTTCATTTATAGATAAGAAACCTGAAGCCAAAAAAGCCCAAGTGACATATTAGCATGTTCACGCAGGTAATAAGTATTGGTGGTAGGATCTGATTCCAGGTCCTCTGACTTCAGGGTGAGTGGAACGAGTGAAGACCTCTCATAAAAAGGACAAATTGAATAAATTGGAATAAGTAAGATAGTAAGGCCTCTCATGAAATCTAAACTTCAGCTTTCTACTTAAGTTTTTCTGTAAGACAAGTTAGTGACCATGGGAAGACAAGTTAGTAACCGTAGGATCCCCTGAGAATAAAAATAGGACACAGGATGTTCACATCCTGTGTATTTGCCTAAGGGCGAGAGGCCCGAAAGAAAGAAGGCTAGAGGTGAATAAGTCAGCAACCATAAAATCCTCTGAAAATAGGGCTGGGACACAGGATGCTCACCTCCTGTGTATTGACCCCTGGATAAGGGACCCTCAGATCAGAAGAAAAATGGATGAAAAGCCGGAAAGCCAGATGCAATGTAGATGTGCAAGACCAGTTAGGTATAAGAATGATGGGAGACAAATGTAAGGGTGCTGGGGGATATCTGTCACAGATGTAAGGGTGATGGGAGGCATCCGTTGCAGAAGCAAGGGTGGTGGGAAAGGCTAGTTTGCCACAGATGTGAAGATGAGGTAACCAACAACTGGCTTCTGCTTGTCACAGATAATCAAACTATTTGTTCATTGTCATTGTTACTGAGGTAGATTTATCACTTAAGATGTAAGAATGGGGAATCACCTGCTTGTCAAAAATAACCATACCATTTGTTCTTTGCCATTGTCACCAGGTAGATTTATCACGTTCAGATTGTACCCTCAAAACTTGCATCTTCAAGCCGAGAGGAAGGAGGTTGGGAGGTAGAATTGCAGTTAGGGACCTATATAAACACCCCAATTCTGTGTCTGGTGCGTTCTGACACTGAGAGAACCGTTGGGGTGCTTTTGGTGCTGGAGTCGTCCTTTTCCGCAGGATTGTAATAAAATTTCATTTCTACTTTCGGCTTGAGATGCCTCTGCTTTAATTCTTTAATCTGTAAATTTGTACCACACACGGGCTAGTGTGTTTATCACTAGAACTGTCTCAATGAAGGGTTTTTTTTATTTGTTTGTTTGCTTTTTGTTTGACGGTATTGTACAATGAGAAGTATGTTTAGACTATTCCTGCTGCCTGTGCTACCTGCTCTGGGTGGAACATGACTCTTGGAGTTTTATGACAGACAGCTCTCCATAGGAATGAATTAAAGGGTTTGCTAGTCTGAACAATGTCAGCTCTGAGTGTTTAAACATGATGGAGATGTGCACTAGAGATTTTGTGTTCACATTGTTTACCTTTGGACTGAGGCTTAAATCCTAGTTTATGTGCAAACAGGCTTTAAAGGAGCGATTTAGCATGACATTCTTCTGTCCGGTGACTGCCCAGTGGTTCTAACGTACAATGATTATTTTTTATGGTGTAAGAAGGGACTTGGGATAAGAACTCATTTGGGGTCTTTTTTGGGGGTTGGTTTTTTTGGTCTGGAATTGTGGTTTCATTAATGTAGGGAACTCCTAGTAAGGAAACACCTTTCTCTGATGCAGATCAGCAACTTATCGGAAACGTTTAATCTTAGAGGTTGTATCTTGTCCATATTTATACAACTAGTATGGCTTAGAAACTGGACGAGAATTCAGGCCTTCCTGACTCCAAGACATCCTCTACCCACTCTACGGGTGGTGCTTCTAATGAGAGCTTATGAGTTCTTGGAGAGTTAAAGATGAATAATAATGGTTGGTATTTATGTAAGGACTGAAGTTTTATAAAGCACCATGCACACATTATCTCATTTGAACCTTGGAGCACCAGCTTCCTAATTTTGCACATGAAGGAACTGAGGCTCACGGACATAAAGTGACTTGACCAAGGTAATACAGCAAGCTAATGAAAGAATCAAGACTAGACCCAGGTCTCATGATTCCCCATCCAGTCTTCTTTCTGCCTCTCTGCCTTTGGGGATCCTTTGAACTGTTGATTTATATAAATATTTATTGAGTGCATAATGCATATTTGTTTAGGCTGAGAAGTGCTGCAGACTTTATCAAACAAGGAGAAAACAGGACACACCCCCAACTTTAAAAACCTAACTCTGTAGTTGGGGAGATAAGCTACAGGTGCTTGGAATAATTAGCAAATTGTACAAGGGGTAGACATGTGTGCACAGTGACCACAGTGATTTCGTTTGATCCCAGGCACCTCCTCTCATATGCTGCAGACACCAGAGGCTCATCATATACAAGTGCACAAATAGCCATTGGGCAACCTACTTATCTTTTTTCTTGCCTTTTATCTAGGCCTTTTAGCAATTAGCTGGCCCTTCTTGCTATATTCTCCCTTGTGGGCCCACACTCCATATAGGCCTAGGAGAGCAATGAAAGAGTGTACGGGGGAGGAAGCAAACTACAGGATCTAAAAGCATAGAGAGGACATTGATTCTCATTCAGTGATTTGAGAATCCCTTGGAGGTTCAGGACGAGGGTCTAAAGGATTTGCATTAAAAATTCTTCAATGGCATCATAACCAGTAAATAGTTGCAGAATATTATGAATACATCATTAAATCACCCTGGGGGGGGGTGGTTCACAACACATTTTTTTTTTTTTGTTGCCTAAAAGTGTTTGAAGAGCGAAGATTAGTGATCACTGATCTAGTCCAATCCTTTTATTTTACAGATGAGGAAACTGAGGTTTAGAGAGGTAAAGTGAGTCATCCAAGGCCACTCTAGTTATAAATAGCAGAACAGAAAATTAAACCTAAGTCCTTTGCCTCCAAATCTGGTGGTTTTAGAGAGAGAAATTTGAGCTGAAATTCGGGGGGTGGGGACTTTTGATGGGGTCAAGGAAAAGGGTGAAGCTCATTTGAGTCTACTTTAGAAATTATAGAGACAGATGAGGAGAGATGCCTTTACTATGCAACAGTAAATTTCCCCAAGTATAATGACTTTATATCTTTTTATCCCCAAATCCTAGCCAAGTGCCTGAACTCAGTAAATGTTTATTGAATTGATTTGAATGTGATCTTTCTCCGTTGGCATATTGTTGTGCATTGGCATCATTCACTCTCTACACTTGTGTCCTAGCATCCAGAGCAGTGCCTGGAAAGGTAGCAGGTTCTTAATAAATATTTATTGATTTATTGATAATAAAACAGTATTTATTATTTTTCTATTAGCAATAGAATGGTTCATAGATGAAGTTTCTACCCTCTTCCAATCGAATACCAGAGTAGTTGAGATGTACAAATACCTGAACCATGATAAAATGAGTTTGCATTTTTATAGAGCTTTAAAATTTTCCATTGGTAGGACCGGGGCTATTATCTCCATTTTGCATAAGAACAAAACAAGACCAGAGCGGTGAAGTAACTTCTTTGAGGTCCCACAGCAGGTTAGTGGTAGTGCTGGGAATAGAAGTCAGGTCTCTTGACTTCTCATCTGGGACTCTTGTCACTGTAGAATCCTTAATAAATTAACATTCTGACAACTTAACAACATTAATGTATTGGTACAAAATCTAAGTGCCATGGATGTGGGAAGTAAAGAAGCAGAAGGAAAAGGCTAGGGGTCTTCTCAGCACTGTGAAAGGAAGGAGAGGGAGGGGCGAGCAGAGGAAGAGAGCTCTGTGCAGCCTAGATACTATAGTTGTGAAGGGCCTGATGTGGTATTGCTTCTAACAGAAGCAGAGTTGCTAAGTTTTAGGAAGCTGCTTCGGCCATCTGCCGGACTATTACAATTCTTCCTGGTTTCCCCATGTGTGCTGATACAACTCTTCCCCTCCTTATACATTTCCTCTTTCTCTAGGTCTTTCTTCTTTCTGTTTATCTCTTTTCTTTTTTTCCTTCTTTCTTATCTCTCCTTGGTGTCTCTTTCTCTCCTCTTTTCTATCTCAGCATCATATATTTAGAGCTGGAAGAGACCCTTCAGATCATCTGTCTTTATTCTACAGATGGGGAAACTGAGGCCCAGAGAATTTAAGTGAATTGCCCCTGTCATCTTTTTTCTTCTCCCTCCTTTCCTTTTTATGCTTGTTTTTTCTCAACCCTTTTTCCTTCTTTTCTCTCCAATCTTTTTTCATTCTTTGCCTTTCTCCCTGTCAGTTTCCTCTCTTCTCTCTCCTTTCTCCTCTCATCTTTTCTCTTCTTACCTTTCCCTCCCCTCCCCTTTCTTCTCTTCTATCTTTCTTCTCCCTCATCTGTCCTCTCCCTCTTCTCTACTTCTCCCCTCTTATTTTTACTGAGGTCTCCTTACCTATTAGTCCTCTAAATCATAGATTTATTTCTGGAAGAGAGTTTAGAGATAAAACTAGTCCAACCTACTAGTTCTTACAGAAGAGGAAATTAGGACCCAGACAGGCTAAATGACTTGCCTCACTCTCCTCTGTCACTTCTCTCTTGTCTCTTTCCTCTCCTTTCTTTTTCTTTTATCTATTTCTTTTCTCTTTCATCATATATTTTTCTCTCCTTTCAACATTTTTTTCCCTTTCCTAGGTCTGTTTCTTTTTCACTGTCTCCTCCCTTCCTTTCCCCTCCTCTCCTCTCCTTCTATTCACTACTCCTCCCTTCCTCTCTTCTCCTTTCTTTCCCACCACTCTTTCCCTCTAAAAGCTTCTTTTTCTTTCCTTCTCTCTTCCTCCTCTCTCCTTCACTGTCTCTGTCTTTCTTTTCTCTTTCTCATCCCCGCCTCAGTCTATCTGCCTTTATCTCTGTCTCTACACCTCTTTTTTCCCCTTCCCCCCACCCACATTGGAGTCAGGGAGGCTGCAGAGATATTAAACATGCACAAAAAACCCCATGTCAAATGTTAAAGTTCTAATATACATGCACAAAATCAGCACATGCAGAAGTGATGATCTTGGCTCCAGCTGCCTGGGAGGGAGAAGCCTCTCCCATTGCTTACAAAGCAATGACCTTTGCCCAGAACATCTGCCCAGTGGTATTGACTAAGACCAAGCCAAAAGGTTAAAAAAAATGTGACTGTCTTGTTGGATTTAAAGTTAATCCATGTGGTTGGTGTGGGTGGTTCCTACCCTTTATTCAGGATAGCTCATTCAGTGGAGGTAGAATGAAGAATGCAGTTGGTTAGTAAGAATTCCCAAAATCAGATCTCTTCACAGTTCTATTTCCTACCACTCCTGAATTTTGAATTTGCCCAGAGGGTGCAGAACATATTCAAACCTTTCTCCCTAGCTAATTATCTGCATAAAAATCCAAAAAGAGTCTGGAAAACATCACTGAATTAAGATTGATCACAATAAGCCAAGGAAGAGTTTCTGGCTGAGGGAACTGGGTCTGAATCACAAAGAATTATTGAACTGGACAGGCTAGAGCTCCTTTGCATCGTTCCTAGAGGTAACAAACCTCAGAACCAAGGGAAAGAAGGAAGAAAACAAATGTTTATTAAATATCTACTATGTGCCAGGCACCGTGCTAGGCATTTTACAAACACCATCTCATTTTCTCACAGATACCCTTAAGGTAGATGTTATTATGACCTCCATTTTATAGTTGAGGAAGCTGAGGCAAACTGAGGTATAGTGATGGAGGTTTGGAACTCAGGTCTTCCTGACTCAAGGACCTACCACACTACCTAGCTGCCAAAGGTAGGAGGGAGTCAAATTGGAAAGGCTTCTGTCAATTCTCAGTTAAAGATTGTTGCAGTTTTGTACACAGCAGTGCTCCAGCTGTAAAGACCACTGTAACACTCCAGTGGAAGAGCATCACTTAGCAGGGATGGCAATTGAAGATTGTGAAGAATAGACCTGGCCAATCCACCTAACTGACCTGTCCAACAGAGATGCTGTGGCCTGAGAAGGGCCTAGCAGCTGAGCGATCCACCCAACCCAGCGGAGGCAGCTAGATCTCAGTAGCTAAGCAACCTGCCTGTCCCAGTCTAGCAGCAATTGAAAGAGAAACGTATCTGGTCTAGTCTGTGAATAGTACAGTGGTCAAGTGACCTCTTTTATCTAGCCCAGAAGTAGCTTTGCCTAGGAGAGGTAGCAAAGCAGCTGGGCAAATTGCGTGACTCCCCTCAGCAGCGTCTACATGCAACATCCTGTCCAGTGAGGAGCAAACTTAGCTGAGCTACACCCACTCATCCACCACTGATACCAAGCTCCTCAGTGGACTTCATGAAGAATCTCTGCACAAAGGGCACCAAGGCCCTGTAGCTCCAGAGTTTTGATTGACCTTGGCCATTTGTGTTCCCAGCATGTGTGCCTCTTTAAAACTGCACTTCAAATTCACGCCCTTTTCTTCTTGTGGACTGTGTATGTATACCTGCATGAGTGTGGCCCTGGTCTTGGGGAGAAGTTCTTTAAAACTCCTCTTCCTCCTATGCTATGAGAAATGAGTTTGCTGAATGATTGTTAAGGAGTGGCACAGTGATGGGCACTCATGAGTTGTAGGAGGATAAAATACCCATCACGTTACTCCTAACACCCTGAGAATAGGAGCACCCACCCATCTTGGAACCCAACCTGCCAATGCTAGTATGAGTTGGGGCAATGAGTCCAGAGGAGTGTTACTTTGTTTGAAGACCTCCAATGTTAGGGCAACGATCACTTCCTGAAGTAGTATATTCTGCTTTTAGATAATTCTAATCATTTGCCTTATATGAAGCTTGAATCTATCTTTCTTTAGAGTTTGTAAGATCACAGATTTAGAGCTGCAAGGGATCCTAGAGACTCAGCTGCCAAAATCATCTAATCAGGTTAACGACTATGCTTTTGTTATTGTTTAGTCATTTCATTCATATTCAACTCTTCCTGACCCCATTTGAGGTTTTCTTAACAAAGACACTGGAGAGGTTTGCCATTTCCTTCTCAAGCTCATTTTATTGATAAGGAACTGAGGCAAATAGGGTTAAGTGACTTGCCCAGGGTCACAAAACAGTGTCTGAGGCCAGAGTTGAATTCAGGAACATGAGTCTTCCTGATTTAGGCCCTACATGCTATCCACTGTGCCACCTAGCTGCCCTAAGATTATGCAATATTAACAATATTGTTTTTTGACATATTATGTTGTTATATATTTATATAATACAATACAATCTATTATGGTATAATATATAATATAATTATATGTAATCTATTATAATATTTAATATAAAATATATGATACATACATATAATATATGATATAATGTTATTATATATATGTCACATATTATCTATTATAATATCTATCTGGGGATATATTTATTATATTATATTATATATTATTTTATGTTATGTTATGTTATGTTATATTATATTATATTGTGTCATATGGTGTCACATTATGGCACATTATGACACATTATGTCATATTATGCTATGTCATATTATATAATATTATATTATATCATATCATATTGACAATATATATTTTGACTATTATAAATACCCAAATTAACTATAAAGGATGTATGAAGAAAGATACTATCTGCATCCAGAGAAAGAATTGATAAATAGAAAAATGCATAGAATAATTTTACATGTATATACCTATTTGTGTCTCATGGTAGCCATCTCTACGGCTGGGGTGGGGGGAAGGGAAGAAAAAAAGAAAAAAAGAAATTTATGTAATAACTTCATTATATATTTAAAAAGAATAGCAAGTTGTACATAATAGATTTTCAGCTCATGTGTAATTATCTTTTTTATTATACTATGTTATGGAAGTGCTTGTTTTATTCCATAAATTAAAAATAAATAAATGAAATGAAATGAAAAGAGATTGTGCTCAGAGATAATCTAATCAAGTCATTTGCTTTTACCAATGAGAAAATTAAGATCCAGAGAGCAGAAGCAAATTGTTGAAGATCACAAAAGCATTGATAGAAGAAAGGAGTCTTAAATCTTTCAGAATTGTCTTTACAATGCTATTGTTTCATAATTTGTACTCCAGATTCCATTCATTTCTCTTTTATCACTTCATACAACTCTTCTCAGTTTTTGTCTGAAACTGTCTTTTTTATCATGTTACAACACAGTGGCCTTCGAATGGATTCATATACCATTGGGTCAGCCATTTCTCAATTGATGGATAGAAACCTTCTTTGTTTTCAGTTCTTCACCACAATGAAAAGAGCTGCTGTAAATATTTTTTTATATATAGGTCATTTTTCTCTTTCTTTGATCTCTTTAGGGCATAACTAGGTCAAAAGATATACACAGTTTAGTAACTTTTGGAGCATAATTCCAAATTGCTTTCCAGAATGGCTGGACTACTTCACAGCCTGTCTTCCTGTAGTTCCACCAGAATTTGGCATTTTCCTTTTTCATCTTCTTTGCCAATACAATAAGTGTGAGGTTGAAATTCAGAGTTGCTTTAATTTGCATTTTCCTAATTATTAGTAATTTGTAGTATTTTTTATCTGGCTTTTCATTGTTCATATTTCTTCCTTTGAAAACTGTCCATATCTTTTGGCCATTTACTAATTGAAGAAAGCTTTTTCTCCCAGTTATCTATTTCACTTCCAATTTTAGCTGGATTTGGTTTTGTTTGTGCAAAGGCTTTTAATTTTATGTAATCAAAATTGTCCATTGTATTATTATCTGTTACTTTGTCTCCAAATCCAATGTTCTTACCACCACTGGCAAGCAAAAACATTTTAACCAATTTTTAATATAATAGGCTAAATATTTGAAGATGGCCGCCTCATCACCCATAATTTTTTTCTTTGCCAGGAAAACCACTTCAATTGCATCATCCAATTGACATATTGTCTTAAATGATGAAATTATCCTATGATTTTCTCTGGGGGTGAGTAGTGGGGAGTGGGGAAGGCAAGGTGGGGTTGTATTTTCTGAGGAGAGGAATCTGCTGGTTCCTGTGTTTTTTCTTTTAGAGTTTTCCCCACCTAAGGCAGAAATCTGGATTTAAAGGTCCTGTCTGCTGAGGTCTTTTGTTACCTTCATAAGTAAAGTTTCTAGGCCAGATCTGCTTAAGCCAGGAAGATGCTAGTCAGCTCTATCTCACTTTGGGGTCTCTTTTATGTCTGCAAGAAGAGAAGCAGGTGACACTACAAGCACTGATTTACATCACACATGCAAAATGAAATTGATTATATCTCAAGAGACAGGAAATGGCTGACCAGTGAGATGTGATAATTAGTGTTCTCTGTAAGATCAGACCACTTCTTATTAGAGGGAAAACCAAAATCAATATGAAGTTAGAATAATCAAAGTAAAAAGCTATGTAATCATAACACCTCCAATGTGACCTATTAAACAAATAATTGATATAGAAAATTAGGAAACAAATGAAAAAACAGACATTAGTGCAAACTATCACCATTTTAATAGAAGTTTAACTGATTGTGAAGCAATTGCTACTATAAGCAACCAAATGTTCCTGGAAAACATACAAAAGCAAACATTTGCTGCCCTTGACAAGCAGAAAGATAAAACAGCCAAAATCAAAACTAATGTATAATAAAAATTCATTTCCAAAAGCTTATGGAAGAGGATGGCAGAAGATTATGAGCATCAAACACATAAAACAGCTAATAGTGATGAGGAAGAAAATAATTTTATTTAAAAGTTGGTATGAGATACATTAATTCAGAATATCATATACATAATTAATATTTTATTTTTCCCTAGTTATTATTTTTAACATTTTTTAAAATTCTGAGTTCCAAATTCTCTCTCTGTGTCCCTCCTCCCTCACCGAGAAGGCAATTTGATATAGGTTATATATATGTACATATATATGTGTATGTATATATGCAGTCATACAAAACATATTTGCATATTAGTCTTGTATAATTCTGAATATAAGACTGAAACAAGAAGGATAACAAACATACAAACATGGAAATAGATCTGTTAACATTTCTACTTAAAAAGGAAAAAAGACACCTATTTTCTTTCAGAATAACAGAGAAACCACCATATTTGAACTCTACTATCACAGTTCTCGATGTGTTCCACAAGGAAGTAGAAATGGTACTAAAAAAATAAAGATGAGAAACACAACTGGACCATATCAAATTTACATAGAAGAGATTCGCTTCTGAGGCACACAATTTTGAGGGCATTGACAAGTTGATTATCAAGATATTTAACAGAGCAGAAGATACACAACATTTGGGAAAAAAATGTGAAGGTCATTGTGGCAGCTAGATGGCACAGTGGATAGATCACAGGTCTTAGCGTCAGAAAGATTTGAGTTCAAATACAGCCTTAGATGATTACTAGCTATATGACCCTGGGCAAGTCACTTAGCCCTATTTACTTCAGTTTCCTCATCAGTAAAATGAACTGGAGAAGAAAATGGCCAACCACTCTAGTATGTTTATCAAGAAAACCCCAAGGTGGGTTACAAAGAGTTGGACATGATTGAAAAATGACTGAATAACAAGACTGGAGGCCATTGCTTCCAGAAAAGAGAGATTGAGAAGATGTGAATAGCTATGTACTCATATTCCTATTTTCTCCTCTCTGTAAAATCTTTATGAGATTGATTTGCACATGCACTTTGGATGAAAACATGACAAGGGAATGATCAGACATTTGTAGACAGTATTTTATAGCAGAATTTATCTTTGCAGCTACATAATTAGCTGAAAGGTATAGCTTGTTGTTTGTTGACTATAGAAAGTAATTTATTTAATAGAATAAAATACCACATTAAAGATTCTCTTCCAATAAAGTGTCTGTTCTGCATGTTATGGTAAAAAAGAATTTCTTGAGAGATTCTATGAAAGAGATGACCTTTAATTGATTCCTTATGTTTAATTTCCAGGGAGGTATAAAACTGAGAGATATGTGCTTGGTAGAGGTGTTTACCACTATCATGGAGGATATTCAGCATAGAATCGAATTGGAAAGGACATTCTCTATGACTGGGGAGGGATGTAACAGCAGGATGTCTGAGTAAGTGGCTCTCCATATAACTCCATTATTTCACAATCTCAGAGCAATGAATAATGAGCCACATATATAGTGATTACCGTGTCAGAATCCAGTGGTCATGGCTCAAGCTCTGAACACCTTGATTTTCAGGCTTGGATATGCAGAGGCTAGGATTCTGGCTTGAGTGCCCTTGTTGAGAAGGGAGCTAATATAGGGCTAGATGTCTCCACAGCTGAAAACAGGAGCCAGTATAATGGCTAGATGTCTCCATAGTTGAAAATGCCTGTTATGTACAGGGAGGAGAAGATGAGAACTGAAAGACCTACTTATGAACAGCTCATATGCTCCATTGATAGTCTCACGAGTCAAAAGAGTTTGAGAGAGGTTTCTAACATTGGTTGGAACTCCCCTTGATGGAAGACATGGATGAGAGTTGTGCAGGATGAACAGTAATAGAAGAGTTTTTGTTTGGTTGTTTCAGTTGTGTCTGACTCTCTGTGACCTCATTTGGTTTGTTTGGGTTTTTTCTTTTCTTTTTGTTTTTTGGTAGAGATACTACAGATACTACTATTTCCTTCTCCAACTCACTTTGCAGGTGATGAACTGAGGCAAAGAGGGTTAAGTGACTTGCCCAGTGTCATACAACTACTAAGTGTCTAAGACCAGATTTGAACTCAAGAATACGAGTCTTCCTGACTCAAGGCCTGGCACTCTATCCACTGTGCCACCTAGCTGCCCAACAGATGAGTACTGATCTATACTATTAGGTGGAATACCACATCAATGAGATCACAGATCGTGTGGAGGATTGAAGTATTCTTTGTGCAATGTTGAGAGACCAATCTAAGGGAACGGATTTTATAGCAGTTCACAAAAATTGGCATTTTAATGTTGAATTTGCTTCCAGGGAAGGAAATGGGAAAAAAACAAAACCTTGAAGGAACTGATCAAGAAAAGGCCTAGTGTTGATGCTATAATAACAGAAGTTGAAGATCTAGCCATGAAATAATTTATCGACATCTTGTAGAATTTTTATGGAAGCTAATGCATGCCAATAGGTCTAAAAATACCTTCAGATAAAGATAGTCTAGGGCTCTTTTAAATTAAGTCTTGGAACAAGTAGAATTGATGATAATGAAAATTCTTTTCCAGTCTGGGGCAGATAATAATGCAAGTACTTGAGAAAAAAAAATTCCTTCACTATTTTTAGTTGTTGAAATGGACGTGTAGATATGTTGAAGCTATTGCTTCAACATAGGGCAAATGCTAAGAGATTCCATTCCAAACATACATGCTCACCAAATAGTACATACTGTGACTGATAACCTATTTCTAAGCCTCCCTCTTTTCCCAGATTAGAGGATACAGCCCGATGAATATAATTTTATCTTACATCTCTGTCCAATCACAGAAGAGAGAAATACGTTTTGTATTATTACTCTGAGGAGCTTCCATGTGTTGAAGTCTACTTTCACTCTGCACCAGGTGACTTTTCAGAACTATACAGAGATGATAATTTTTTGAAGTAGCATGATCACACAAAACTGAAGAGCTTTTATACAAATAACATTCATGGAACTAAGAGAGGAAGGAAAGCAGTTGGCTGGGGAAAAATAGTCTATGTATCAAATATCTATGAGAATGATCTGATAGCCAAAGTATATAGAGGCAATTAACAGAAGTGGTCAAAAGACATGAAAAAAATCTGGTCTTATAAGAATTGTAAACTACTAATAATCATATGAAAGGATGCTCAAAATCATTAACAGAAACGAAAATCAAAACAATTCTAAGGGTTCACCTCACACCCACCAAATTGGCAAAGATGGTAAAAGAGGAGGGGTTGTGTAGGGGTTGTAGAAAGATGGGTCCACTAATGGACTGTTGGTGAAGTTGTCCATTGGCACAGCCAAAGCAATTTGGAATTGTGGGAAGAAAGTGACTAGATTGTTTGACCAAGAATATTGCACTGCAAGGCATGAGTCCTAGGGTTACAAATGTCAAAAAGAAAGATCCCATAGACACCAAAATATTTATAGCAAGACTTTTTGTAGTTTTAAAAAACTGAAAGCAATGTATATGTTCATGTATTGGGGAATGGCTATGCAAATTGCAGAATATGATTGCATTGGAATACTAACATTGCTGTATTATAACAGTAAGTACAATAAATACAGAAAAGCATAGGAAGAATTTTATGAACTGATTCAAAGTGAAGAAATCAGAGCCAGGAAAAAATGTTACCTAAAATATCATATACAATATACAATGGGCACAACAGAATAAATGGAAAGAACAACTATGATAAAACAATCCGAACTGAATGCTGAAAATTTGTAATAACCCGATTTAGCTCCAAAGAAGAGATATGAAAAGGCATCCTCCTTCTTTGCAAAGGTAGGAAACTATGTGTGGAACATTTTATTTCTTCAAAGTATTGGTTAATTTTGTTGAGCTGAGTTTTTGTTTTGTTTCAGTCTGTTTTCTCTTTCTAATTCTTGTTATGAGAGATAGCTGGTGGGGTGTGGAGTGAAATTGACAAAGTGGGAAATGTAGGTGATGTAAAAAGTAGAGGATAGTAATAAAATTTATTATTTTAAAAAGAGGCAAAAGAGGGATGTCAGGATGACTTGGGCATCAGGTCTTTATTTGTTTCTGCCCAGTATGGCAAGCTAAGGAAATATTGACTGCTATGCCTTGGACAAAGTTACCACTGCATCAACTGCTTCAATTGAAAGCATTGTAAATTACATGGAGCTTTTGCTCTTTAATGAGACAACTCAAAATTTTATTTTAAAGAGGACAAATGACAGCTACCTATACATGTAGCTGCTCAAATGGTCCATATTAGAACCATGAGCTTCTTAATACCAGTTACTGATAATGTGAGATGCTGAGCCAACTAAAGTAAGCCCCCAAACACTCAGTAGCGTGTAGAGGTCAAAAAGATTGCTCAGAATCATTATTTGACAGTAGCTTCATACCTGATGCCCATCTATAACTGGTCTTTGTATATAATTCCCCTGTATATATAGTTTTCCCAAAGGATTTTGGAATGGTGGATATTCTTCTGAAACAAATATTCTGGCTAAATTAGCTGGTCAGCTGATAAGCATTTATTCACTACCTTCTCTGTGCCAGATGCTGTGTTATGTGCTGGGGAAAGAAAAACAAAGATGAAACAGTCTCTGCCCTCAAAGAGCATGCATTCTATTGGGGGAGAAGCATTATGTACATAAATAAGTATATGCAAGATAAATAAATGAAATACAGAACACTTTATGGGTAGAAAAGCACTAGCAGCTGGAGAGATTTTTAAAAAGCCATCATATAGAAAGTATTATTTGTGCTGAGAGCTTTCAAGAAAACTGAATATTCTTGAAGGTAAAGGTGAAGAGAAGGTAGGTGCCATGCATAGAAGACATACTGTGTGCAAAAGGCACAAAGAGGGAGATGAAAGGTTATGTGTGAGGAACAAGAAGGCCAGAGGGGCTGAGCCATAGAGGGCATGAAGGGGAGTACTTTATAATGAACCTGGAAAGATACATTGGAGCCAGGCTGTGAAGGACATTAAGTGCTAAACAGAGCAGTTTGTGGTTGATCCTAAAGGGAATATGGAGTCAATAGAATTGATTATATCAATCAGTGAGTATATATTAAGCCCCTAGTGTGTGACAGGCACTGTGCTAGACACTGGAAATATAAGCACAAATCAAAAATCCTTGCTTACAAGGAGCTGGGACTTGAGGGGAGGAGGGTAGGTGGCAACCAGTACCTATAAAAATAGCATAAATGGGAAGTGAATAAATACAAATGTATATGAAGCAGTTAAATACAAGGTAATTTGAGAGGAATGGCACTATCATTATGAAGGATCAAGAGAGGCTTTCATGCAGAAGATAGTGCAAGAATGAACTGTATCTTTAAGACAGAAAAGAATTTTGTTAAGTAGAAGATTCTGAGCACGTAGGACCAACATGGAGCTAGAGTGTCATATCCGAGGGACAGAGAAAAAGCCAATTTGCTTGGATTGCAGAGTGCAGAACAAGAGGAGTAATGTTCATTGAAGCTAGAAAGATAGGTTAGAGTCAGGTTGTGTCAGGGTTTAGAAGTTAAATGAGTTCACATTTTATCCTAGAGGCAATAAAAGGGTCTGGAGTTAATTGAATAAGGGAGTGAAATGGTCAGATGCATACTTGAAGAAAATTACTTTTTCAGAAATGTACAGGATGGACCAGAATAGTTAAGGATTTAAGGCAGGGAGACCAATTAGGAGGCCATTGCAATAATCTAGGCAAGAGGTGATGAGGTACTGAACTACCGTGGTAGCTTCCTGAGTGAAGACTAGGGGTTATATGGATGTAGGAGAGGTTCATGGCCAGATGTGTGTTTTAGGAATATTACTTTGGCAGTTATGCGGAACATGGACTTGAGGCAGGGAGAAGAATTGGGAGGCTATTGCAATAGGCCAGTTAATAGGTGAAGAGGGCCCAAACTGGGTGGTAGACACATAAATAAATAGGAGGAGACAGATATGAGAAATATTGTGGAGATTAAAAAGGTGATCAAAAAGATTTGACAACTGATTGTATATGAGGAGGGAGAGAAAATGAGGAGTGGAGGATGACTCCGAAGTTATGAACTTGGAGGAGGAGAAAAATGTTAATATCATTGACAAACATAGGGAACTAAGGAAGAAGGGGATGTTTTGGGTGAAAATAATGTATTCTGTTTTGGACATGTTGAATTCAACACACCCCAGGATGTACAATTCTAAATGTCCAGTATGTGGTTGGTGATGCAGACCTGGAGGTTGTACCGCCTACAGCTCAAGAAGCATTTAGCATTGCAATACAGCTTGAAGAAAAGCAGCCTGACATTAATGTATTATTGGTGGAACTGTGGAAAGCAACTTGGAACTTCCAAACAAAATTACTAAACTGTGTATGCTCTTTGATGCAGTAATACCATCACCTAGGCATATATGCTAAAGAGATTTAAAAAAGAGGAAAAGGTCCTACATACATACATACATACATACATACACACACACACACACACACATATACACATATATAGGGTAGCTAAGTGGTGCAGTGCTGGAATCAGGAAGACTCCTCTCCATGAGTTCAAATTTGGCCTCAGAAACTTCCTAACTTCACTGAACCCTGTTTGCCTCAGTTTCCTTATCTGTAAAATGAACTGGAGAAGGAAATGGCAAACCACTCCAGTATCTTTGTTAAGAAAACCCCAAATGGGGTCATGAAGAGTCATACACAAATGAAACAAGTGAATATAAATGATAACACACGCACACAGACACACACAGACACACACACATATATACAAACATATATGTGTATAGATATTTATAGTAGCTGTTTTTGCTATGGTAAAGAACTAGAAACTAAGCAAATGCTCATGAATTGAGGAATGGCTGAACAAATTATGGCATAAGAATGTAATGCAATACTATTGTGGTATAAGAAATGAGTAAAGAGACAGTTCCAGAGAAACCTGGGCAGACTTTATGAACTGATGCAGAATGAAGTGAGCAGGATCAAGAAAATTATTTATGTAATAACAACTATGCTGCAAAGACAAATAGTTCAAAAGGCTTAAGAAATATGATCATTGCAATAACCAATCACAATTCCAGAAGACTAATGAATAAACAGAAGATTGAGAAGACTGACTCAAAGTGCAGAATAAGACATCATTTTTGGGCATGACCAATGAAGGAACTTTTATTGTTGAACTATGCATATTTGTTACAAGAGTTTTATTTTTGTTTTTCTTTATTTTACAATGGGTAAAATGGGTAGGAGGGAGATTTTTGTTCTTTGAAAATAATAATATTTAATTTAAAAAAAGAAAAGAAAAACAGGTCATTGAAACCCTAAAGTCATTTGAGTTGATAAAACTCAAAGTATAATACAAAGCTGTGATCCCTCTCATTAGCAGAATTTGACCGTAGGATCTACTCTGTAGTTATTGAATTACTCAGTCAATAATGACGCTCAATCTCAGCCTCAGATACTTATCAGCTGTGTGGCTTTGGGCAAGTCACTTAACTTCTATCTACTTGAGTTTCCTCAACCGTAAAAATGAGGATAATAATAGTACCGACTATGGGTTATTATGAGGACAGAATGAGATAATATTTGTAAAGTGCTTGTCACAGTGCCTGGCACATAGTAGGCATTTCACAAATGCTTGTTTCTTCCTTCTTTTATCTATGGTCCTTTCTCCCAAGAGTTAGGAAGTATATTCTACCCTCTTTACAAAGAACAGATGGGGAAATAAAAGGAAGCAGATCAGATACGACCAATCCAGCCTAAACCCATCACTAGTTGTCATACTTTCCTCCTTTCCTTTGAAACGCAACCCCCCCCCTTTCATGGATCCTAGGGGGTAGGTGATCATGAGAGCATTTATATAACAGCTTTAAGGTTTTGCAAAGCCTTTGGAAATATGACCTCATTTTTATCCTCACAGAAACTCTGCAAGGTAGGTGCTATTATTATCCCCATTTTATAGTTGAAGAAACTGAGACAACAGAGGCTAAGTGACTTGTCCAAGGTCAAGCAACTAGGAAGTGGCTGAGATTAGATTTGAACTTGGGTCTTCCTAACTCCAGGTCCAGTGCTCTATCCACTGCACAACTCAGTCAACTCCATCACCTATCACAGTGACTTGCACAGAGAGAGTAGGTGCTTAAGGCATGTTTGTTGGATTGTATTGAATTGAATCATGCCTTGTTTCTATCCTATTTTGACCCTTCCCTCTTTCTTACTTCATATACCTAATCAATTTCTACCTACTGCCAATTTCAAGCCCACAAATACCTTTCTACATCTTCTCATTACCAGAATCTCTATTGTAGTTCCAGAAAAAGGAATTTGTCATGATGGTCATTAATGCTGTTGAGTCTCTTTTCCATTTCAGAGACCTAGGGGCAAAACATGCTGCCAAGTAGAGACCAATTAATAGGGCCCAAGAGAAAGAACTTTCTTGGGGAAAAGGGTGCCATTGCTGTCATTTAGAGATGGAGTAAAACACAAAATCATGCTGCATCAAGCCAGAATTCAGGAGTGGGGTTTGGGGGTGGGGTAGGGCAGTCAATTATCAATAAACATTTCGCACCTATCATGTTCCAGGCACTGCTAAATGCTGGGGATACAAAAAAAAAAAGACAAAAGACAGTTCCTGCCCTCAAGGAGCTCGCTCTGTAATAGGGGAAGACAAAACATAAAAAGAAGCTGAAAAGGGGGCAGAGGGTGGGGTGGGGTGGGGTGGAGAAGAGGATAAAGGCCTGCAACTGAATTAGAAATGACGAGGACTCTTTAAATGGAGGACCTGGGAGGAGCTCTCCAAGGTCCACATCTACTCTTTCCAGTCAGAGGGAGAGAAGGGCCCCAGGGTCAGGGGCCACTGAGGAGGTGTGAGTTTCAGAGCAGATGCAATCTTTACAGGGAGATGAGTTCTTAGAGACGTTGATGAAGTCTAGAGATCAGCCAGGTGGAAAATGATGGGATTTGTATACTTGGCCCTCTTCTCAAATGCAAGATCTTGGAGGAGCTCTCCAATGGGGATGAGGGGTGAGGGATGGCTGTAACCAATAGAAAAGTGAGGCAGGAGGCAGAAAAAGGAATCTATCATAATGGTCTATGCAGGAAGGGCAGAACAAGAAAAGAAAAAAAGAATTTGTGGCAAAGACAGAGAAGTCAGTGAAGAATCCATTGTTAGTCTTAGAATTAGTAGACTTTTTCCATAAGATGACCTTGATTTCTGGGGACACATTATAGGGGGAATGATATGGCAATTCTGAGCTGGGGGAGGATGTGGCTTTCACACCGGCTTGGTAAAATAATCTTCAGAAGGTGATTGCATGTCTTATGCAGATTTTCTGGCCAAAGCAGAATTCTTTTATGACAGTGTCAGGCTAGCCACATCCTTTCTTTGCCTCACTAGATTAGCACTGATGTGGGAAGGACAGCCAGCTCTTATGTCCAATGCATAAACGGTCCCTGAGTTGCAACCCTCGCTAGCTTTCCCTTGCTATGCCATTTTGATTGCAAGCTAATTGTGGGAAACTTCCTGACCAGGTCATCATTAACCACAGAGCCTAAGGTACATGGGGTGAGTACAAGGAAGAACCACAGATGAAGACCATAGTTGGTGTAAAGAGTATGTTTTGAAAGGGTGAGTGCTATAGGAAAGATCTCCAGTAAGCAGAGGGCAACATTTATCTTAAGGGTAGGAGATCGAGTGTCTGAGATGCTGCATAAGGGTCCAGTTTGTGCCACAGTTTAATTATTGGATTGGGGAATAATACAACTTAGATCTTTTTATCTGAAGAGCTATGAAAACTGAAGTTCAGAAATGGCAGTTAAACTAAAGACCTGGATCAGAGATGATGATGATGATGATGATGATGATGATGATGATGATGATGATACCACTATTACTATAAGTAATAACTTGCAATTCTATTAACTCTTAAGACTTACAAAGTGATTTCTCCACAACTCTCTGTGGTAGGTGGTACAAATATTATTATCTCAGTTTTACAAATGAGGAAACTGAAGTTCAGAGCTAAGTATGGTCACATGACTAGGAGGTAACAGAGCCTGCATTTGAACCCAGGCTTCAGTTTTGTATTATAGTAAGTCTCTCTTTGCTTGAAGAAAAATGATATACTTGTGAGCAACAGGCAGTGCTAGGACAAGCCAGGCAGAGTCAAATTTTGTGGTCAAAAGAATGCAAATGTCTTGAGGACTGCGGCTTTTCTTTTCTTTTCTCTTTTCCATTTTGTTTTTGCATCCTCAGGGCCTAATGTATTGCATGGTATATAGTTGTAACTTAATAAATGCTTATTAATCTGAACTGGATTGAACTGGTTTGAATGACCAGAGCTAAGGACACAGGGCCTACTAAAAGTGTCCTTGTAGTAGTAGGACATTTGAAAACAGGCTCTGTGCCATTTTCTTAAGGAAATTAATTTTACCTGGCTGGGTGAGGAGTGTCCCATGCGTTGTAGTCCAGATGGAGAGCTGTCAACAAGATGCATGTTATGACAAGGAGGGAGGTAGCTTCTATGTGGGGGTCCCTGGCTGAACATCTTTCTTCTATGCCTGGAAGACCAAGTAAAGGAGGAAAAATAACGAAATCTGCAGATGACAACCCAGGAATTTCTTGTTGCATGAGAGAAGGTGAAAATAAAGTTTACTAGAGATCAGGAAATAGCGAAAGTGGAGTCGTTGTAGGGGAATGCAATCCATTCTTGGAGGTGGAGCAAAATCTAGACCATAGAGGAGGTTTCCCAGCCAATGTAACTCAATGCTGGGGTTCCCAGAGAGACTTACACTGGAAGGGTACAATCAGTCTGTGGGATTGAAGGTCACAGCACGTGAAGCATCCTGAGCCATTTGGTGTTGGCACGCGTAAGGAGGACCCTGCACACGGATGGCATCAGCCAGGAGGAAATAACCAGCATGAGCTCATCCACCTGCATCTGGAAGGAGAACTATAATAATCCTGCCCATGCCCTACCTAGTATGATCCTGGTAGGCACAGATAAATCCTCCCTCTTTTCTGAATCAGCTGACTGGCCAACTGGAAGTGATTAGTCTAATTCGGTGGGGCTCTTACTGTGTTCTTTTCCATTCAAAAGGCTGAAGCCAACTACCTGCCTTCAGCCCCAAATCTGCGGAGTGAGAAACACCAAATGTTGCTCTGAAATTGTTTCTCTAATCCTTCCTTTCCCTCTACACACACACTCACACACTCGAGCACACACAGATACACACACACAAAGCAGAGCTAGAATGGAACACACTATCCTGTCGAAATTCCTCTTTGTTAGCTTTGTTCTCCTAGGATTACGGAAGGAAGAAAACAAACATTTATTATTATTAATAGCTAGAATTTACATACTTTAAGGTTTGCAAAACACTTTATAAATTCTGGGAGGTAGTCGCCCTTATCATCTTTATTTTACATTTTATTTATCCTTATTATGAGGAAACTGAGGCAGATATTGATTAAGTAACTTGCCCAGGGTCACAGAGCTACTAAGTGTCTGAGGCTGGAAACAGGGCAGAAGAGAAAATTCAGTAAACAGCAGGAAGAAAATAAAATCCAGCTGTATGTGGAAAGGTGATTTCATTTACCTGTTCATTCTGAGATCCCAACATACAGCACCATTATTAGTGGTGAATTCTGTTGAGTCTGGGATTTTGACCTAATGGATTCGGCATTATTGTTAGGTCTTATCTGTATAACATTTCATACTTGCAATTTACTTATATTTTTTAAAATTTCCATTTTAACATCTACAAACAGTCTGCCTGCCTTGTCTGCAGTCGAAACAAAATTAATGTTAGTTGAATTTAATTGAAGCAGTGAAGCTTTCTGCTTTTGTATTCCTGACATCAAGTACCATATCTTGCAGAATAAATGCTTATTACAGTGGTTAAGGAAAATGAAACTCAGATTAGGTGGTTTTGTTTTTCTTAAGTTTTATTTATGCCTTTTGTTTTTATAACAAGGTTATTTTCTGATATGCTGTTCTCACCCCCTTTGACACTCTGTATAATAGCCTTCGTAACAAAGAAAAACAACAAAGGAAAATGTGATGTGATACTGTGATCACATCAAACAATGCATACAACATTCCACGTCCATAGTCACCCACATTTCCAGCTCAAGGAAAATGGCAAATTAAAACATTTTTTCAATGTCACATAACTAATAAGTGGTAGAGCGAAGGCTAGCCACTGGTTACTTTGGTTCTAGGTTCTTTCCACTAGGAAAACAAAACAAAACAAAACAAAACAAAACAAAACAGTGCATCATAGCTGTACCTACCTCCTAAGGTTATTGTGAGGATTTACAGATTTGGAAATTGCTTTGCAAACCTCGAAGTGCTATATAAATATTAGCTATAGTTGATAGAGTGCTAGGCTTAGACTCAGAAATGGGTTCAAACACTGTTTTGACATTGCCTGAGGTTGTCTAGGTGAGGCAGTGGACAGAGTGAGGGGCTTGGAATCAAGAATACTCATCTTTCTGAGATCAAATCCAGTCTTAGATACTTACTAGCTGTGTGACCCTGGGCAAGTCACTTAACCCTGCTTGCCTCAGTTCCTCAACTGTAAAATGAGCTGGAGAAGGAAATGGCAAAGCACCCCAGTATCTTTGTTAAGAAAACCCCAAATGGGGTCATGCAGAGTCAGACACAACAGCGAAGCTGTGGGACCATGAGTAAGTCGGCTAATTTCTCAGAGCCTCATTTCCTTATTGGTAAAATGTGATAATAATAAGATTAGGAATACATATGAAATTTTCAGATCACAGAAATAAAAGGGTAATCTAGTCTCACCCCTTCATTTTATAGATAAGGAGATGGAGGCCCAGTGAGGCAAACTAACTTGTCCAACTTCACACAGGCAGTAAGTGGCAGAGCCAAGATTCAAACTCAGGTCCATGACTATAACATTACACCCTGTTTGCCTCAGTTCCTCATCTATAAAATGAACTGGAGAAGGAAATGGCAAACCACTCCATTGTCTTTGCCAAGAAAACCCCAAATGGGGCCATGAAGAGTTGGACATGACTGAAAAGACTAAATAACAACAGCATAGAAAAATGAGGCATTGTAATTTTTCCACACTGCCCTCTAATGATAATTATGGATTCCTTACCAATGCTGCCAGCCAGAAAAAGTCAATGAGGCATGAAGCTGCAATCTGAGAAATAATGTCAAAAACACATTGACTCCACAATCTAGAAACAGAAACCTGTACTAGGGGGTTCAGTCTAAGAGGGAAGCAGAAGCGTCAAAGTCAAGGGTCATCTAGGTGAGTGAGAGAATGAAGCTGGGACATATAGCCAGGAACTGAGGAACTGGACAGTGTACATGAGTGGGATGGCAGAAATAAAGGATAATCTAGGGCCAGAAATTGGGTCAAACTTGTTACTACAGAGGAAAAGCAACGCAGTAAGATAGAGGTGAGCTTTGTATGGTGATGGGGCTTCTGGGAGAACATGGATCAGTCAAACTCTTAAAGGACCAGTTGCCCATTGGCCCAGACCTGATAGGGAATTTTGTAGGATCCAGTCTGTTCTTCTAGGAACCTCATACAATGGGCAGCTTTTGGTTTTGGTTTTACATTATAGGACAATGTATCAGTCGTATAAAACTACGACTATTCGTAATTATTTTAGTCCTACTATAATGATTATGAAATATTTAAATCATTTGGGTCATTCAACCTTGGGCAGAGTGGGGGCCGTTGTGCAGGTGGGGAAGTGGGGGAGCTGACTCTGGATTCTGAGGGCTTGGGTTTGACAACCTCCTTGAACTTCATTTTCCTCACCAATAAAATGAGAGGACTGGTCTAGATCAGGGCTTCTTAAACTTTTTTCCCTTCCTTGTTGTTGCATGGCCTGAGTGCCCATGCTTTGTGTTCAGAACCAAGGCTGCAGTGAAGTTGCTGTGATGTGACATGGGCCAGTGCTGCCAGAAACACCTTGGATTCATTACACATTTGATTTTGAATGAATTTTTGATTGTTGCACATTCAGAAAACTTTTACTGTTGCCAGATTTTTCTCGACCACATATGGGGTCAAGTACTGGATGGCCTCTGGGGGCCCTTCTAGCCCTAAAGGCCTGATCTTATCACCCCATGATCCTTAGATTCTCTTGAGAAATAAGGCAATCTTTTGTCTAAAATGCCACATCAAACCAGATGCTAGAAAAGCTCTATAGAACTGGAACCTAGGCTGGAACATGGAGTATATAAGTGAAGGTCATGTGAAATAAGTCTGCAAAGACATGAAGCCAAATTCTAAAAGGATTTTAAATGCCGAAGGTTGTATTTATCCTAGAAGTAACAAGGGGGTGGGCAGCTAGGTGGTGCAGTGGAGAGAGAATTCAGGAAGATCTGAGATCAAATGAAGCCTCAGATACTTATTAGTTGTGTGACCTTGGGCAAGTCACTTAACCCCTGTTTGTTGACTCACTAGCTCTCTGAACCCCCTACAACCCACGTTATTTATCCTAAATAATAGTCACAGTCTCTTTGACTGTGAATAGGTTTTTATGAAGTTTTCATTTCTCTACCACCTACAAAGGCTTTTCCCCCAAGAAGATAGACCTTCTTGATTGTTCTGCTAACACCTGACATGCTGTTCTGTATTAGTAGAGGAAAATTTCTCACCAGAAGTTCTCTATACCAAAGAAATCACAGGTCTTTTATTTAAAAGAACGAGAGAAATAGTAGCAGTGGTTAACATGTCAGTGGGCTTATTATGTTGGTAGGTTCGTGGTACTTGTATGATTTATATCCTAATTCCTGTAAGTGAATGGAAGGGGGTTCACTTAGTCATTCATTTTTCCAGACGGCACCAGACTGAAGCATACATATCACTAAATTTAGATGAGGAATTAGCCCTCTTCAGCTGAGACTACAGAAGGTCTACAGCTGAGTCAATATCTGTAACAGAGAGTCAAGAAAATCATAGGAGGGTGTGGGGGAAGAAAGTGCCCACTGGAGACATGTGACTTCAGAGACGGCTTAATTTAGTTTACAGATTTTATGTGGGTGCTAACTTTTCTCTGAACCCTCTCAGTCAGCGCAGGATCTGTGCTCCCACAGAGTAGTTAGAGCCAATGTATGCAGATGTGCAAAAGCCACCAGATGGAGCTGGGACCATCACCTAGGCTGTTTCCTGCCCATGTGCTCTTTGGGCTTACACACCAGAGAGATCAAATAATGGGGAGATGGAGCCCTGTGTGTCTCTGTGCCTATGATAAAATGACCTTTCTTCTACTGTTAATAGGAACTGTCCTCAAGAAGTCTATATTCTAGTGGGAGGAAACAACATGCATATAGATAAATAAATATGAATGCATTTGCTTTGCCTATTATAATGAGAATGCAAACTAATCAGAGGTCCAGCAATGACAACCTGTAGGAAGTGGCATTTAAGCTGAAAATTAAGTTCTAAGAGACAGAAATGAGGTGGGATTGCATTTCTGGCATGGGGACAGTCTGTGCAAAGCCAGAGGCCAGATATGAAATGCAGTAAATAGGCAACGGTAAATAGGCCAAATCGGCTGGAATGTGGAGTATATGAGTGGGGCCATGTGAAATAAGTCTGGAAAGATGTGAAGCCAAACTATGAGAAGGTTTTAAATACCAAAGAGAGAATACTGTATTGATCCTAAAAATAACATGGTCCGGAAGCTAGGCGGTGTAGTGGATAGAGCATTGGACCTGGAATCAGGAAGATCTGAGTTCAAATGTGACCTCAGATACTTACTAGCCATGTGACCCTGGGCAAGTCACTTAGTGCCTCTTTGCTTCAGTTCCTCATCTGTAAAATGGGGAGACACTGGAGAAGGCAATGGTAGACTTTGCCAAGAAAATACTACAGACTGTCCATGGGGTCACATAGAGTCGCACATGGCTGAACAACATGGGAGCAGGGGAGTGATATACTCAAAATCTTGACAGTGGCCTAGAGGGTGGACTGAAAAGGTAGGAGGTAACAGGGAGACCATTTGGGAGACCACTGAAATTTCCTGGTAAGAGGTGATGACAAAAGATGATAGTTGTGTGAGTAGAAGGGAGAGGATAGAGAGGAGACATAGAGATAAAAATGACAAAATTTGGCATCTGATTAGATATGTGGGGCAAGTGACACCAAGGTTGCAAACCCTGGTGACTAGGATGGTGGTGGCATCCTTGACAGAAACAGGAAAGTTCAGAAGAGCTTTAGGAAATAGAGTGAACTTTGTTTTGATCGTGCTGAGTCCAGAGTAGAGGTGAGGAAGGAGCTGATAAATCACAGTAATCGCTCTTCACCTTGGGGGTTAAGCTCAGCTGTTGCTGTGCTACTAAAACCCTGAAAGTCCTGTCACTGATTCTATACATTCTGGTGCCCTGGGGAAACATCTCCATCATCCTGCTTATCCTTTCGTGGCTCTGCCCAGAGACCCGAGGTGGCTCATCTGAGGCCAAACAGGGAGTTCTAAGGGAGGGCTGCCATTTCCACCCACAGTGTCATGGCCATCCCAGGAAAGAGAAGAAATCTAAGCAAGATCAGGGTGTTTACAATGGCAAGTGGATCTCTGTATCTGCCTTCATATACATACGCACACACATATATATACATATAATAGACACATATAATCATGCCTTCCACATCTGCATGCAAGGGGCCCTCTGTGTCTACGTACATACACATATGCACATACATGTGAGCACATGCATATACACATATAATACTTGTACATAGACACATACAATCATGCCTGCCACAAACACTTACATGTTAATGGCTCTCTGTGTCCATATATGTAACACATACAGAGAGTCATGTACATATGACACATGCATGTCACATCTATATGCATGCATGATAAAAACAAATATATGCAATATACAAATGGTCATATGTACATAAAACCACATACAAATACATATACATATAATCATATGCATGCGTCACAATGTCATCTCTATATAGAACAAAATATATACAATTTGCCATATATACATATATTGCATACAAACACATAACATAATCATACACATCACGTATATCAATCTGTGTATGATAAAAGGAATACCATATATTCAATTTCATATATATGTACATCATAATACGTATTCACACATATGATTATATGCATGTCCCAAATATGTAACATCTATATGTCTATACAAGAAAATAAATACAATGCATACAACATAAACTTTGTCATAAGACATCCATGTATGTACACACATGTCACAGTATACACATGTGTGTTTGTATACATTGCACATGTGGTGAATTGTATATTGTATATACCACATATATTTCAACATATGGGTTTTACATATAAAGTCAGGTCTTCCTGACTCCAGGCCTAGTGCTCTATCCACTGTGCCACCTAGCTGCTCCCCCCAAAATATTTATGTGTATCCATACATATATGTATATATATATATGCACATACATAAACGTATGTATATGCATACACAGAGACATGTGTATATGGCAGGGTGCAGCTAGGTGATGCAGTGGGTAGAGTGCCAGGCCTAGAGTCAGAACCCATCCTCCTGAGTTCAAATAGTGCCTCAGACACTTAATTAGCTGTGTGACCCTGGGCAAGGCATTCACCCTGTGCTCAGTTTCCTTATCTGTAAAATGAGCTGGAGAAGGAAATGGCAAACCACCACAGTATCTTTGCCAAGAAAGTCCTAATTGGGATCACAGAGGGTTGGATATGACTGAAAAATGATTCAAGGACAATTAATATATATGTACATATGTGTGTATCTCTATCTTGATAGATAGATAGATAGATAGATAGATAGATAGACAGATGATAGATGGGTAGGCAGGCAGGTAGGTAGGTAGATAGATACATAGGTACCTAGATAGATAGACAGACAGACAGACAGATATGTATGTCTAAAACAAAAGGCTAACTAGCCAATATTGTGAAGTTTTCCTCAATGCCCCTTCTACACTCCAATGCTGCCTGTTCCTCTGTGAGAGCTGTCCCACAGGTTGCTCTCCACCTCCCTAAAATACTTCAGTGAAGGGCTCCATGAAGATGTTCCTGACTTTTGTCACTTTCACTAACTCTTCCGTACTTTCTTTTCTGAAAGGAACTTCTGTGCCCCATTGTTTCAGAACCTCTTTCTGTAGGAATGGGGCTAGGACATGGACTGGGAACTAGACTGATTTCATTGGTCTAGGAAACTAGCTCCCAGGTGAGTAAACTCTTGCTCTCAATTCAAGTCAGAGCCTTCTTGGCAATTTCTAGTCTGAGACTTTGAGAGTGGCCTAGAACAGAGGTATTAAATCCAAAATTAAAATTCAAAATCTAAACCATACTAAAGGATCCCTGAAGCCCACATATTATCTTAGAAAACAATCTTTCGTCAGTATGCTTTATTGCACTTTATTTATTTTGTTCAGTGTTTCCCAATTATGTTTTCATCAGGTTCAGCTTCAGTGTATTTGATACTCCAGGCCTAGAGCCCTGAGAGGTTTTATGACCTTCCCAGGGTCACATGTGTCAGAGACTGGACCTGGACGTGGGTTATTCTTGCTTCAAGGGCTGCTCTCCATTCCTTATACCATGCTTGTTTTAAGCTATTTTAACTAAGAGACTGATAACAGCTTAATGTGCCAGTCTCTTAGATAAGAACATACACAGAAGGAGTGATCTCAGTGCCCAAAGGATTGGGTCATGTGTTTGATAGCATGTTGGTGGCAGAGAAGATATTTTGTAGTAAGTAGGAGAGGCTTTCCTACTCTACCTCCAGAGAAAAGCAGCCCTGAGCATAAAGACTCACCCCTTCACCAATCTCTTCTCCTTTTTTGTTTTTAGTAAGGTTCAGCTTTCTAAGTGTTAGTATCTTGCTTTAGCATTTTTTTAAAAAAGTTATTTTCAGTGACAATTCAAATTGTTTCCTAGACATTCATTTTTTTCTTTCAAAATTCTGTCTTTACAACATGTAAATGTACAGTCTCAGGTCAAGAGATTCTTGGCTTTTGTAGCACCACAGTATGGATGTGCCATATTACACAGAGGGCTGACCATAGCAATTTTTTTCCCACTATTTTGATGCTTATCTTCAAAGTCCCTCTGGGATTTTTTTCTTTTTTTTTTTTCTATAGCCCTCTACCCATACCATTAAAAACAATACTTTTTCTACTCCTTTCTTGGGGGGAGGGACTCATTTTGCTAAGAAATAGATATAACTATATATAGAAAGTACTAAATTAGATAAAGAACTGAGATGAGTCAGGAAATCCTGAGTTCAAGTTCCTCAGAAAGTGACTGAACTTCTCAGTGCTTCAGGCAACTGTTTCATATTCTAAACTACAGAGAAGGTACAGTTGGCCTGCCTGGGCAGAAGAAATCCCTCTCCAGGGATTCTCCAAGCCAAGAAAAAAGTTGAATTGGGACTCTCTTGTATGTGTGTGTTTGTGTGTATGTACATACATTGCAGCTAGCATTTATATTTATATTTATTTATATGTGACAGGCTAAGCACTTAACAATTATTCTCATTTAACCCAACAGCCCCGTGAGGCAGGTGCTATAATTATTCCCATTTTACAGATGAGGAAACTGAGGCAAACAGCGGTTAAGTGACTTGCCTAGGGTCATACAACTAATCAGTGTCTGGGGTCATATTTGACTTCAGCTCTTCCCCATCACTCTATCCACTGGGCCATTGATCCCCCACCCCATCCCAAACCCCTCCTTCCTTCCAACTAGATCAGTGGTGTCAAACTCAGATAGAAACAGATTCCTGGGGGAAGCATTCCCCTAAGTTATATTTATTTAGATGACCACAAATTAACATTATTTATATTGCATTGAATTTTTAGGTCTTTTGGTAAATATTTTCCATTTATATGTTAATCTGGTTTGGACCATATTTGGGAGTTTTACTGGATCAGCAAGCAGGGAGTTTGAAACTTTTAAATTTTACCCACTTTCATAATTCCCCTCTCTACCTCCTTCAGCTCCAATCTTTGCTTATGCCTTCCCCAATCGCTCTTAATTCTAGGCACATACACATGTGTATATACATGTACACATATGTATAATATACATAAGCATATTGCAAATGCTTCTTCACATATTGTTATATGTGCATGTATATGTATCTACATATATTCCTATGTATGTATATATTTCATAAATAAGCATATAAACGTACGTATGTTATGTAGGCAGTCCTACTATAACAGGACATATGTGTTCCCCAAAAGCACTGTGCTGGGAAAAATCATGCAATAAAGACCAGAGAGTTCATGGACAAAATTGTGTTTTAATATAATTGGAGAAAGTTTCCATGAGATTTTAAACTAGCTCTTTAGGGTGTTTTTCAAAGGAGTCACATAACTTGATGTCATCCATATACATCCAGTTATTAATAGAGTATTCTGGTTCAACTCTCTCTTGGACTTGAAAGCCATAATCATTCTACTCAAAAGTGATGACAATGAACTTATGCTAGGCAGAACCATTAAACCCTTTCCCTTAGTAATGCCACATTTTGAATCAATTGTTCCTGACATTTTTATGCTAGTGGCATGTTTTACACAGAATACAATTTTCTACATGGACATCAAACATTTTTAACATTCTCATTATATTTAGATCCATTTTCTATATCTGTAGTGCATGACATTATTATTATATAATTGGAGAGGTTTGCATGATTTGTTAACATCTGAAAGCAAATTTAATAGCATGCATTATGAGGCAGTATCACGTAGGGGATGGAAATCTTGGCTAAGAGTTAGGAAAACTTGAGGTTAAACCCCTCCTCTGACACATACTGGCATTTGGACCCCAAGTAAGTCACTTAACTTCTCAGTGGTCCAGAGCAACTCCCAAAGATTATGAGTTGCATCGAAAGTGCCAACCTGCATTGGGAGAGGAAGTTTCGTCACCTGGGAGTTCCATAGATTAATGAAATCACAGGTCTAGTCCCTAATCCTACGTAAGTCTTAAAATGCACATCTTATATTTGTCTCAAAGGGATTTCAAGGCATTTCACAAATATTTATATTGTCCTGTTGTTCAGTTGGTTTTCAGTCATGTCTGACTCTTCACGATCCCATTTGGGATTTTCTTGGTAACATTTGCCATTTCCTTCTCCAGCTCATTTTAGAGAAGAGGAAACTGAGGAAAACGGGGCTAAGTGATTTGCCCAGGGTCACATAGCTAATAAGCGTCTGAGGTTGGATTTGAACTTAGGAAGATGAGTCTTCCTAATCCCAAACCTGGTGCTCTCTGCACTATGGCACCACCTAGCTGTCCAGATTATCCTAGACTGCTCCGTTAGACTGAGTCTGTAGTTCTCCTTGATCACTGTTGAGGCCTAGGTGAAGGCCTAGGTGGTCTGTCTGCTTTGTGAGCCTCCTGGCTGCTCTTTTCTCATTTTGTGACAATGCTGGGCTGGGGCTGATGGAATTGGGTGTGTATCAGTGTTTCCATCTAAGCTGCTATTGTTATTAGTCATCTGGGCTTTGGTCATGAAGTCTTGCTGGCAGATTGAGCCCAGGAACCCAGCCAATGTAGGATGACAATCATGAGCAGCTTGGATGGCTTTTAGACCTTAGAAATATAAAATGAATAAAAATAAAGAGACTTACTTTTATTAGAAAATACTTAGAAACTACAGTATGCAAGGCCAGAGAGTCATAGAAATAAGTGAGTGGAAAAAAAAAGTTTGCTTTGTCACTGGTTGACTCACTGGTTAGATGAAAAGAGAACTAGATAAAAAGTCTGGAGACCTAAGGCTGAACCCCATTTCTATCATGGAATTCTTTTACCTTGGTAAGTCACTTAAGAGCCCTCAGTTTCATTTAGCTTTGTCTATAACAGCAAGCAGATTGGACTGGATAAACTTTGATGTTCCTTGTAACCCTAAAATTCTATTAAAAATGAATAAAATGTTCTTGTTCAGTTGTGCCCAACTCTTCATGATCCCATTTGGGATTCTCTTGGTAAAGATATCAGAGTGGTTTGCCATTTCCTTCTCCAGCTCATTTTATAGATGAGGAAACTCACACAAATGGGGTTCAGTGACTTGCTCAGAGTCACACAGCTAGTAAGTATCTGAGGCCAGACTTGAACTCAGTAACACAAGTTGTCTTCCTCACTCTAGGCCCAGTACTCTATCCACTGCACCACTAGGGAACTTTACTTAGAGCAGGGAATTCTTAGACACTATCAAATGAAAATGAGGAGAATCACAGAATCAAGTAAGTGAGAAAGCTTTCTTTGTTATTCATTGAAAATGCACAGAACACTGGATTAGAAAACAAAACATCTAGATTCTAGTTACAGTTTTGCCACTCAGACGTGGTATTATCATAAATAAATCACTACCCAAAGCATAGCCAAGAAAACAATACAGACAGCATAGATAGGAAGAACACCTACACAATAACTGAAAATGAGTGTTGCAAAGTTATGAAGAACAAACAATCCCAAAGAAGACATATGAGAAAGATACCCAACTCCCATCTTTGCAGAGAGAGGGGAGTCCGTGGGTATGGAATGTTACATGTAAGGTCATTTTAAAATATATATAATGTACATATACACATATATAATACATACATATATGTGTATATATGTGTGTATATACATATGTATATGGTTTTTGTTGTCTTTCCTCTTCCTTTTTTTCCCTCATCTTTTTACTTTAATTTTTTTTGTTTTGTTTTAAGAGAAGGCTCTCTGGAAAGAGAGGGGAAGACCAACACAGAGGAAAATTTAGATGCTGTAAAACAAAAGATATCAATGACCTTTCTTTTAAAGTCACTTCCCTTGGCCTTTGTTTCTGATCTTTAAAATAAGGGGTTCTAACTTGAACCAAATTATCTCAAACATTCTTTGGTTCCATGACTCAAATAGTCAATAAAGGCTTATGTCTTCCTGAAGGTGTGTACGGTCAGAGATTTATGGGACAATGTTGAATTAAGAGACATTTTAGGTTTCAAATTTGCTTGTTAATTATGGGAGCAAAAAGGCTATTAATTTAATCCCCTCCCTTCTTAAGTGTTTCACTTCAGACCACAGAGGCTTATCCGTTATAATGGGTCTGGTCTTGAATGGATAAAAATAACCCTAGCTGTTTCATTTAGAAACAGATTTCTGTGTGTGCAAATTTATTTTTCCCCCCACTGCTGCAAATGTAATGGCATTCCTTTGTCTGTGGGTGGATTCATTTCCCTGGCTTGGCCTGCATGTGGAGTACAGATTTTTCCTTTTTTCCTTTATAAGGCTGGGATGCATCTTTCTGGGCTGTCTGTTTGCAAGCTTCCCTTTCTGCCTCTTTCTTCCTACTAGCTCAACCTTCTCTTCTTTCTCCTCAAAGCCCTTACAGCTTTTCTACCTAAACAAAGCTACTTAATGTCTATTTCTTCCCTCCTGCTTTTCCTCTGTCCACTGAAAAAGGCAAAGAAAAAGCCTGCTTTCAGTGAAAGGAAGGAAATTCCCTAGTCTTTTCAATCATCTCTATCCTCTTTACACAGAGCACTTCTTTGATGAAGCTATGTGGAACCCTTCCTTGGGGATAAGCATTGGGCATAGCTCAAGAAGACATTTTGCCTAGATCTCACTGTTTTTCTTCAGTTAGTTAAGCTGTATTACCTTTCCTCCGTAACTAAGAGAGTGTTGGACTAAGTGTCAGAAGATTTGGGTTCTCTTCTCAATACCTATTAGTCATGGGATCTTGAGCAAATCTTTAACTTTTATAAGCCTTAATTTCCTCCTTTGTAAAATAGGAGAATAATATCTACCTTTCCTAACTCATGGGATTATTGTCATGCTCACATGAGATCATGCATGTAAAAGCACCTTCTGAAAGTTGTAAATGGCAGTTCTAAAAATGGTGAAAGGATTCTCTTAGGATCCTTTTGTCAATCTCATCTGATTCACTACTTTCCCTCTCCCTTTTAAGACTTAGCGGTGTATGATGATAGCCAATAGAATCTTAGCACTAAAAGGAACCCTAGAAACCATTTTGTCTAGCTTCATTTTACAGATAAGAAAACTGAGGTCCACATAAGTGCAATAATTTCTTTGAGCCCTAAAAATTACTGGTGGAATCAAGGCTAGTACCCAGATCTATTGATACCTAGTCTACTGCTGTTTCTACTCTACAGGCTTTGGGTTAATATTATTAGAGAATACTTGTTCACCTGGTACTTTTTGGAAACAGACTTTTCTTGTGTATAAAATCAGTCACACCTTTTTAATGAGTACTCACAGAGGCCATAGCACTGTAGAGAGAGCTGGGATACATATTAAAGAACAGGAAGGATCCTGGCCCCTGAGAGGTTCATTTTTTACAGGGGGATACAAGACAGACAGGGAGATAGTAAGATACATGAATCAACAGAATTAAATATTAAAAGTTTATCACGAATAGATCAGAAGAGATTGAAAGCTTACAGGACGATATAATGTCAAAGCCGGAAGGGAGCTTGGAGATCATCTATCTAGTCTCAATTCATTTTACAGAGGGGAAGTCAGACATTGAAGTGGTGATTATCCTAAAGCACAGGTCTGATCATGTCGCAATTTCACCTTCCCCTCTTCCCTAATTAAATTCCAGTAGCTTCCTATTACTTTTAAGATCAAATATAAACTCTTCTACTTGACATTTAAGGGTAGCTAGATGGCACAGTGGATCGAGTGCTAGGCCTGGAATCTGGAAGACCTTAGTTCAAACCCGGCCTCAGACACTTACTAGCTATGTGACCCTGGGCAAATCACTTCACCCTGTTTGTCTCAGTTTACTCATCTGGTTGAATTGGAGAAGGAAATGGCAAAATCACTGTAGTACCTTTGCCAAGAAAACCTCAAATAAGGTCTTGAAGCATGGAACACAACTGAACAGCAACAATATAGATCACTCCTTCACTCAGCATGTCCTCCATTCTTTTGTAATTATTCTATACAGACTTTTCTTGTGTTTCTTAATCTGGCATTTTGCAGTTGCCAAGACCCATGATTTGTGCAAGAGTTCACCTCTGAGGCCTATACCAATTCTGTGAAATTCTGTGATTCCATAGAAACCATTCTCAAATTGTCTTGTGTCCAGGCCAACATCCTTTAATATATTTTTAGTTTTATAAATCTGTTTTCAGAAATTAAAGTAATTCTATATATGTCTCATTTCCCACGAGACATGCACTCAAATCTTCTGTTTTGACTCCAGAAAGCGGAACTGGGAACAACAGAGGAAGTTACAGAGAGATAGGTTTAGGTCCCATGTAAAGAGAAAAAAACCCTTACAAGTGTAGTGATTGTTATGCGACCTGCTAGAAGAGGAGGAACCTAGAACTTTGCCAGCTGCTCTGGCTACCACACCCCCAGATCTGTTGAAGGCCAGGAAGAGGTGTGTTGGCACTTGCTCCAGCTGGCTTGCTTGTGAGAGCTGATTGTTAAATTTTCAGTGTAGCATTTATCAGTAAATCCTACAAACTGGTACTTGATTTATTATTTTGTTGATTATCTAGACTTAAGAAAATGTTAATAATGCAGATTAGATTTTAAAGTGTGGGGTTTTTTTCTTTTAGAATCTCTTTGTTAAACATTTACCAGTGTACTCCTCAGACCAACGTTGCTGGGATCTTTTTAGGTCTTAGTCATAGTGTAACTACAAAGCTAAACCCCACAAAATAATTATACAATTTTACTCTAGTGACAGTCCTACTTAGTGGGGAAATATCAGGTACACATAATGCAGAGAAAATTATGAAAAGAGTAATAAGTATGTATGTGTGTATGTATATAAATTATTTTTACATAATGAATGATAGAAATTTAACAATAATCCTAAATATATAAAATAATTATTCCAGTACTCAGGTTTTCAATTGACTATAATTAATACCTTTCTTAAATTCTACTAGCCTGGACATGAGAACACATGGACTTTCCAATTCCTAAATGGTAGAGAGAAGAAGGAGGAAAAAGCAAAGAAACGAGCTTCTGCTCTCTACTCTTTTCTGTGGAAGGATAGCTTTCTAGTCACCCCTGCTTACAAGGAAGTTGGAGTTATCTTCCTTGGACTCCCTACTATTGACAAAGGAAAACTCCAGGAAAGAAAGCCACTTCACTCTCCTTTGGACTCACCAGAAATGAAGAAAGAGAAAGGGAGGAGAAATTCATGGAGGTAATTGATCTTATAACTACTCAGAAGGGAAAGAACAAGACAAGGTACAGAGCCAAAAACCAGAAGCCCAGCCCAGCCAACTATTTCTGATTAAACTAGGACACATGTTTTCAGTCATGTGCCCTCAGTCCATCAAGAAGTATTTATTAAGCAGGGCTTACTGTGTGCCAGGCACTGTGCTAACCACTGGGAATACAAAGAAAAGCAAAAAACAAGATCCCTGCCCTCAAGGAGGTTACATTCTAATGGGGAAGACAACATGCAAACAACTATGTACATATAGGATAGATACAGTGTGAATGGAAGGTAATATCAAAGGGAGTGGGGAGTGGAAGTACATAAGGGAAAGTGGAGGTGATGGGGACTGGGAAAGAATTCTTGCAGAAGGTACAATTCAAGTTGAGTCTATAGGAAGCCAATGAAGCCAGGAGGCAGAGATATAGACAGAGAGCATTCTAGCTCTGGAGACTAATAGCCTATGAAAATACATGGAATCAGGAGATGGATTGTAATGTATAAGAAACAGCAAGAAGGCCCGTGTGCCTAAATTGTTGTGAACCTGGAGATGAGTAAAGTGTAAGAAAACTGGAAAAATAGGAAGGATCCAGGTTGTGAAGAGCTTTAGGAAACCAGAGGATGTTATATTTGATCCTGGAAGCATTAGGGAGGTGCTGGAATTTAGTGAGCAGGAGAGGAACATGATCAGACCTGAACTTTAGGAAGATTATTTGGCAGATGAATGAAGAAAGATTAGAGTAGGGAGAGACTTGAGGCAGGGAAAGTGACCATAAAGCTATTGCAGGAATACAGACGTGAGGTGATGAGGGCCTGCACCAGACTGGTGGTTGTGCTAAAAGAGAGAAGGGGGCATATATCAGAGATGTCGTAAAGGTAAAAATGACAGAATTTGACAACAGACTAGATATTTGAGGGGAGTGCTGGTGAAAAGTTTGAGAAAACACCTAATCAGAGAGCCTGAGTGACTGGGAGTATAGTAGTGTCCTTAACAGTAATAGGATGTGAGGAAGAGGAGAAAGTTTGGGGAGAAAGACCATGAGTTAGTTCGATCTTGGATATGTTGAATTTAAGATATTTGTGGGGTATCCAATTCAAGATGTCCAAATGGGCAGTTGGAAATGTGAAGCTCTAGGTCAGCAGAGATGGTAAACCTGAATAAAACAGATATGAGAATCGTCTGCATAGAAATAATAATGAATACATGGTAACTGATGAAATCACCAAGAGAAATACCATAAATGAAGAAGAAAAGAAGACCCAGAACAAAGCCCTGGGGGATGCCCACAGTTAGTAAATAGAATCTGGATGAAGATCTAGGAAAGAAGCATGAGATGGAAGAGTCATACAGGTGGGAAAAGAACCAGGAGAGAGAGTGACAGTGTCAAAGATACAGAGAGGTCAAGAAAGATGAGGATTGAGAAAAGGCCATTGGATTTGGCAATGAAGAGACCATCGGTAACCTTGGTGGGGGGCAGTTTCAGTTGAATGATGAGGTTGGAAAACAGACTGCGGAGAGAAAGAAAGAAGGGAGGAAGAGGAGAGGAAGTAGAAACGCTAATTGTGGATGGCCTTCTCAAGGAGTTTCACCACCAAAGGGATATAGGACAATAGCTATCAGCAATGGTCAGATCAAGTGAGGTGTTTTTTTAAGGATAAGGAGATTGTCAGGTTGTTTGTAGGCAGCAGGGAAGCAGTCAGTAGACAGAGACTGAAGATTAGTGAAAGAATGGAGATGATAAAGAGAAAAATCTGGCAGAAAAATCTAGAAGAAAATTCTGGAATCTTGGAAGAGACAAGATGAAATGGGATCATTTGTACATATAAAGGGATTTGCCTTGGCAAGTAGAACAGCCAACTCTTCAAGTATGAGAGTGGTGAATGACAAGAGAGTGGGGAAAGGAGGTGAGTAGAAACAGAGAAGAGTGAGCTCTTGGACAATGGTCTTGATTGTTTTTAGTGAAGTATGAGGCAAAATTCTCCACTAAGAGGGTGGGAGGATGTGCTATGGGAAATTTGAGGAGCAATGAAAAGATTTACAAAATCTGGGATAGTCAATTGGTTGGAGAGGTGTAAAGGATTGCCTTGCCACAGTGAAGACCCAGTTGAGATTATGTAATATAAACTAGTAGTGGACCCATGCAACATGGTTTCGGGATTATCTCCAACTTCATTCAGCATCACGTGAGTAGGAGAGAAAGCAGTGGATGTTAGGAATAATCCAAGGTTAGCACTTGTCAAGGCATAACTGATTATAGGATAAGGAGACAAGGGACTCTAGTGTGGAAGACAGCACAAAATTGAAATAGTTCATCAAGGCATCAAGATAAAGGACAAAGGAGAGATAGCTAGTACAAGACTGATGGCCCAGGAAAGAACTGAAAAGTATAGGAATTAGATGTCCCTGTGAGCACAAAGAATAAGGTAAAGGGTTCTAAGGCAGAAGGAAAGAGAATTATAAAATATTTTTATCAGACAAAGGAATTGGAGGGTTTATGGAAGTAGAATACTTGTGGGCGATGGTAGGATCATGAGTATGACTATTTCTGTAGTGAGGCTGCAGGAAATGAATAAAATGAGGAACTTGTGAGTCCGAGTGTTTGAGGGGGTATCAATATGTGTGCAGAAGTCTCCTAGTATGAGGAAAGCAGTTAGGGTGGAGAGGAAGGTTATCAACCAGGAACTGGGCTCAGTTGAGGAAGGAAGGAGCTTGTTTTGGGGTCAGTGTAGGGGTGTCAGTTAATAAGAACTCTCAGAATCTTAAGTGATTAATGTGTATTGAATGAACCTCAAGGGGGAGAAGTTATTTTATGATGATGGTAGAGGAAGAATCTGAAAGTGGCAATGGAGAACAAGGAATATTCCAACTCTCTCAGCTTGACCAAGGTGCTGGGGAGAACAAGTGAATGTGAAACCAGTACTGGAAAGAGAAGCCAGGGATTCCATTTCACCAAAAGGGAGCCAGGTATCAGTGAGTGCTAGAAGATGGAAGGAATGAGGAAGGAAAAAGTTTAAGATGAAAGGAAATTTGCTAACTATGGAAGAGATATTCCAGAAAGCACAGTAAAATGTGTGGGTACATCTGGAATCTGGACAGAAGGGGAGGGGATGTATGGTTGAGGGGGTTGGCAATAAAGAAGCAGGCAGTAGGTGATGGGGTACAGGGTCTGTATAATGATAGCTGGGGGTTTTGAATCAGTGGAAAAGAGAGAATATGATAGGAAGGGAGTCTTGTGCTGACTTTGAGGACTGAGTTCGGGTAGAAAATCAGTTACTATAGCTAAGGTTTGTGCAGTGGATAGAGTGCTGGGCCTGGAGTCAGAAAGACTCATCTTCCTGAGTTCAAATACAGCCTCAGACATTTATTAGATATATGACCCTGGGCAAGTCACTTAACCCTGTTTGCCTCAATTTCCTCATCTGTAAAATGAGCTAGAGAAGGAAACGGCAAACCACTCCAGTATCTTTGCCAAGAAAACCTTAAAAAGACACAACTTGAAATCAATTGAACAACAACAAAAGAGATTAAGTCCACTGAAGCAAGCAGGTGATTAAATTGTTTAGGGTCCTCTCTCCATGTCCAGCTTGATGTTGATGTTGATAATGTTGGTATTCGTGAGGCCCAGGGTACCTAACTCCTATTGGGAGAGGCAGACGAGGGTACAACCTAAGGGAGTCTGGACAGGCAGCAAGAGATAGCCATTTGAGGTAGTAGCAACCTCTGGAGCACAGGAGAAGGTCCTAGGACAGATACAGAAAAAAGAGGCTTGAGACCTAGTCTCCGAGTTGTTGCAGGGTACCCTGGGAAGTCCAGGGGAGAAGACAAAGACCAAATGGGTTGGATCTGGGGAGAAAAGGGGGAAAGGTTAAACTTCTTAAGTAACATGTTTCTTCCACTCTCCACTTGATGCTTTTCAAAGTTTTTCATTTTTTAAAAAAATTATGTCATTTGCCACAAGGCACTCAGAAGTCACATGGCTCTTTTACCTAATTGTGTCTGGAAATGCTTCTAACAGGAACAAGACAACAACAGAGAATTATAATGCACAATTCCACATAATAAAGTATATGAGAGAATCACAAAACAAATTGCCACAGGGATCTATTATAACTATTTGCTGAGGCATGGATCCTTTGTATGCTTCTTTTTATTGTCCATAGTGAATAGCCAGAGCAAGGTTGAACACAAAGTAGGTGAACACATGTTCAGTTAATATTTTTCTGAATTTATTCTCACAGCATTCGTTAAGGTCCACTAAACGCAACAGGTCCTTAATACTTGCTAGTGATCTTACTAAATAATCTGATGTTATGGGCATGTTGCATCCCCATCGAAGAGACGTAGTGAATAAGTGAACAAGCTATGTATTTCCTCTATGAAGAAGACACTTTTAAGAGTTCTCCATTGAGGCTTATACTTAACATAATTTTTCTAGCACTTGTGTGGGATTTGTGTTTCTCTTTGCCTGTTCTCTTACCCATATTGTGACATAAAGTTCCCTTTGTAACAGAGTACACACATTGGAGAAACATCTGGTTGGGATTATGGGTACAGCCTAAAACACAGCTGGTCAGGGTAGGGAACATGGTCTGTGGCCATAGAACAGAGTGAAGCTAACTGGCCCACTGGGGATCAAGCCTTTGACTTTGGCCTCATTTGAAGGGCATGCTAACCAGTTGAACTAACTAGCCAGAGATGATGCAGTATGGATCCTTTCAGAATATTGTGACAAAAAGTACTCTGAGAATTCCAAGGGGAAATTTGTGTTGACAGTACTCTTCTGTGAAAAGACTGCTGATGATAATATTTGCATTACAGATTGAAATCTATCAGAATTGACATTAACTGGTCTATGTAACACATCTGTGTTCTTTCTCATTCCGACTGCATATGTCCTGGATGAGAAACCACACTCTTCAAGCTCAAAATACACCATTAAATCATAGGTTTGGAGTCATAAACCAAACTTCAGTGTTCAAGTTCCTTTCCTTTTGGCAAAATAAAACTTCCTGGTTTTAGGGGAAACAGCCATAGAAATTCCTGACACTAGTTATTTTACCCCAAAACATGCCATACCAATGATTTGAAAGGAATGGAAACTTGTAGGGGGCTTCTTTAATGGAGGCATGGCCTCAAAACTAAAGAAGGAAAACATTTTTGATGCTGGTTTGGTGCTATTTTGAAATCCAATGACATTGAAAAAAATTGGTTGAGTGACATTTGCTTAGCCCATAAACATGTTTGGAATCATTCCCCTGCTTATCCAACTTACAAAATAAATGGGGTAAAATTCACCACAGGGATCATTCTTTTATTTAAAGAACATAATTCAAAGGAATTAAAAGTTTATTCCTGTCTCAGCATGAATGAATAAATGAACAAAACAAAGTTTTTGCTAAGCATTTAATTTGTGTAAAACACCAGGCTAATTGTTGGGGGTACAGATAGAAAAGTGAGACTGTCCTGTTCTCAAGAAGAAATAAGAATTCTGAGAGAAATCTGCATTCCAATTCTGATTTAAAAATCATGCAGGATTTCATAATACTGAAGCAGCAAAGAAGTTCCCAAAGTCCATGAAAAAAATAATAAATAAAGTTCCCTACTTGCTGGAGCAAATCTTTAATGTAATGTAATGTAAAACTGGGATATTTTTATTAAAGAATGCCATTTTAAACCTACATCTTGGTGGAGGAAAAAACTATGTGAGGGCATAAAGCTTTGAAAAATAGAGTTACTCTTCTGCTTGGGAGGAATGCATGTGGGATTTTTAAATTAAAGCTTCTTTTTGTACACCTCACAAAAAATTCCTGAGCATTAAAAGGAATCAGAAAGGCAACACTATCTCTGCATTATTTTTCTCTCCTTGGGTGTGGATAACCCTAATCATCCTTGAAAAATGGTTTATGTTCTGCTTCATTTCCAAAGTGGAGAAATTTTATAATGATAATGGTATTCCTTTCAAGATTCTACTTATTTTGGATAATGTCCTAGGAAACTTTTCCCATCTGGATGATTTTAATGAAAATGCAAAAGTGGTCTACCTTTCTGCTAACACTACCAAATTATTTCCATCTATGAATTGGGGAGTGAGTCCAAATTTCAAGTTATATTATGTATGCACTACATTTGCCCAAGCAATTAATTGTAGCTTTGGATGCAAATAAGGACTTGACATTGAGAGATTTCTGGGAGTCTTATAATTTTACCATGCAATCTGAAATTATTGCTAAGGCATGCGAACATATTACAGAAACAGAGTTTGGGAGAAAAAAGGTGTGCCCACAGTTCTTGATTTTCTTGCATTTGACAAGGATGAATGATTGGAAGAAGTGAGTAACAAGATTGTAAAATTGGCATAAGAATTGGAGATAGAAGTAGAAAAGAATGATATGGAGGATTTGATTAAATCTCACTGAGAAGAACTACTGAATGAGGATCTGATTGAGCTACTGTTTGCAAAGATTGCGGAAGAATAAAGGAAAACTTTGGAACTCAAAGTTGAACCAAAAAAATTCACAATGAAATGGTAGAAGCATTTCATCTTTTGAGCGATTTTTAAAAGTACATCAAACTAAACAAGAGAACAATTGGGGATGGATGAGAATAACAGAAAACAGAAGATAATTCCAGGGAGGGAATAGGGATTAAAGGGAAAGATGGGAATAAAAGAAAAGAAATAAACTCTAAGGGAGTGCCTTAGATGGTCTCTTAGACAATTGAGGAATGTTTGAACAAATTTTGGTATATGAATGTAATGGAATATTACTATGTAAGAATGAAGAAACAAGAACAGGGAATTTGAGATAATAAAGTGAGTGGAATTGGGAGAACAATTTATACAAGGATAGTAACATTGTAAAGAAAAATAACTTGGAAAGACTTAAAAATTGGGTCTTCAGGGTCATGTGAGAAACAAGATGGAAGACCAGACATTTCCTCTGATCCCCATGACCCTTCTTCAAAACAGAAACTATGCACCAAAGATAAAACAATTTAGCTATCTCTGTGGTCTAGGATACTCAGAATCTAAAAGGAAGTTTAAAAAAAACCCGTGAATGCTCACTGACCCTAAGCTCACTCAGTATCTCTCCTCTACCTTCCATGCTACTGGCAGCAAGGCTGCACTAGCAGATCCAAGGACACATGGAACTGCAATAAAACCCACCACCACACTCTTATCCTTTCTCCCTCTTTACAGTGCTCTAGAGACTATGGTTCCCATCTGTTGAAGTTTACTACAGGAGTGGCATGGCCACAGAACTTCAGCCCTTGAAGAGCAAAAGTCTGCTGGGGGCTACAACCCCATGATATCAGTGCTGCAAAATTCTGAACTGCCAATGCTGAGATAGATAGCTCCATAGCACACCCAGGACAGCTCTCTAAATTGCCAGGGCCAGGCCAGAGAAATGAAGAACAGAGTGAGTGGGATATAGCACCTTGTATGTGTGTATTGGAGTGTGGAGAAAAGGGGAGGTTGTGTAGCAGTCTACTAAGCCTGAGGAAATGAGCACAGCATCTGAGTGGGGCCAGTACTGGCCATCTGAAAGTTAGATAGAGGTAGAGACCTAGGCTGGTAAACTGTCATTTGCCCAATGTGGTAGGAGGCTAAATGCTTTGAGATCTAGCACTGGGTTATTGAGCTCCACTGTTTCTGATTCTCTCTTGTCTAGTCTGTTCTATTGATCTGTCACTCTATTCTTTAACCAATACCAGATGGTTTTTATGACTGCTGTTTATAATACAGTTTGAGGCATGGAAGTGCTATTTTCCCTTCATCCTTATGTTTTTTTCATTATTTCCTTCCATTTTCTAGAACTTTTATTTTTCCTGATTAATTTTGTTATTATTTTATCAAGTTCTATAAAGTATCCCCTTGATTATTGATCAGTATAGCATTAAAAATGTAAATGAACTTTGAAAATATTGTCCTTTTTGTTATATTGGCATGGTGAATATTGTATTGGCATAGTGGCTGGTGAAAAAAATGGCCAGTGTCAAGTGAAGCTTCACAGGAGTAGGTGGTCTGGATATAGTGGTTGATTGAGACAACCACAAATCAGGATGGCGGCAGAGAGAAGGGAAAGAGGCAGGAAAGTGTCAGAGAAGGAGTTTCAGGAATGAATGGGTTAAAAACTTCAGGGGTTGATTTCTGGTCCAGGCAGCTAGTGATGAAAGGGACCAGAGTGAAGATCATCTCTCCTGCTCTTGGACCATTTGAGGAAGCATTTCCTAGGTTTCTCTACCAACTTCTACCATACTACAGCTAACAAGAAGCACCTGTTCAAAGAGCTCCCTTCAGAACTATTATGTGAAGCAGTAAGATTCCGCCTTTCATGAAACACAATTGTCACAAAGTAGTTATTGTTCAGTAGTAAATCCATAGGCTAGGAAACCACAGGGAGTTGCAAACTACATTAAGATTTTTCTAGATGAAAGTTTTTATGTGCTTAAATCACAGAGGATACATACATTTTCAGACATGAGTCAATGTGTTGATTTTTTTTGTTTGATTATACTTATTTATTACAAGGGTGGATCTTATTAGGGTGGGGGATGGATGTTGGTGTGGGATGAAGGAGATGCAAAAAAGGAGAAAAAACCACACTGAAAAAATATTTATAGGGAAGAAAAATAAGGAAACACAAACAGAGCATTTTTTTTAGCTTTCTAAATTTTTTTTATTTAATATATTTAGTTTTCAGCATTGACTTTCACAAGAGTTTGAGTTACAAATTTTCTCCCCATTTCTACCTTTCCCCCCACTCCAAGATGGCATACATTCTGGTTGCCCTGTTCCCCAGTCAGCCCTCCCTTCTGTCACCCCACTCCCCTCCCATCCCCCTTTTCCCTTCCTTTCTTGTAGGGCAAGATAAATTTCTACACCCCATTGCCTGTGTATCTTATTTTCTAGTTGCATGCAAAAATTTTTTTTGTTGTTTTTGAACATCTGTTTTTAAAACTTTGAGTTCCAGATTCTCTTCCATCTTCTCTTCCCACCCACCCTCCCTAAGAAGTCAAGCAATTCAACATAGGCCTAGAGCAATTTTCTTACTACTTCATTCAATTTAATATACACTTTTAAAATTAAATGCAAGAAAAGTTCATGGTTTCATAGACAAGTCTTTTTTGTTCATTTCTTTTGTATTGAAACATTTGTTGATTGAGCTTCTAATAAAAAAGAAAAGAAAAAGAAATACAGACCTAGGTTATCTAAGTATATCCCTAGTTACTTTCTACACAGCTTCATCCATAAAGCACTAAGTCCTCTGTTTGCAAAGAAAAAAAAACACCATCTAATTCAGGAGACATTAACTGCTACCCAGCACATGCAGATGGATTAAGTAGCAGGTTCCAGTTCTTCGAAGGAGATAGTGAACTCTGCTCATTTCCTCCATTCTCTTCAGAGCCAACAGAGACACATTTATATACAGTTACCAGGTGTCAGGCTTACACATTGGTATTCCCTTGATGAGAACCAGCTGTCAGAATAGATAAGTCAAGTAACAACAAAACTTTGAATTATATAGTACTATGTCTTTTGGCTATACAAACCACATCAAAATGATCAGTTCAGAATGGGAAGTATTAGGTAGACTTACAGATGGGATTCTTAGAAAAGAAAGGAATAGTTAAACAGGCAGTGAGTCTGATAGCCTTTTGGTAGAGAAATTAATTTATTAGCTAATGGATTAATTGGATGTCCTATCAGCTTCTAAACTTAACATGTAGGAAACAAAACATGTCATCTCTTTACCAAAATCAGCTCTTTGTACTGAGTTTCACTACAAACCTTCAAAATGTTCCTCTTTCTGACTTCCTGCCTCTAGTCACCAAGTTCTGTGAATTCCTCCATGATAAAGTCCACCCATCAATTAAAACAACAACTTTTCCATTCCTACTGCTACTACCTTGACTCAGACCTTTATCATATTACGCCTGGATTATAGCAAGAAGCTCCTGAAGGAGTAGCCCTACCCCCAGTCTCTCATTCCTTTCAATCCATCCCATATATTGATAACAGATTTGTCTTTCCAGAATATCACTTGCAATTTGCTGAATCAAAAATATTTGAATGCTTCCACATGGCTTACAGAATGTTCAGATTCCTTAGCTTATCATTTAAGCCACCCTCAATCTGGCCCCCAAGGGACCAAGTACCTTTCTAGCCTTATCTCCAACTTACTGCCTTTTTGAACCTATTCTGGAAAGGGACTCAGCTTAAACTTCTTCTCTTCTAATAGAATAATAGGATTGAGATTTGGAAGGGAGCTTTGAGATCAACTAATACAACCTTCTCACTTTATACATGAGTAACATACAAGTAAAGTGGGAGGTGGTAAGTAAATGGGGGAGGGATGTGGCATAGAGCATAGCATGTTGGTTTTGGAGCCAGGAATACTTGGATTCAAATCCTTCTTCTCTAAACTAGATAGGTGACCATAATCAAGTCTCAACTTACAGTTTCCTCTCTCATAAAATCAAGATAATAATGTCTTTAGGCCCAAGAGTGTCCTGGACCCAACTTAGACCACAGGGAACGAACACTACATAGCAAACCCCAGAATAAGGATTTGATTGATTGTTTTGTTGATTGCCTAGATTTAAGAGAAAATGTTAATACATATATATTAAACGTAAAATCGTGTCATGGGTACTTTTTTTACCCCTGGAGTCTGTTGTTAAACGTTTACCAGTACACCCCTGCTACTTATCACTAATCTCAGAGGGCTATTGGGAAGTTCAAACGAAATAAAATAATACATGTCATTTTTAGACATAGCCAATGTGGGAATTAGACCAATCAAAGTATTGGGAAACAATAGTTTTTAAAGAATGTCTAGTACTGCATTTGCAACTTTGTACCTCCTTCCTCTGGTTTAGATTCTGTAATAAGATACCAACAATTCTGCCCCATTTCATCATTTCGTTTCATCATTAGCGGGAACTGTAAAATGCAATGATATTAATATGGAGAATAGTATGAGATTAGATTTATCAAGTTCAGAAAGAGGAAGGTTGAGGTCCCCCACTGGTATGGTTTTGCTGTCTATTTCTTTCTGTAACTCCCTTACCTTCTCTAAGAATTTGCATGCTATACCACTTGGTGCATATATGTTAAATAATGATATTGCTTCATTGTCTATGGTGCCTTTTAGCAGGATATAGTGTTCTTCCTTATCTCTTTTAATTAGATCTATGTTTGGTTTTGTTTTGTCTGAGATTAGGATTGCTGCTCCTGCTTTTTTTTACTTTAGCTGAAGCACAATATATTCTACTTCATCCTTTTACTTTTACCCTGTGTGTATCCCCCTTTTTCAAATGTATTTCTTGTAAACAACATATTGTAGGGTTATGGTTTTTAATCCATTCTGCTATCCACCTCTATTTTATGGGAGTGTTCATCCCATTCCCATTCACAGTTATGATTACAAGTTGTATCTTTTTCTCCATCCTGTTTCCCCACCCTGTTTATGCTTTTATTTCTCCCTCCCCCTATTCTGCTCCTCAAAAAAGTTTTGCCTTTGACCACTGCCTTCCTCAGTTTACCCTCCTTCTTGATTTTCCTCCCTCATCTTACCCTTTTCTCCTTGCTACTTCTTCCCTCCCTTCTGACTACCCCTCCCCCCTTTTCTTTCCCCTTTCCCCTCCTACTGCATGTAGGACAAGTTTGATTTCTATACTTTTCAGAGTATGTTATGGTTGTAATTGCTAATGATCTGTACATCACCCATTATGTACCTTTTGTATTGCTAGTACTAAGGGGCAGCTAGGCAGATAGAAAACAAGACTTGGAGTGAAGAAGACACCCGAGTTCCAATTCTTCTCTAGGCACCTACTGGCTTTGTGACCCTGACCAAAACATTACACTTTTTTGTGCCTTGGTTTTCTTATCAGCAAAATGGGGATCCAATAGCACTTACCCCACAGAATTGCAAGGATCAAATGACTTAAGATATATAAAGCACTTTGCAAACATCAAAGCACTAGAGAAATGCTGGCTTTTTTTTTCTTTTAGAAATATCTTCCTCCTCCTCTTTTTGGAGACAATCGGGGGTAAGTGACTTGCCCAGGGTCACACACCTAGTAAGTGTCTGAGGCCAGATTTGAACTCAAGTCCTCCTGACTCCAGAGCCAATGCTCTATCAACTGTGCCAACTAGCTGGCCCTGAAATAGCTTCTTAAAGAGTGTATATCTTCGCTGAGTTAAGAAGCAGAAGGTGAAGGCACATAATAGCAATGACAGCTGGCTGCTCCAAAGTTTAGGTAACAATCGATCTGATATTTCCATCGAGATTTTTTCCAGTTGCTTCCAGAAAGGCATTTTGCAGGATTTAATGTGCGGTCCTGGGGGTGGTAGACACTAGCATGACAGGGGAGCGGTCACTGGTACAGTTACCATATTCTTTAGTTTCAAACTGTAGTGGGGTAAAAGTTCTTATCCAGTAGGATACATGAACTCAGTAATGAAGGTCTTGGCTTTAAGCGGTGTGCGTGCGTGCGTGCGTGTGTGTGTGTGTGTGTGTGTGTGTGTGTATGATTGCTTTGGAGCATGCATTAGTGGTAGGAAGGAGGAAGAAAAGGTTATACCAGGATGGGAAGATGTAACTTATTGCTCCCTAGCAAGGGAATGGTCTAAGGGCACTGGTCTCTGTGAAGACTGGAAACAGAGGCCACACAGTGGAGGACCTAGAGATTTGGAGCGATGTCTCAGAGAGGTTGCTGTTGAGCCAGGAATGGGAGTGCCAATAGAGATCTCTAGATGAGGCTGGATTTTACTCACAACCTATCATGTTGTATGTGAAAACAGGAACAGATTATTACGAGAGAGAACTCAGACTCAGACAATTACTGAAACATTTGATAATACTTCTCCTATACCACAGCAAGATGGAGAATCTCAGGTGGTAGAACAACAGGAATCTACTAGCTTTGCTGCAAATTCAGCTAGAAGGGGCCAAGGAGGTCAAGAGTGCACCTCAGTTCAGCTGCAGTCCAGTCTAGCAGCCAGTCCAGTTACCATGGTAATGGGAAGAAAATCTAGACAGGAGGATACAATGTCAGAACCTCAGGCACGAGGTGATGTTTTGTGGCATAATGCTACTTGTAAGCCACCATTGAGTGTTATAGTATCACACCAGACTTCTCAAAGAGACATGCGCCCCATACAGCAAAGGAGGCAAAAAACACAGGATCATTATACTGCGTTCAGGGAGGTTTTGGAAGATTTTACACAGCAGGAAATCACAGATATCTGCAGTAGGTTCACCCAGAGAATAGGAGAATTGTTAATATCTTGGATGGTGAAAATCAGTGATGAAGGGGCCACAGGAGTGTCTGTAGATAACTGTGGATTGTATGAGATTCAAAAGCATTAGTCAGAATTCTTTTGTAGAGCAAGCTTTTAGGGATTATAATTCGCAAAGATGTAACCAAACAACCAATTTGTTGGCTTTGGCTGCGACAGTCTGTAAAGAAGAATATCCTGCTGATTCTATGTGGCCTACTGCACAAAGATCCTGATATTCAATTAGGGACTGTATGAGAAAGTTAAAGAAGGAAGTAATGAAGACTGCTATTATGTTAGGGAATGCCAAAGTTTATTATGAAACTCCCTTGGGAGTCTCTCATAGGAATTTGATTGTTAAGACATCACCCCCACTTACAAACATGCAATCCTGACTCTGCTGATTGCAGAAGTAGGGAACCCTCTATCAGAGGTGCTGGATAAGATTTGACAGTTAAGTGACTTAGGAGACTGGGGAAATAATAAATTTCCAAGAGAGAAGGCTAAATAGCCAGTGGATTCAGTGTGGTGTGACAAGAAGAGAAATGTTTACTGCTCTATTGAGAGCATGGGTAAATTTTAGAATAGATAGTGTTCCAACTGATGAGTTATACAAAATGTACCGAGATAAGGGGCTTAATAGCAAATGGAATAGAGAAATAAGAACTGCCCCTACAAATCCTACAGATCTTGAACCCTTGTATCCAAGTGAGTCACACCTTCAAGGAGACTAGGGAATAGGCCGAGCCCCAGCTCAAATTAAAGAAACACACAGATGGGATTACAGACCCCATATTGTTCTGACTATATATTGGAAAAATGGATCATATACTATAACTAGGGCATTGATAGAGACTGGGGCAGAGGCCAGCTTGATTTATGGAAACCCTGACAAATTTAAGCATGGAACTCCTATTACCATCACACGACTAGGAAAGGCTGAAATATCAGCCAAACAAGTCAAACTGATGATGAAAATTGGACAATTGCCCAAGAAAGAATATACCATGGTCATTGTACTCATTCCTGAATACATCATTGGAATAGATACATTGAAAGGCATGACTCTGAATTTGCCTGAGGAGAGCTATCAATTTGCAGTAAGGAAGATAGGAATTAACACAATTTTAGTGGGAAAAGTAAAGATGGACCCAATCACTTTACCTGAACCTTCTAAAGTAATTACTTTGAAGCATATAAAGGAATATGTTGAAGCAGGAGTGTTAGTCCCTACAACCACTCAATGGAATAATCCTGTATGGCCAGTAAGAAAGTCAGATGGAACATGGAGAATGACAGTGGATTATAGACAATTGAACAAAGTGACTCTTCCCTTGTATGCTGCTGTTCCAGATACTATTACCTTCATAGAAAGGAACCAGAAATATGATGGGACTTAGTAGGTAGTTATTGATTTGACCAATGCTTTCTTTATGATTCCAATAGACTCCAAACAATGGAACCAGTTTGCTTTCATGTGGTAGGGCTGGCAATATACTTTTACCTGATTGCCACAAGGATAACTGCATAGCCCAACTATTTGTCATAGGATTGTGGCTGAACATTTTGGATGAATTAAAGTTACCAGGTGTACAATTTACCCACTACAAAGATGACGTTATGATACAGGGAGAAGATGTAAAAGAAGTGGAGAAGAGTATGATACTTTTGACTATAGAATCTTTTTTTTGGTGACAAAGAAGATCAAAACATACAGCCAGAAGAAGTCAACAACGTCAAAGAGTCTACATCAAAAGCCTCGAAGAAAAATATGAATTGGTCTCGGGCCATGGAAGAGCTCAAAAAGGATTTGGAAAAACAAGTAAGAGAAGTAGAGGAAAAATTGGGAAGAGAAATGAGAGTGATGCAAGAAAGTAATGAAAAACAAGTTAATAACTTGCTAAAGGAGACCCAAAAAAATACTGAAGAAAATAACACCTTAAAAATAGACTAACCCAAATGGCAAAAGACCTCCAAAAAGCTAATGAGAAGAAGAACGCCTTATAAGGCAGAATTAGACAAATGAAAAAGGAGGTCCAAAAGACCACTGAAGAAAATACCACCTTAAAAATTAGATTGGAGCAACTGGAAGCTAGTGGCTTTATGAGAAATCAAGAAATTATAAAACAGAACCAAAAGCATGAAAAAATGGAAGACAATGTGAAATATCTCACTGGAAAAACCACTGATCTGGAGAATACATCCAGAAGAGATAATTTAAAATTATTGGACTACCTGAAAGCCATGATCAAAAAAAGAGTCTAGACAGCATCTTTCAAGAAATTATCAAGGAAAACTGCCCTGATATTCTAGAACCAGAAACTAAAATAGAAATGGAAAGAATCCACCGATCACCTCTTGAAAAAGATCCCCAAGAGAAAACTCCTAGGAAGGTTGTAGCCAAATTCCAGAGTTCCCAGGTCAAGGAGAAAACATTGCAAGCAGCCAGAAAGAAACAATGAGTATTATGGAAACACAATCAGAATAATACAAGATCTGGCAGCTTTTACATTAAAGGATCAAAGGGTTTTTGGAATATGTTATTCTGGAGGTCAAACGATGTTTACATTCCTACATGGAAAGATGATATTTGTAACTCATGAGGCCTTTCTCAGTATTAGGGTAGTTGAAGGGAATATATATATATATATATATATATATATATATATATATAGCCAGAGGGCACAGGTTGAGTTGAATACGAAGGGATGATATCTAAAAATAAATAAAATTGAGGGGTGATAGAGGAATATATTGGGAGAAGGAGAAAGGGAGAGATAGAATGGGGTAAATTATCTCACATAAAAGTAGCAAGAAAAAGCAGTTCTATTGGAAGGGAAGAGGGGGCAAGTGAAAGGGAATGAGTGAATCTTGCTGTCATCAGATTTGACTTAAAGAGGGAATAATATACACACTCAATTGTGTATCTTACCCCACAGGAAAGTAGGGGAAGGGGATAAGAGAGGGGGCATGATAAAAGGAAGGGTAGATCAGGGGAGGAGGTAACCAAAAGCAAACACTTTTTAAAAGGGACAGGGTCAAGGGAGAAAATTGAATAAAGGTGGACAGGATAGGGTGGAAGGAAATACAGTTAGACTTTCACAACATGACTATTATAGACATGTTTTTCATAATGATACATGTGTGGCCTATGTTGAATTGCTTGCTTCTCAAGGAGGGTGGGTAGGGAGGGAAAAAGGAAGAGAATTTGGAACTCAAAGTTCTAAAAACAAATGCTCAAAAAAAAGTTGTTTTTACATGCAACTTGGGAAATAAGATATACAGGCAACGGGGTATAGAAATCTATCTTGCCCTACAAGAAAGTAAGGGGAAAGAAGATAAGTGGGGGGAGTGGGGTGACAGAAGGGAGGGCAGACTGGGGAATGGGTCCATCAGAATATATGCCATCTTGGAGTGGGGGGGGGAGGGTAGAAATAGGAAGAAAATTTGTAACTCAGAATCTTGTGGAAATCAATGTTGAAAACTAAAAATATTAAATAACAAAAATATGATAAAAAGAATTAGAAGAGATAAGAAAAATATCTACTGGGATATGTATGAGAATCCCTAAGAATCATTTTGGATGAATATTACCTAAACCAGGATTAGCAGCTCAGGGGATATTGGCTGAAGTGATAGATTCTAGTCATCAAGGAGAAATTATTGTGGCACTCCAGAATTTGGGTGAAGAACCTATATGGTTGTGTAAAAATGATAGAATGGTTCAATTGATTATTATTCCTTGTGAAACAATATCTCTTGTGAAAACTGACCTTCCTTCCAAAATTACTATCAGAGGAAATGAAGGATTTGGTTCTATTGCTAGGATAAAATTGGAAGCTATAGTAAGGGTAAAATGGAAGCTGAACGATGTTCCAAAGGCTGCAGACATTATAGCACATGGAAAAGACAACATTGTAACAGTAGTTTACCCAGGAGAAAATAATTATGAAATTGTACCCTTGACTCATGTATTCTATTTTGAATGAGGCTATGATAGTCTCTTTGTTTCTTTTTCGGTTTTGTCTACTAAATTTCTTTGTGAGATTTGTTTCCTGAAGGCTTAGTACCATCCACCTGCATAAGCCAGATGTCACCATCTAATGTGTTTGCATGTCACCTCTGGACCTGTCCATGACTATGATGTATCATCCCTGGACCTGCTGTCCACTGAGTTCCAGATGCTAGCTTTCTAAAGAACTGACCTCTCAGGTAGAACTCTTAATCTCTTGGGGCAGGGACAACTCTACATCCAATTTCAGCAGGAAGAAGCTTTGGAGGACTAGACCTTCACCCTTTATTCTAAGATTTTTGAGCCCCATTCGTTCGAGGGGGGAATGATGACATTGTTTTATATGCTTATCTTGTGTTATCTCTGTTATATTGTGTAAAGTTCTGTTGACACCAGTAATTTCAAAATTCCCATTGCCTTATGTAATGGATAAGAGAGATCTTGGGGCCCAATGTGATAGCAATTTAGATGTGAAGATCTTTCCCACCCATTAATAGGCCATGTGTCACAGGAAGCCTATATCACATGTGGTGGGAGGAGCTTCCTGACAGGAAAAGGAAGTTATGTCACAGGAAATGCAGAGAGAGCAGTTATGGCTGCTAATGGATGCTGATGGTCACTGTTGTGATAGTTGGAGCTTAACAGGCTGATTTAGCTGTACTGTGAGTTTGTGTTTGGGGAAGACCCCAGGAGGGGGTCAGACAGGTTTTGGGATGGCGAGGCTCCATGTTGTGATATTGTGTATTGAATATTTTACTGCTCTGATAGATTGGATAAATGGCTTGTAGGATATGGTTCTCTGGTGTCTGAATAAATGGTTTACTTCTTCTTCCTTCTATGTGGAGAGTCTCGTATACTTTGCAATACAGAACTACATAGACATTTAGACAATTATCATTGATGTTGTTATTACTGCCTTACTGATACAGGTACCAAGGTTTGTTCATGGCCTTAACTTTTTGTTTTCATTAATTTAATATTTTCTATGCTCCTGAATCAGTCTTCTGCTTATAATCCTTGCAATAGGTAGAGTACTCAGACTCTCATCCACATAGGTCTTTCCAAGCACTTTACGTACTGGAATGTCCACATCCTCCAGAAGGACCTGCAAGCAATTGCCATGAGTTATACTAGGTCCTATCATAAGCATCAATTAATGTAAATTTAACAATCTTAGAGATAAAATGGAAGTTATTTTGGTTTAGGTATCTAAGAATTACCAGATTTATCATCTAATTATGGTGTGGTCTATTTCTAATTTTGATTACATTCCAAATATTCCTAATTCTTGTGAATGTTGCTGTTTTCAAACTATGCTTTCTGACAGGATTTCCAACTTTCCAATATTTACTGCACTGTTTAATAAACCAAATTAACTGTAGTTACACATTTGAATACATAAGACAATCACTAACCAGAGAAAAAGCCCTATGGCTTGAAGACAAATTCTTCTGCTACAGATAGCTCTAACTCCAAGATCAGTCACAGCATTCAGAAACAAGAGGATCCAACCTCCTAATGTCACATAACCATCCTACTCTAGATATCATTCTAAATATTAATAGCACTTTTATATATAATATTTTCACAATCTAGCTCTCATCTCAAAATATTCACAGCACTTCATGTCTGTTTTGCACAATTATAATCCAAGAAACTAATAAACATAGCACCAATAGAAAATGATCTTATGAAATAAAAAATAAACATAAAAGAATATGCATTTACCTCATTAATTAGTCCAGTTGAATGCATATTTAAATCATTTATACAGAAAAACATTCCATTCACTTATCTCCCAATTTTGGCATTCTATGCTGGTTCCATTTGGGATCTAGTGTAGAGCAGTTAACACTTTTAGTCTCAAAGCTACAAAGATATATGACACAAACAGTTACCATCCAGAGCACGCATCCGCCATGCCATTAATATTAATGCTTGCCGCTAGGTGGCACAGTGCACAGAACTCTGGGCCTGAGGTCAGGAAGACCTGAGCTCAAATTCAACCTCAGATACTTATTAGATGTGACTAGGCAAATCACTGAGTTTCTCTCTCTGCCTCAGCTCTCTTAACAGTAAAAGGGGGTAATAAAATCTACCTCCCAGGGGTATTGTGAGGATTCATTAAGATCATATTTGTAAAGCACTTAGCACAGTGCCTGGCATAGTAGCACTTGATAAAGGCTTATTCTCATCTCACTTTCCAATTAATTTATCAAATGTCAAGTCCAGTCAACAAGTATTATTAACCAATATGAATCCAAATTTTAGAACTATTCAATTCTAAAGATTGTACTTTGATCCAATAACTTTTTTTAAATCCACAAGAATGCCAGTTTTCATAAAATTAAATTTGAAAGCATTAGAAATTTCAAGCCTAGTTCCTTGGAGAGGAAAAGAAAAAGCATTTCTCCAGGTGTTTCTCTAAGCTCAAGAGACATGCCAACCTTGATCTATCTCACTCCTCCCTTTTCTCCATGAGGCTCAAAAAACTTGCTTCAACTTGTGCTGCTACTTTCTCAGTTTTTGTTCACTTTGTTTTGTATGAAGAGCCACACTTAAACATTTTTGTAGTTTCAAGCACATTTCTATAGTTTTCTTATTGTATTTTACTTAGACTTTAAGGTTGCAATGTACATATTAAAGTGACTTCATTTGGTTTCACTTTCTTCTCTAGTTACTGGCTCTGATTCTCATTGACTCTCATAAATCACAGAACTGCGTTTTTCTTTGTGTTGATGCAGTTTTTCACTTTCTCATATTGTCAATTTCTTAACCCTCTACTTCTCTGTTTCTGAATCATGTTTCATATGTTCCCATTGTGTCGTTAGATCTAGTTTCCTTTTGTTACATTGAAGCTGTATCTTTTGCAAATAATCACAATTGTCTTATGTGTCTTAAATTCATAGCTTAACTTTGCTCTTGGATATTGTCCAGGTTTATTGGCAGCTTCTCTCTCTCTCTCTCTCTCTCTCTCTCTCTCTCTCTCTCTCTCTCTCTCTCTCTCTGTCATTTGGTTTCTTTGAACCTACTACATTTGTTGTTGTTATTTAGTTGTGTCTGACTGTAACACCATGGATCATAGTACACTAATACTGTTCATGGGGTTTTTTGGGCAAAGATACCAGAGTGGTTTGCTATTTCCTTCTTCAGTGGATCGGGCAAACAGAAGTTAAGTGACTTGCTGGAGGTCACACATCTAGTGAGTGTCTGAGGTTGGATTTGTACTCACTTCTTCCTGACTCTAGGCTCAAAGCTCTACCTTACCTACCTTACTAGCTGCTCCTACTACTGCCCTTCTACTACATAATCTATTATAATTCCTTTTGGGTGAATTTGCTACTAATTTATAGGCAATTAAATTTTGTCAATCAGTCCTCTATCAGTCTATTTGTGGTAAAACAAAGCAAACTTCCTACCAAAAAAAAAAAAGGAAATATTATCTTTTTTTCCCTTAAACATCTCCTCAAGGCTATTTTTTTTTTGAGAATTAAAAAGTAAGCTTCCTTCTCCAAGTTGTAGATAAGAGAAAAGGCTAAAAGACTAATATCTTATGGGTGGGGCCTAAAGCACCAGATAAGACTGAAAGCTGAAAATTGCAAAACAGTTTTTGAGGTTTTCCTCTGATTTTTGGACTCACTAGAAAGAAAAATGTTTAACCTGCCATCACAGACAAACATAAAACCCAAAATAGGCACTTTTGCCCACTGGCAAATCACTCAATCGTCCACATAACCAGAAGTCTATTGATATTAAAGGATCCTTCTTTGGCAAACTTTAACCAGATGTTCCAATTCAATTTGTCTAAGAATTGGTAGGTTTAATTTCTCGAGTGAGTGTGTGTTTCACAAATAAACACACGGGAGGGCTGCTAACAGGTGCTCTACAGCCTCTGTCTCTAGCATGGGCTCATTCAGTGCCCACTTGAGATGTAGGGCAACAGACAAAAAAGGCCTATTGCCAACAATAACCTCACAGAGTAACTTTAGCAATATTGTCACTCAGAGCGAGTACAGTAAAAATCACATTATGTCACCCCCATATCTCACTGCACAACAGTGATGGAGATGTTTACAAGTCATAGGCCTGGGAAGTATTATCTAACACCTGGAAACTAGAGAGTGTTACAACCACAGATCCTTGAAACTACAATCGAAAAAAAAAAGTCCTCCTTACTTACAGTGTGAGATAAGTGCTGGTCTTTCCTGAGACAAGGGTAATTTTAAATGCTCTTTTTAAAAATTTTCAATGTTTCCCTTCTGAGGTCCTTCCTTCCACCCTTTTCCAAAGTTGGGTACCCTGTTCAGACCTCACCTTCATAGATGCATCATCAAAGCCAGATTTCAAATCCCCCTACCCCAGGAACCAAATCTTGATCTTGATGAATCAAGGACCTGATTCTATATTTAATTGTCTGATGGGAACTTAGTCTAAACATCATTGGTATAAGAAGGCGTCTGTCTCCATCCCTACATTCCATATGGCTGCTCTGCATTTTTGCCATCCATCTTTCAGCCACAGTGATTGATAGCTCTTTCCTTAAAGGACTTATTTCCCTCAGACCTTCAGGCCAGACACTCTTGTTAGTAATGAGGAGTACCCTCTGACCTTCCATCCAGATACTTGTGTCAGTAATGAGGAGTTTGGTTTCAGAAAAATTCATCAACCAGTAAGAACTTGCTTGATGCATTGCCCAACTAGGAACCTGGCTTTAGACCTCACTTTAGGCCTGAGGTTCCAACACAGAATTAATGCACGTACACTAAACAATTCATCAATATACGGGGAAAAAGTATCACTGTGTGCTAATTGGGAGACCTTGGACAGAGAACTATGGGACTCATGACATTCCAACAGAAGACAGGAAAAATTCAGCTTCTGCTGAGTCACAATGGACAATAGACTTGGGCCTGATGAGCTGTCTAATGCTAAGTGGAAAGGAAGGAAAACATCCCTGTCACCATATTATAGGGTTAGCCTGATCTCCCTTGCTTTCAGAACAAACTTGTTGTTTTTTTTTTTTTTTTCAGGAGCCTTTCTTGGTCCAGGAAAGCTGAAATTATCTTGGTCCCAGACTGAGTAGGCAACTTGTAGCTATTAAGAAGGAACTTTAGGCTTACTATGTGTAACATACAAGGTAGTTATGAACACAGCCATAGATAGAGACATGCCTCAATACTACATATTGTATCTGGCAGACCTGGCTTTGTTTTCCAATTGTTACATTCTATGAACCTTAATAAGGCTCAGCCGCTCTAAACTGGGTTGGGGAACCTTTCCCTAAGGGTTCAAAAGTTTCCTCATCTCTATTTAGTTGATTATGAAAGTCTTGCAAACAGAAATGATACTGGCTTCTACTGGACATTGAAATCTGAGTTCAGAGATAACATTAAACCACAGAAGAAAAATACTCCACCCAATACTTTGGGCACTGCCAGAGCCTACCAAAGACAGTAGTTTGTTAATTAAATTATTCTAATTCTAAACATCTCTTCTTAGAAAGATAAATCACAACTGGGGAAGGAGGGGAGAGAAGGTGGATTACAAACAATCATTCAGTGGTTTCCCACTAAGTCCCACAATACAACTGTTCTGGAGCCAAGTCTGTGGGGGCTGTAACCTCCTCCCTTAAAGTACAGAATCAGGGTTCTGTGACTGGGACAGATTCTGCAGTCTTTGATTCACTTCACCTCAGGTACACAGATAGAAGAATGCTAGTGATCATGAGCCTTATCAAGGTTCAATCGATCAGTTCAAGCTACATTGTGAGTCTGACTCACAAGCTGCAAAAGGCAATTCTGCAAAATTTAATCTGTTAGTATAGATTACACACATCATAAGGATTATTACACATATTACACATTAATTGATTATTACACATTCCACATATCATACTAATTATTACACATATTACATATTAATTGATTATTACGCATATTGATTATTACATATTACACATTATTACACATTAACTGATTGTTACACATTGTACATATCATATTGATTATTACACATTACATATTATTACACATTAACTGATTATTACACATTATACATATCATACTGATTATTATGCATTGGGGACAGCCAGAGAAAATGCCTGGAGCTGAGAGATGGAGGGTCTTCTTTGTGGAATAGCCATATTACACATGACACAAATCGTACTGATTATTATAAAAATGTTAAATTCCTTTCTCATTATAGACTCACAGGTCAATCTCAGTCCCACAGGGTCGAGGGGTTCCAGGTCTGGAATGTGAGACAAAGGAGTTGGAGCTTTTCTGGATACACGGCATGGCTTATCTCCCCTTATGATTCCTTGAGGAAAGAGGCCTTGTTTTACTGATTTTGTAAGATGAAAGCTCCCTGTGAACCAAGACTATTTTTAATTTTGTCTTTATATGCCTTAATAAGCTCTTCTGGATTGGATTGGATTGGATTTTTGGAGCTTTTATAGAACCTGGCACAGTGCTGTGCAGGTTTTAAGATAGGCACATGCCACTACTGGAGGAAGTGCCCCACCCAAACTCCTGCAGTCCCACAGCTCTCCATATTCAGTCCCTCATTGTAAGTGAGTAAAAAGGAGAGCACAATAATGGGCACATTCTACTCATGGCTTCTTCCCATTAGTATCATGGAGTGGACCAAAGAAGATAAAAAACCACCCCTGGGCACAGAATAGTGGTTTTGGTAACTACAGGTGAAACTCTAGATGTGGCAAAGCTATCTCTGAACTTGGGTCTTGCGCCTTTCTGACAGAACTGTTACCCCTACTAATTCTAGAATTTGTATTGAAAAGACTTCGGTCTTCCACATCAGAAAATGCTCCCCCATATACACAAAAATATTTATAGAAGCACTTTTTTTGGTGGGTCTGCCTGCCTCAAGTCTCTCCCCACTCCACTCCATTCTCCATTCAGCTGCTAGAGTGATTTTCCTGAAGCACAGGTGGTCACTCCTCCCCACTCTCTTCCCCATTTCCCCCCTGCCCCGCCCCGACAAAAAAACTCTGGTGGTATCCTATTGCATTTAGGAGCAAATACAAAATGTTCTGTTTGGTATTCAAAGTGCTTCATAACCTACCACCTCCTACTTTTCCAATCTTCTTACACCTTACTCTCTAAAATGTACTCTTTAATCCAGTGACACTGTCCTCCTGGCTGTTCCACAAATCAGACCCTCTGTCTCTCAGCTCCAGGTGTTTTCTCTGACTGTCTCCAAAGCATGAAATGCTCCCCTCCTCCATTCTGACTACTGACCTCCCTGTCTTCCTTTAAGTCCCAACTAAAATCCCACCTTCTACAGTCATGTCTGACTCTTTGTGACCCCATTTGGGGTTTTCTTGGCAAAGATACTAGAGTGCTTTGCCATTTCCTTCTCCAGCTCATTTGACAGATGAGGAAACTGAGGCAAATGGAGTTAAGCAACTTCCCAGGGTCACACAGCTAATATCTGAAGCTAGATTTGCACTCAAATCTTCCTGACTCCAGGTTCAATGTTCAATCTACTGTACCATCAAGCTGCCTCAAAGCCTTCCCTATCCTCTCTTTATTCTAGTGCTTTTCCTGTTTTATTTTTTTTACTATTTATTCTGTATATAGCTTGTTTTGTATATATTTGTTCACATGTTGTCTTTGATTGTAAAATCCTTGAGGGCTGGGACTGTCTTTTGCTCTATTTGTATGCCCAGCACTTGGTACCATGCCTGGCATATAGTAGACACTTTATAAATGTTTATTGATTGATGAATGGCCATTGATTGGGGAATGGCTAAACAAATTGTGGCACACGGCTATAATGGAATATTATTATGTTGTAATGTGAGAAATAACTCCTTCAGGCTGGGGGGAGGGTGGGGTGAAGGTAAAAGCCAAGTTTATTACGCAACTGTGGTGGCAGGCACAATATGCACACTGTACAGAAGGAAGAACAAGCCTTACATACCTAAGCCCAACAGCTAAATCCTTACCCTATTTGCTGTTTAGTACAACTTTCTGGGGAATGCCTATTACCTTGATGTGTCCTAACCACTAAAGTGAGCTGTTACTCCTCCCAGAAGAGAAGTTAGTATTCATGAACTTACTGCACATGAGTAATCCAAACAAGACTTAAACTTTTACCATATTTAACTGACTTCTAGCCTGCAAACAGGATAAAACCAGTTGAATCCTGCTTTGCCCATTATCTTCTGTGTGAGACATAACTCCTCCATTATATCTCCCATTCTGCTGACTGTTATACTGAATTTATGGAGACAAACTCCTCTGCTATATCTCTCAGTAAGAAATAATGAATATGATGAATACAGAGAAGCTTGGGAAGATTTACATGAACTGAGGCAGAATGAAGTAAACAAAGCCAAGAAAACAATGTGCACAATGAGTACAAAAATGTAAATGAAAAGAACCCCCCACACGAAAATAAAAAGTGAGTGTTGCAAAATTGCAAACAATATATGTGGTCCTAAAGAAAGGATATGAGAAGATAAGCGTACTCCACTCCTTTGAAGAGCTAGGAAGTCCACAGGTGTGAACCATTGCATATATTTTCAGATTCTTTTTTGATGTATTGATAAGTTTTGCTGATTTTTTTTGCTCTTCTTTTTTTTCTTTAAAAAATATTATTCGTTATATGGGATGGTTCTCTGGGAAGGGGAGGGAGATAGATACAGGGAGAAATTCTGATGACATAAGAAATAAAAAATATTGATAAATATATATTTATACTAAGATTGCTGTTGGAAAAGTTGGAGCCCTTGATTAGTCTACCTCTTTGATTCATTGTTAGATTCTAGCATAGCCTCAGAATGATGACCATATCTCTTACTTCTGCATACCAGATTGATCTTCCTTCCATTTGTAGTGCCCAATAGTTGCTAATCTCCCGTAGTCTGGCTCCAACCTACCTTCTTAGCCTTTTCTCAGAGTATTCACCTATGTGTAGTCTATGTTCCACTCCAAACAACCTGAACTACTCACTCATGCCTCACATCTCAAGAGTTGGATCTGAGGCTTAAAACCAGACGTCCTCAATGTCATTAAGTCCAACCCTCTCATTTCATAGATGAGGAAACAGCCCTAAAGAGGTTAAGTAGCTGTGTCCAGAGAGACAGTCTCCAGATCTGTCTCTAAAGAATCTGTCTCCAAAATCTGTTTTCTTTTCTCTTCCCTATGCTGTTTCTTGTCCTTCCCTCTTCCACCTTTGTGTATTTGACATACTATTTGTCATTCCTGGAATGAACTCTGCTCAACCCCCACTACTGAAATCTTTTTCTTTTAAGGCTGAATTGTTGTACCATTTTTTCCATAACACATTCCCTGATGTCACCTATCCAGAGTTGATCATCCTCTCCTTGAAACTTTCACCCTATTCTGTTGATACCTAATAGTTTTCTAATGTGCCATAGTTTTTGTTTGTTTGTTTATGTTTTTTCTGCCTACAAATTGAACACTCTCAGAGGGACTTCTTTCTTTCATCCTAGCATTCCCATCATGTAGAACACTTTGTTCTACGTGTCTAATAGTGTTTACCACCTAGGCACTCAATAAGTAGTAGATTTTCTGAATATCCTAGCTAGTCTTCATATCTAAAAGTACAGTTTAGTGATTCTTTCCAATTCAGTTCAATTCAATATACCAGATATTTATTAAGTCATTACCAGGTGCAGGCCCAGTGCTAAGTGCTATAACAGCAAAGGTGAAAACGAAACTGTCCTTGCCCTCAAGGAGCTTATATTCTCCTGGGGGTAGAAGGATGTGAGTTGCACACAAATGCAAGATAATTTGCAGAGGGAGGATGCTGGACAACTGTTTTTATTTGTAGAAACCCTACTCCAGCTCCCCTTGAAGCTCTGTTAGTCTGAGGATCCACACCCACCCTTCTGTCTTATCCACTGTTTTGGAATAGATTGGAGAAAGATTACTTATCAATGCATTCTGATTCACTGGTATTTTGTGCTTTCCTGTCTGTGTTTGAGCTGGAAGGAAACTGGCCTTGCATGGGCAGAATACAAACCAACCTTTGAAACCACAATCCTCAACAGGAAATTCTGAAATTCTCTCAAAGCACGTGAATAAACATCATTTGGGTGAACAACTCAACATCCTGGATGGGCAGAACTTTCCATTAAAATTAACAATTTTATTCTTTTGCTCCTGCCTTTCATTCCTAGAAATATACTAGACTGGGTCATTTCATTTCTAAGTGCTTGCTGGCCTGTTTCCATCTTTATTGGCCCAAGACATCTTCACCAATCCTGATCATGATTATCCATGATAATACTCATTCCTGCTCTCAAGATTCAAGGTGGTGGGTACTTCAGGACACACAAGATGAACCTAGGCAGTGAGTGCAAAGTGGCTGTGACTTAAGGTTTCTCTGAAGCTGGAAAGCAGAAGCTGGAGAGGAGATGTCCATAGACCAAAAGCATCAGGCATAATACTAGGGAATTTAAAATGCATAGAGAGATTTGGGGGGTGGGGTTGGAATTCCAGGCTTACCAGATGGCTCAAAGTGTATGTAGCCAGGAGACATTCAGGGATCTGTGGAACTAGAAAAGTAGGTCATGTATAGTCAATAATACCGAGTAGGGCACAAGTGGAATTGAAAGCCAAAGAGTAGGGTGGGTGTCAGAGTCAAAACAAAGGCAGAGACCATAAATGGGTGTCTAGATCACTGTTTTCAGAATTATTGTCAGATTCCTTCGATAAGGACTGATATGGCATCAAGGTCAGCTACTGCACAGATGGTAGATTATTGAACTTGAAAAGCTACAACCCAAGACTAAAGTGGAGGGAGAGTTGGTGCACAACTTTTTGTTCACAGATGATTGTGCACTCAACACAGCCTCTGAAGCTAAGATGTAATGAAGTATGGACTGTTTCTCTGATGCTTGTGCTAATTTTGGCCTCACAGTTAACACCAAGAAGACACGGAGTCTCCAACAGCCAACACCACACCATCTGTACATGGAACCATCAGTTATAGCAAATGGAGAAGTTTTGAATACTGTGGATAAGTTCACTTATTTTGGTAGTATACTTTCCAAGGATGTATACATTGGTAATGAGGTTGACACACACATTGCCAGAGCTAGCTCAGTGTTTGGGAGGCTCTGAAGGAAAGTGAAGGAAAGAAGAGATATTAGACTGCACACCAAATTCAAGATCTACAGAATTGTTGTGCTGACCCCATTATTGTATGCCTGTGAAACCTGGACAGTCTACCAGTGCTATGCTAGGAAACTAAATTGCTTCCATTTAAACTGTCTTAGGAAGATTCTTAAGATCACCTGGCAGGATAAGTTATGAGACCCTGAGGTCTTTTCTTGAGCTAAATTGCCAAGCATTCAAACTATACCACTGAAAGCACATCTCCAATGGACTGGCCACATTGTTTGAGTGTCAAATGTATGCTTGTCCAAAAGACTATTTTACAGACAACTCACACAAGGCAAATACTTACATAGTGGTCAGAAGAAGCGATACAAGGACACTCTCAAGGTCTCTCTGAAGAACTTTGGAACTGATTGTGTGACATGAGAGACACTGGCACAGGACCACCCAGCATGGCATGCCCACATCAGAGAAGGTACTGTGCTATATGAGCAAAGCAGAATTGAAGTAGCTCAAAAGAAATGGAAGATGTGAAAATTTAGAGTATTCACCCCAAATGTTCACCCAGACTATTTGTGCCCGACCTGTGGCAGAGCATTCTGAGCTCATATTGGTCTGATCAGCTGGACACATAGAAACTTGACTGTAACATGGTGGTGTCATTTTGGTCCTCTTCAAGAAAGAAGGACAACAACTAACAACCAACCAACCTATTTTATAGGATAAGTGGGTTGGACTAGATGATCTTTGAGTTCTTTTCTAGCTCCTGTGACTAAAGATGACCTCATAGGCTATCTAGATGAGTCATTTTACAGATAAGAAAATTGAGGCTCATAGAGATTGAGTGACTTGCCTACAGGTTCACACACCTATTATGTGTTAGCAAGCAGCATTTGAACTGTCCCTACTCTGGGACCAGCACTTTATCCATCATGCTGGGCTACCTAATTCTCTAGGCTAAATCTTCACAACTCTAGAAATGGCAACAGGGTGACTAGGGGTGGGTATCTATATCTAAGCATGAGCATACATCTGCATATAAAGATACACTTCCCTACATTCATTCATTTCCTCTAGCTAAGAGGAATCTGTAAAGAATGCTTGATATGGAGTCAGAGTGATACATTAGTTCAAAACCCAACTGAACCAGTTATACACATGTAACCTTGGGCAAATTACTGAGCTTCACTGGGCCTCGGTCTCCCCCTCTGTAAAATGAGGAGGTTTTACTCAATGGTGTAGAAATAATCCTCTTACCAAAAAACTCCACATGGCTGTCAGTGAATTAAAGAAAGATTTTATTTGTCATTCTCTTGCTAGAGACCACAAGAGATTGGGTGACCCATAAGGAGCCACACTCTTTCAGACAATTACAAAGCCTTTTATGTCTTATACTGATTCTCATTTCCCTCCCCTGTTGTCCATTGGTGGGATAAAACTTCCTGCACTGCCTATTCCATGTTCTTCTCCTAAATGTGATCCCCCTCCCTTGTCATGCATCACATGTACACCAGCCTGGGGGTGTGTGGGTTAATATTAAATAGCTTGTTAAGCATGCTTATAAGCTTCTGATCTTTTACTTGATCAGAAGCCTGGTCCTGCTAGGTCACAGCTCTGGTTGGAACTTTGCTTCTGACTTACATTCTGTTATCTTTCCTGAGTGTGTGTAGGTGTCACTCATATGGAAACAGAACTCCCCCTTCTGTTTCTCACAATGGCTACTAAGGTCACTTGGCTGTCCTCTATGCCTGGAATGCTCTCCCTCCTCAATTCTGCCTACTCATTTCCTTTAAGTCCCAACTAAAATCCCACCTTCCACAGGAAGCCTTCCCTAGCCCCTCTTAATTCTAATGCCTTCCTTCAGTTAGTTACTTCCTACTTATCAGGTATATAACTTGTTTATACAGATTTGTTTGCTTGTCGTCTTCCCTATTAGATTGCAAGTCCCTTGAGGGCAGGGCTTGTCTTTTACCTCTTTTGGTAGCCCTGGTACATGGTAATTTAAATTTGAAGATCTTCTCCATCCATTAATAGGTCCATATGACCTGGCTATGTCACAGGAAGACTAAGTCACATGTGGTGGGAGGAGCTTGCTGAAAGAGTAGAAGAGGAAAGGGTGGAGCAGGAAGGAAGTGCAGTCTGAGCAGTTAGAGCTGAGGGACAGGACCAGCTAGCTGTGCTGTGAGTGCGTTTGTGGGGTGGGCTGGGGAAGGAATGGTTTTGAGATGGAGTCGCTCTCTACTGTGATAGTGTGTATTAACTTCTTTGCTGCTTGGATGGACTGGACTTACTGGTTTTGGGATTTGGTTCTCTGGTGTCTGAATAAATGTTTTGCTTTTTCTGTCTTCTATCTAGAGAGTCTGTTATATTTTGCAATACAAAACCAAGTCAGCATATTCATAGTAATAGCAACTGCTGTGAATATTGCCTTGGCAATATAGTGCTTAATAAATATTGATTGATTGATCCCATGACTTTGGCCATTTGCCCATTGTCTGTGAGGCTTATAAGCTTTTACACCTTACAGAGCAGCTAGGTGGTGCAATGGATAGAGTGCCAGACTTGGAGCCAGGAAGACATCTTCCTGAGTTCAAATCTAGCCTCAGACACTTATTAGTTGTATGACCCTAAGCAAGTCACTTAACCCTGTTTGCCTCAATTTCCTCATCTGTAAAATGAGCTGGAGAAGGAAATGGCAAACCACTCCAGTATCTTTGCCAAGAAAACCCCAAATGGCGTCATGCAAAGTTGGCCAAAACCGAAATTACTAAACAATGGCAAGGATAGTAGACCAATTGGATCATCAAGTTCATAAAGGTTACCATCTCGTCAGACCCTAGCCTGTACATCTATTTCTTTGCCCTCTTAGACTAAAGTACTGTACCTACCTATAGCCAGGACACATTCCCAAGAAAGCTAGCAAGTATTTTATGCAGAAGAAGTAAAATACATCAAATGCAACCTATAACCAAGGACCCCACCTTCTAGGATTGCACAAATCATTCAAATCTTGGGGACAGCGCTTAGAATCGCTCTTGGCTTTAATATTACCAGTACCTGGAATTACCTCTGGGAAATCATGGAATATAGCTCAAAGCTAGGTCTCCATAGATATGAACAAAAGGGTTCCCAGCTCCAGAACAGTACTCAAAGTAAAAATGTATAAACAGGATGAAGGCCAAGCTTTACTTCTATCCTACAGAAAATGCAGAAAACACATAAAAGGACTCACAATAGGCCATAAACAATGAATACAATTCTCTTCCCACTCCCTTGAACTCAGTGCTATCTCCTAATTTGGACTCCCCTTAGAGGGTAAATAAACTTCAGCTTGCTAGGATGATATTCCAGTGAGTCTCTCTTTTATCTCAAAGATGCACCACTATTTGGTCCTATTCTAATCTTGTGGAGTCTCTGGAAGGGGTTTGCTAGAGAGGCAACTCCCTTCGCCTTTGGTCTATGCTATCCAAATAACTCATAGTAATAGTGGAGAGCATTGTTTAGATCTCTTGGTATTACCTATCGTGCATTAGACTCTCCTTCCTCTTCCCCAGCTTCAGCAATCAAGTAGTCAGCCTTATTCCTTCACTAAGAGGCTGGTCCTATGCAGGAACCCTTTCAACTCTTCCAGCTTTCAGGGACCACATATGGTCCTCCTTATTCTTCAAGAGGTTGATGCTGTCCAAGAGATCCCTCTTTTGATAGATGGGTAGATGGGTGTTGATAGAAACCCTGAGACTGGCACTGTTCAGTAAATTCCAATTCTCTCACTAGAAATTTGGGTTATAGAAAGCTGTCCCAGAATACTCAATAATCAATAAACATTTATTGAGTGCCTACTTATGTGACTGGAATTGCTATAAGTGCTGGGGATGCAAAAAGAGGCAAAAGACATTACAATCCTGCTAGTACAATCTAATGGGGGAGACCATAAAGAAAAAATATGTGCAAACAAATTATATGCAGGATAAATAGGAAATAATTAAGAGAGGGAAGGCATTAGAATTAAGGGATGTTGAGAAACCCTTCTTGTAGAAGATGGAATTTTAATTGGGACTTACAGAAGGTCAGGAAAGCCTACTGGCAGAGATGAGGAAAGTAAGCATTCCACGTATGTGGTACAGCCAGAGAACATGTCTGGAGCTGAGATAGAGTGTCTCTGGAACAGCAAGGAGGCCAGAACTCCATTGCTTCTTTCCAGGAAACTTTGACTGCTTGGCCACATGGCCTTCTTTCCTACAGCTGCCCCATCTTAGCTGAGAAACTATACCATGCTTCTTCAAGGATGGGACCAGGAATCTGGGAATCAGGAGCTGTTATCTCAGGCAGTATAGGTGAGAACACATGTAGGTTCCACTTACCTCTGCCTCTTTACCCAGGACCTAGATGGGCTCCTAGCTCTGCTGGTCTTTCAGAAGATAAAGGGGGGTGGGGACAGGCACTAAAAGGGCAAGAGTGTTTGAGCATGTAGTTGATGTGGATACAAACAGTGCCTTAAGGGTTAAAAAGAATATTAATGGTTGTTGCTTTTCCAGTACTTTGTGAAGCCCTGTGGCTTATTCTGTAACTTGAGGGTGTCCTAAAGTCCTTTCCACCTTATCTAGAAATACCATAAAACTTCTTAACCTGTATCAAAAGAATTGCTTTTGTCTCCCTTATCCTGTGTTCCCCCTGTCCTTTAATCTTTAACTTGTGTCCCTCTGTCCTGTCCTTGAATCTTTAAACCATAAAGAATTCCCTTTGTCTCCCTCATCCTATGTAATAAAATCTTTTCTTGTCCTGTCTTTAATCTTAAACCACCATAAAAACTTCTAAAACTACATCATCATTCTGAAACCTCTATATAAACATAACTCCCCCAAATATCAGAGTCTCATTTAGCTTTCTTGCTAAGGAGAACCATGCTGCTTCATGTAATAAAGCTCCCAATGGCTACGGAGAAGGTCTAAGTGAATTATTCATACCCCAACTGCTCTCCCAACTCTGACCTCAACATAATGACCCTGCTTCTTAAAGACCAACATTTCCACAATAGTTTTCTAAGACAACCAATTAATCTCTTATAAGTAAATGTTAATCAGAAAGTTATCTTTGGTCTTCTCAATGAGGTGTTACTGGGTATGTCCAAACACTCCATTGAATTGCACAGTTGAAAGGGAACTGGTTCTGGAGTCAGAGGATCTGGCTTATGCTTATTACCTATGTGACCTTGGACAAATCATTTAACCTCCGTGGGCCTCAGTTTCTTCATCTATAAATATGAGAAGAGTTTGATTAGATGACCTTGGAGTTCCCTTGGCTGCAGGCATTCTCTCTGGCTACCCCTCTCACCCTCCCACTTCCAGGCCTGGAATTCTCTTCCTCCTTCACTCTGACTACAGACCTCTCAGCTTCCTCTAAGTCTCAGCTAAAACCTCACCTCCTGCAGGATGCTTTCCTCAACTCCTCTTATTTCCAGTGTCTTCACTTTCACAGTTATTTCCTATTTATCCTGTATGTAGTTTGCTTAGTATATATTTGTTTACATGTTGACCTCCCATTAGACTGTAAGCTCCTTGAGGTCAGGGATTGTCTTTTGACTCTTTTTGTATCCCCAGTGCTTAGCACAGTGTCCAGCACATAGTAGATGCTTAATAAATGTTTGTTGAATTTATATCAATTGAACTGGCTATGAGCCTATGGGATGCTCTCAAAGTCCACAACAAACAAAGCCATTTAGCCCACAAGCTCATCAAATTGATCGGAACGTTCCTTTGAATGTCTCCTAACCTATAGTTACTCTTAGAGAAGTAGTGTCATCTAGTGGGAAAAACACTGAATAAAAACTTGGTTGTTGTAGTTTATATTCTGCCAGCTTAGCTGTGCTAACTTAGGCAAAATATTTCACTTCCCTGAGCTAAAAAAAAAATGCCTTGTCTATCTCACAAAGTTGTGATAATAAAACACACTGATACATACATACATACATATACACATATATGTATATGTGTGTATGTATATGTGTGTATGTGTATGTGCTTGTATGTGTGCGTGTGTGTGTGTGTGTGTATATGTATATAGGCAGTGGTATGTTGGGAAGGGTGGAAGAGTTAGAGTCAGAGGACCTGGGTTTGAATCCCTAGTTCTGCTACTTATTACCCAAGTAACCTTGGACAAGTCACCTAACTTCTCTGGGCCTCAATTGCCTTGGACTAAATGAACTCTAAGGTGAATTCCAGCCTTAAATTTATGGCTTTTTAGATGTATTGATTATTTCTGCTGATTTTCTCTCTTTTTGTTTTGTCCTTAAAAACACCATTTGTTATATGGGGTGACTCTGGGAGGAGGAGAAAGAAAAATACTGGGCCACATGGTGATTTTTTAAAAAATGTAAAAAAATCAATAAAGATATACTTTAAAAATCACTCGACTTCTTGAAAGTATTTTTCACATTGAAAACTGGTTAGAAAAACATGTTAGTTCCTTCTATTTTTACCCCAGGTCAAAAACTAGGACTTGGATTACGAGATCAAGGTATGGATAGTATTTGAAAACCAAACGATTGTTGCATGTCCATCTTTTACAAGTTATCTTTTAATTATAAGACAGAATGACCCTGAGGTGCACGGAGGTCCAGGGTACGTATAATGCTGCTGGGGCATGGTTTTGATATGACTGTATGCTAGACTTCAAGGCCTAAGGGTAGGGGACATCAATTATTTAAACTTTCTGATCTGTATTGATAGAGGGAGTTTACTCACTGAGAGTCCTTAAACTAATGTCACCACTGGTACAAGCCCCTCTCCTCTCTCTCAAAAAAATTTCCTCCAGGGCCTAGTCCGGTGCTGTGACTACAATTGGCGTTGAATAAAAATTTCTTGAATTGAATTGAGCTCTTATTTCTCAGTGTGGAGAATTGCTACTCCCTTATGCATGGGCATAGCAATATCCCTGGCATGACCCTAACCACAGGCAGTGCAGGTGTCTTATGACACAGTCTGAGTCCAGCGAAACTATAAGGTTTCACATAAACCCAAATTTCTCCCTCACTAATTGGTCACAGAGCTCCACTCTGCTCCTTTGCTTTTTGGTTACAATTAGATTTGCCCAGACAAGTGGTTTGTTGCAGGGAGAAAGTTAACTCAACAGGAATATCAGGGCTATGATACATGCATCTTTGAATATGCCTCATACCCTGGCAGAATCAGAGTCATTCTGACTCTAACCGGAAGTTCTATTTATCAAAGGTGAACATACAACAATCATTTGGTTCCAAATGTCATCTAAATCATTAAACTAATTTCATAAGTTCCTCTTCCTGGACTGAAAGGAAAAGGATATAGTAGAAGAGAACATTATATCTAGCAGTGAAAATATGCTAAAGGAAAAACCTGCTTGGGAAAGATGGTGTGATCTGAGTCATGGGCCAGCAGAGAAGCTGAATGATCTGCAAGGCTAAACCAGAGTTCCTGGGATTAATAAATCTGAAGTAGAAGCAAGACTTGCAAGGAATCCATAGGAATAATCCAAAGTCAGGGAGCTTAATGGAGTATGAAAAAGAAAAAATAAAAGGGGAGCAAGTAGGCACCAGTGAAATAATGACTAGTTTCATGTAGCTCATCTTTTATGATGGTAATGTGCCAGTCATATCCCCTCCCTAGTCTGCTCACTGGTATGGCCATTGGTCCCAATGAATTGTGCCAGAGAGATAATGAACGCTTTATTATGAGAGGTCTTCAAGCAGAACTTGGGTGATCACTCACAAAGGAGGTTGGGGCAGTATAGTGCAGTAGCAAGACCAATGGCCACTGGAGTTAAAACCCAGCTTTCACCTGTGTAATGTTGAGCAAGTGTCTTTACTTCTCTAGAGCTAAGATATCCCAACAATAAAATGAGGGAAATGGTCTGCACTGTCTCAAAAATCCCTCAAAAGTCCAGGATTTATGTTTTTTGGTGAGAATTGAATTGAGTTACCTCTGAGATATCTTCCAATCTTCAATTGCATAATTATTCTAGGTCACTGGGAAGGCCCTTCACCAAAAAGTATCTTTCTTACTAGGTCTGAAAGTTTTTGACGTTGTATCATTAGAGTCTATAAGGTGTTTTTGGTCTTAAGAGTCTTCTATAAAGATGCAAATGGGTGGCCAAGTGGCACAGTGAATAGAGCACCGGACCTGAAGTCAGGACTACCTGAGTTCAAATCTGGTCTCAGCTACTTACTAGCTGTGTGACCCTGGGCAAGTCATTTATTCCTGTTTGCCTCTGTTTCCTCATCTGTAAAATGAAGGAAGGAAGGCAAACCACTCCAGTATATTTCCCAAGAAAATCCCAAATGGGGTCATGGACTCAACAACAGCAAATTAAGATACAAATACCTTGGAGAGTGAAAACACCTTAATCTTTGCCAATGAACATTTTAGCACAGGGGTTAATTGAAAGCAGCAGCCGTGCTAACAGAAATCAAGGTACTCTGGAGACAGACATGAGTAGCATTGAAAAAGAAAGTTGGAAGCACCAACTTTGCTAAATTTACCATTTCATTTAGGTCTAACTAGCCACAGTCACGCTGACTCCCTTTCCTGGAAGTCAACAAGATGATAGCAACAGGAGTAAGACTTTTTTTCTCTCTCAATCATGTAGAAACTTGGCTGGAAGTGAGAATACAATTAGGAAAAAAACCAAAAACTATATATATACCCCTGCCTGGGTGCTCAATGTTCTACTGTGTGTAAAGGGAGAGAAGAAGAAAACCCTTTAGTAGATCTATACTTGAACATTTTTAGCTAATAAGGGATTAGATGATTAATATCCTATGGCAGATATTTTAATAGAGCAGTAGTTTTATGCCTGGCTGAGAGGACTGTAGTATTTTTCTGAATCTGAGAGCTCTCTTCCACTTTTAATCCGCACCCCCCCCCCCCCCCCCCCCCCCCGCCCCATTAGTTCATACTACTCACTCATAAAACTTGGCTGTTGTTGTTGTATTTAGCTTGGATATTTATAATAGCTATTAGAGTTAGGATTCAATATCACATTGTCTGATATATGTTTGCCTTGTTGTTTAGTTGTTTCAGTTGTGTCTGACTCCTCATGACTCCATTTCGGGTTTTCTTAGCAAAGATACTGGAGGGGTTTGCCATTTCCTTCTACAGATCATTTTACAGATGAGGAAAGTGAGGCAAACAGGGTTAAGTGACTGGTTGAGGGTCATACAGCTAGTAAGTATCTGAGGTTGGATTTGAACTCAGGTCTTCCTGACTGCAGGCTACTCTATCTAGTGTACCACCTAGCTGCCCTTTTCATATACATATATAGATATACGTGTGTGTATGTGTCTATGTATGTATGTGTGTATACATAGGTATATACGTATATATAGGCTTATATGTGTATATACACATACACATATTAAATATAAGCACACACATAAATATATACATATACATATGTGTGTGTGTGCATATATAGATATATAAATATAGATACCACACTCCAACCTGAAATCTCTACCTTGAAGGCTTCAGGTTACATAAAAAAAATCAAGTCCTTACTTCAGGACTGTCTAAAACATGGCCCACAGTGAGATTTATGCGGCCTGCTTACAAGCATAGAAATTTACGTAAATGCTTTAGTAAGAACTCTCACTAAAATGGCAAATCAAAATATATTGTTTATTGTTTCAATAAAAACCTAAGGTTGGACAGCCCTGCCTTACAGTGGCAGAATTCAAACCCAGATCCTTCCTGACTCCAAATCAAGCAGCTAAATACTTATTCACTTCTGGCTACAGTTAGCAGCTTTGGAAAACACTTTCCTTGAGCTGTCTAGAATGCAAAGTTTAAATGAGAACAACATAGAATTGGGTGTGGGCTTCCATCTTGATACAATCTGGCTGTAGTTAGCAGCTTTGGGAAACACTTTCCTTGAGCTGTCTAGAATGCAAAGTTTAAACGAGAGCAATACAGAATTGGGTGTGGGCAGCCATCTTGATACAATCTCTCACGATGTGTCTTTTTTTCCTTTTTGTTTTTTTTAAAGCAAAAGAAGATTCTCAGAGACCGCATCCTGTCTTTCAAATAGAGATGTCAGTTCTGGGCATACAATGGCAGCTGGTAGCAGTAATTGTAACAGTACTATTATCTGTCACCTCTGTTTTCTTTATTCTCCCACCTTCCACACCCACTCAACCATCCCAGCATTTATTTGATTGAGTTTCCATCCTACAAGGTAGGGTTTTTACTTTAGTGGAGGCAAAGAAGAAAGAGGAGGGATTTGATTTGAGGCTGTATTAATAAAAGGACAGTGTCTAGAACAAGACAGGTATAGTCTTACTGCACATTGTCTTCATTGAACCACATCTGGATAAAGGGTTCAATTTAGGGCATCGGCAAAGAAGGGTGGTTATAATAAGGAGAAGGATCAATACCACATCATATAGAAATTGGCCAGAACACCCAGGAGTGTTTATCTCACAGAGGATAACACTTAAGTGGGACACGATAACTGTCTTCAGATATGCTTAGGGCTGGCATGTGAAACAGGGATTATATTTATTCTGTGTGGCTCCCAGCAGAACTTGGAAGGTAGAGGGAGGAGATTTTGGATCACTGCTGATGGGGTACAGGCCCAGAGACCTTTTCTTCCTAACCCCCAGAAAAGCCAATTTGTCTTTAGACTCTTCCCTGCTTGATTCTGTTTTAGCCTGAGGCTATAGCCTCGCATTCTTCTTAGGCCCAAATCTCTCCCTCTATTGTTACTTTAGACATGCATGCCTTCAGTTACTTCCCAACCTTGATATTCCTTCAGGAACTTCCTGCCCTTGATCCCATTCTCTTGGATCCTGGACTCTGGCTCCACCTTATCTTCCTTAGACTTCCCCTCAGGACCATCCCAAAAGCCCCCCACCAGTCACCCCCAGACAACCCCTCAATCTTTCCCACAATCTTTTATGTATTTAAATCCCATCCTGCCTTCACAAGGCGCTCAGATTCTTTAGGAGTCTAGCCTATGGCTGGGCTGCTGGAGGATCTGGCCACTGTAGCTGGTCCCTAATAAACTTTGTCTTTTTCTTTGGCTAAGAAGGCTTGAGTCGAATTCTTTCGGCAGGACCCGGTGCGTCAATATTTTGGGGTGTCGAGCACCTCTCCACCTTTCACCTCTTCACTGCTTTTGTCATTTCAAGAAGAAGATGAATGATAATGAAGGATGTTTTTAGGATGATGACATTATATAATTTTGTAGTTTAAGGGACCTCAGCATCCCATTTGTTGCATCCCCAGATACAACATGTGTGTTCTGAGAAGCCAACTCAATCAATTGTTTATCTAACAAGCTGGATGTCTGGGCAGTTGGCCTTCCTCATCCTTTGGTTTGTTTGTTTATTTTTCTGGGTAGATTGTTTAGCCAGTCTCTTTGGAGTACTTGTGGATCTCCTTAAGGGGCCCAGAGGTAATCCAGGGATTGACATTAAGAATAATAACTTCCAGAAAACCTGATCTTCTACAAGGAACATTTTTTCCATTTGGTCACTATGCAGAGTTTTCTCTATGACCGTGGTGGACACCTTTGAAAAGTTACTGTTTTCTCCAATTTATGCTTCTTTTGACACTAATAATCAGGAAATCACTGAACAAAGTTATCTCTGTGGTTGTGTAATTTTTCAGTTATATACAACTTTGCATAACCCCATTTGGGGTTTTCTTGGCAAAGATACTGGAGTGATTTGCCATTTCCTTCTCCATCTCATTTTACAGATAAGAAGACTGAAGCAAACAGGGTTGCCCAAGGTCACACAGCTAGCAAGTGTCTGAGGCCAGACTTGAACTCAGCAAGATGAATCTTCCTGACTTCAAGCTCAGCACTGTATCCACTATGCCACCTAGCTGCCCCTTGCATCTACTCATAACACCTGTTTTTTGAGATATCAAGAGAATGATGCCTGCTTTTGTTCTTGAAAAGGTTTATTTTGTTTCCGAATGTGATACCATGTTTTTCAAAGTCATTGAATTTTTAGGACTTGGGGGAACATAAGAACATAGAGTTCAATAATAATAATAATAATAATAATAATAACTAACAACATAGGCCCATAGGATCATTGATTTAGGGCTGGCAGGAAGCTTTAGTCCAGGGGTGGGGAAATTGCAGCCTTGAGGCCATATGTGGCCCTCTAGGTCCTTGAGTGCAGCTCTTTGACTGAATCCAAACTTCACAGAACAAATCCCCTTAATAAAAGGATTTGTTTTATAAAACTTGGACTCAATCAAAAGTCTGCACCCAAGGACCTACAAGGCCACAGGTTCTTGTAATAACAATGTTGCTAGCAGCTGCTGCAGAGGCGTAAGACCAATAACATCAGCATGCAAAAGGGCTGCTAGTGCAAGTTCTTTGATTTGCTTTTCTAAGGAAAGCAACTTTACAGAGTTAATCTCACTTTAATTAAACATACATATAGCATTCACTTAGTTCAGGGGAAAATGTCAGCACCATGAACTTCAGATCAAATACAAACAGAAATTACAAACAGAAAATATAAACAGATCAACCAACAGGCTTTTGTCTGATCATAGCAATACATGCGTAGTTACCAGAGAGAAAAACACTACCATCTGGGTTTTCAAAGCCCTGGGGTGGGATGGGGGGGGTGGGCTCTTTCAATGGCTATCCAGAGTCTCCTCACTAACACTTTCAATGAGTGTGCACCCAAAACAAAATGCCAACCTCAGATCTTATATACAGAAGCACTCAAACAAAAAAAACAGCAAAAAGTCCCATTTTGCATGCCATTGCATTTGAAAGGCAAGACTCATCAAAAGTACTTGATTACCTCAGTGCTGAGAAGCACTCCAAAACAAAAAAACTTTACCCACTTTACCTGCCCCATTCAAACAAAGGTAAGACTCATCAAAGGCGCTTGATGGCCTTAGCATTCCAAAAGAGAACAGCAGAAAAGTCCCACCCACCGTATTTACCATAACACTTCCTTACCCCTATAGTAATCCAAATCTTTCATTTTGCAGACCATGAAACTGAGGTCCAGAGAGATTAAGTGGTTTATATAGCATTTTAAAGTTTGCATAATGTTTTATGTCTCTAATCTCATTTTATCTTCTCAATATATACAGTCCATTTCAAATGAATCTCTGAGGCAAAATTGTGCCTTTATTTTGTGAGACTCTCACAGCCAATGCCTAGAAATCACTAACTGCTCTGACCCTGTGAAGCAGACGCTATGATTATCCTCATTTCGCAAATGAGGACACTAGATGGGAGAAATTGTGAACTGCCCAGAATCACAGAGCTGGTAAGTTGTGTGAGGTGGATGTGAATGCAGGGCTTTCTGCACCGTGCTACCTAGCTGCCTGGAAGGCACTTGGCTGATGTGAAAGGAACCAACCACAGAAGCTGTCTACATTAATTAGTCCAATGGACTCATTTTGTCTTTGAGGAAAACCCAGGCCTTAAAAAGATAAACTGACTTCCACAAGGTCCCAGAGGTACTAAGTGACCAAATCTATCCTAGGATCCAGGGCTCTGAATTCTCAGACCAATGTTCATTCCTCTATACCATGTTACCATCACAGTTCAGGGAGAATTCTGTCACCTGTTTCTTATTAATGTGTTACTAGCAACACCAGGGATGAAACACTGACATTGGTTACAAATTGCTATTATTTGAAACTCTACGATGAAAAATTTAGAGCAACTAGGTGGTGCAGTGGATAGAGCTCCTGGCCTAGAGTCTGGAAACCTGAGTTCAAATCTGGCTTCAGACATTTACTAGCTACGTGGCCCTGGGCAAGTCATTTAACCCAGTTTGCCTCAGTTTCCGCATCTGTAAAATGAGCTGGAAGGAAATTATAAACTACTCCAGTATCTTTGCCAAGAAAACCCCAAATGGGGTCACAAAGAGTTGGACATGACTGAAAATTACTTAAACAACAGGAAGAAAAGGAAAAATTTGGCAATGCTTTCCAAGATTGAGTCAGTTTAACTGAAGAGGCCTGTCTTAACCTGCTATAATTAAGTTTGCTTGTTCCTTTGGGGTCAGTGTTCTTCTAGACATTGGTCATGAATATCCCATAAAAAATGAAATAATTTTACTTGAGATGTATTTAATGTGGATCATGAAACACATGAACCAGAAGGGAAATTTGTAACTCAAAAACAAACCCATAATTCCATCAAAAAATAACTCCTACATAATGAAAATAGAATTCTTGATAGTAATGCTAAAAATTTTAAATGAACAAGTATTTCTGAAAAGATGACGATGGATTGTCAATCAATATCTGCCTTAGGACCAGAGGAGCCTGCCATTAGGTTGCTTCAGAAAGAGCCAAAGAGTGCTCTTAGGTCCACCCAGAAAGGAAAAAAGAGAGAATTCTGCTCCACTACTTGTCAAGGAAGACAAGGAGCAGAACAGAAAGAGCCAAAAAAAAGCCAAAAAGCTTCAACTTTCCTGACCACTGGGCAAAGAAGAGAGTGGGCTTGGGAGTAGGGCCAAGAGACTGCTACTCTTTTAACCAGAGAGGAAAAAATTAAGAGTGTAAGACCAACTGGCAACCACTTCCTAAGAAGGATGTAACTTGGCCAGTTGTCATGTAGGCCGATGCCAAGGATGACTGGGCCAGCAGCCTTGTAACCCTTGCAGAGGGGTGTATGAGGTGCTCTGGTGTGAGGGCTTGCCAAGACCCTTTTAGGGCTCATCTACCTTTGGTATCCACCTCTCACCCAACTCTCACTGTGGCTCCAGGCAACTGTAGCATGTACAGTGGCCACATCCCGATAAAATCATCTTGGCAGACTGGCTAAACCAGATTGAGGAAAACTGAAAGGCCTCAAATCTCATTGGTGAGTTAGGGGGATGTCTACCGAGAGCAAGTGAAGACTTCCCCTCAATAGAATGGGCAGATGAGAATAATTTGTTCCAATGACCATGAAGGTGGCTAAGAAAGGTACTATCGGTTCCCCAATTGATAAATGGTCAAAGGATATGAACAGGCAGTTTTCAGAGGAAGAAATTAAAACTATCTAGAGTCACATGAAAAAACGCTCTAAATCACTATTGATTAGAGAAATGCAAATCAAAGCACCTCATAGGTACCACATCACACCTGTCAGATTGGCTAACATGACAAAACAGGAAAATTATAAATGCTGGTGAAGATATGGGGAAACTAGAACACTAATGCATTGTTGGTGGAGTTGTGAACTGATTCAGCCATTCTGTAGAGTAATTTGGACTATGCCCAAAGGGCTATAAAAATGTACATACCCTTTGACCCAGCAATACCACTTCTAGGGCTGTATCCCAAAGAGATCATACAAATGGGAAAAGGACCCATATGTGCAAGGATATTTTTTTGTGGTGGCAAAGAATTAGAAACTGAGGGGATGCCCATCAATTGGTGGATGGCTGAACAAGTTGAATGTAATGGAATACTACTGTGCTCTAAAAAATGATGAGCGGATGGATTTCAGAAAAACCTGGAATTATATTAACTGATTCTGAGTAAGGGGAGCAAAACCAGGAGAACATTGCATACAGTTACAGCCACATGGTGTGATGACTAACTGATAGACTTGGCTCTTCTCAGCAATGCAAGGTTTAAGATAACTCCAAAAGACTCATGATGGAAAATACTATCTGCATCCAGAAAAAGAATTAAAGTCTGAATGCAAACCGAAGTGTACTATTTGCTCTTTCTTGTTTTGTTTTTTCTTTCTTGTAGTTCATTCCATTACTTATAATTCTTCTTTGCAACATGGGTAATGTGAAAATATCTTTAATGTGAATGTACCGTATTTCCCCATGTATAAGATGCACCTTAATTTTGGGGCCTGAAATTTGAAAAAATAGTATTACATAAAGTTATTGAACTCAAGTTTTATTCATCATAAAATTCATACAATAATATGATGAAATTTAAGGACCTTCTGCTCATAGCTTTCAGGCATCTTTGGGCAAGTCTGGTGCATGTACGCATGCTTAGTCCATTCCGTTTCATGAACCTGAAGCACCAATTGTGTCCTCCTTTGAAATCAGTAACCTCTTTTTCGTCAGCAATTCTTCTTGCCTCATGCTGAACCATCTTTGTGGACACAGGAATTCCAATTGCCCTTTGCTCTTCAATCCATATCTTCATTCCCTCTCTAAATCAGGCCATTTTGCTGACTTGTCTCTCATGGCCTTCTTCTGCCGTGGCGTTTTCAGTAGGGCTTCTTCTTCCCGTAGCCAGTCTTGGATTGTTTTCTCGGTTGGAGGAGGACCAAACTTATGTTCAGCAGCATGATTTCCATTCACTTTTGCAAACTGGATCACTTTTAACATGAATTCAGCACTGCATGAAAATCTTTTCTGAGCCATTTCTGGGCAGAAAGTGGCAAAACATAACCTAATATACCTGTAACATATGCAAAACAATGAGTGCAAAGACAAGTGTGAAAAAGCTGGAAATACAGTTAAAAAAATCTACAACCACTGTATAAGACACACCCAGTTTTTAGACCCCAGATTTTTGGGAAAAGGGTGTGTCTTATACATGGGGAAATATGGTATATGTAGAGCCTATATGGAATTGCATGTGGTCTTGGGGATGGGGGAAGGGGGAGGAAGGAGAGGGGGAGAAAATTTGGAACTCAAAAGCTAATAGGATTGAATGTTGTAAACTAAAAATAAGTTAATTAAAAATTAAAAAAAAAAAGAAAGTTGCTGTATGGTGCTTAGAGCTTGGTCAAATATTGAAAACACCAACGTCATCCACTATATCACAGGCCATAGCTGGTCGTCTTGACTTTTGTTGTGATCATTGGACTTTGATGCTGGGAAGAAAGGGTGAGGCTGATGACTTTGTGAAACTCCTCCTCACTTAAATCCAATTCGCATTCAAAACAAGACGTCACCCCACTATGTCACTGATCCTCTTCAAAAACAAAGGATGAACAACAACCCTTGCCCGAAGAAAAGTCCTGTATTCTAATTCTTTTGCCATTTATCTCATGAAGAAACAACTTTAAAAAATCAAACATGTCCTTTTTAAATTTCCATGCAAAAGCCCAAAGCCTTTTTGGGAAATGAGTGTATTTGATAAAACAAATTAATTATTAAACAACCTAGTTCTGCATATTCATGTAACAGCTTCCTTTTCTTCATTCCCCTGTCAATGGACAGGTTTGACTATTTCTAACAACAATGAAAGATAATCTCCTATAATTTTTCTTTGGGGAAAGGTCACGGGTGAGGTTTAAAGGTGAGTGGAATGGGCCTGTCTCGGCGTGTGGGCTTTTAGGATTTGAATTGGTGCCAGCTGGTGTAAATTAAAATATTACTAGCTCCTTTAAACAGAATTAGACAGGGATGGTCCCTACCAGGCAGCTAAGGGGTTACTTCCCTCAAACCATGCAATAAACTTTATGCTTCATCTCCATGAAATATGCTGGTTTTGTTTGACTCTCATGAAGCAGACCATTCAGTAGCCCAGTAGTGGCTCCTCATCCGAATTTGAAACTAAGATTGAGCTCAGAGGACCATGTTTAAGATATATTATACTATTCAGAATCTGATCTCACAACTTTTCATCATTGTGCATCATGCATCATGATGATACCTGAGCCTACTGCATCAGAAAGAAGCACCAGCACCCACTTTGACCTCCCTCCAATCCCATAGCCTGTCTGCCCCCTCCTCAATGGTTTGCCTCAGGTTTTCTTTAGCATCCACCCTCATCTACCAACTCTCTAATGTTCCCAATATTGCAACCACTCTCCCTCCAGACTCTTTCCTTCTCACTTCCTAAGGCGAATGCATGTATAGAATATAGAGCATAGAGTTGCAGCTAATTAGGTGGCAGAATGAACACAATGTTGGGCATGCAGTCAGGAAGAGCTGAGTTCAAAGCTAGCCTCAGACATTTACTAGCTGGGAGACCCTGAGCAAGTTAACCTCTGCCTCAGTTTCCTCAACTGTAAAATGGGGCTAGTCATAGCACCTATTTCACATGATTGTTATGAGAATAAAATGAGATAATATTTGTAAATTGCTTACCCTAATACCTGGTACAGAGTAAGTGCTTAATAAATCCTTCCTTCCTTCCTTCCTTCCTTCCTTCCTTCCTTCCTTCCTTCCTTCCTTCCTTCCTTCCTTCCTTCCTTCCTTCATTTCTTCCAGAATATGCTGGTACCACAACCCCCTGACTTTACCTCTCTACCATAGCTCCTAGCCTAGTTTTCCAAATGCTATGCCAAACCAGATCTGAGACTACTTATGAAAGCTCTCCCAATATACCACCACAGGGTGGGAAACATTTGCTGTCCCTTGTAGTCTTGCCCATAGATTTAAAGTTGAAGTCCCCCCATTTTATAGATAGGGAAAGTGAAGGTTAAGTGACTTATCCAAGAACACACATATAGTAACAGATGAGTCAAAATCTGAACCTAACTCTTCTAACCCCACAGCCCAAGGCTCTTTCCATTGCTCTCTGGGGAAAGCTCTTCTTAAATAACCGACACCTTTATCTTACCCTGCAGCATTCCAAACTCCTGACAGCAGAGGAAAGTTAGTTCAAGGTTTTGTTTGTTTTATTTAATTTAGATTATAAGGTTTTTGTTTTTTTAAGGCACTGGAAACATTGGCATCAGCATTAACTGACCATGTTTTAAGGTGACACACAGAAAATAGATTATTTTTTCTGTACCGTGTATATAAACATAAAAATCAAATCTCTGTGTGTAATATCCAAATTCAGAAAAAAAAATGTGATTGCATTGCCCAAGACCTTGGATCCACTTTTCAATACCTTCTATTCACCAAGTTCAAATGTATTCACCAATGAATAATACCCCTTCCACTTTGTTTTCATCTCTTGGTATGACCATGATAGGAGCATAACATTTTTCCTCCACTTCTTCAGTCCTATTTCTCCCCAACATCTTTTCTCCCTCTTCCTCTTCCAGTCACTCCCTCCTGTCTTTGTACAGGTCCAACATTTTAAAAAGTGATTTGGGCCAGGTGACCCTCAGAAAGCAGCGAAAATTCCCATCATCCAATGTCCAGGGTTCTTTTGTTTCCTGTCTAAAATTGTCTCAAATACAGGTTTTAAGCCATAGGAGAAATGATGATTATTCTCGGGACTCATTTGACTCCAGAGGGATAAAGGTCTTTAAGGGTAGATAAAAGGTAAGGATATAGTTTGTTTTCAGTGACTTTGCATTCTTCTCCATTGCATCCCCTTAGCACAGAGTACAAACACTTAAATGCTTTTTTTTGATTGATTGATTGATTGATCAGTACTTTACTATCTTCCTTTCCTCATCCCACCTTGCCACCTGTCTCTCAGTACTTTTATGATGTTCAACTCAGTTTATTGTCCCAGAGAAACACAGCATTCTTTAGCCTAGCTTTCCTGTCTCTGCCCACTCATCATCCGTTAACACTTAGCTAGCCTTTGTTCCATCCCAGTAATCTAATAAGCTAATTTATACTAAAGTATTAGTAGCTGATATTGACTTACCATAAATACTCCTGTGGACTATAAATCTCTGTAAAAAGGGTTAGCAGCTCACAGAAGCTAAGTTTATACTTAAGGTTCTTTATGATCAATAAAAGGGTATTTAGCCTATGCCTGTATATGGACTCATTTTGAACTATAAATCAGTAGCCTACAAGAGAATTAACACTCAGGCCCAGCATTCTCATGTTTTCTACCTTGCAATCTCCAGCTACTCAAAGCACCATCCAAAGCTCACTAGTACGTGTCATTTGGATCTCCTTTACTTAGTTGTTATTCTCATTCAGCAAACCTTCTCACCTCCCCATGGCTGACTGTTGTCACTCTTTCTCCTATCTTCTTCCTTTGTTTTCTAGTCATTCAGTTGTGTCTGGCTCTCTGTGACCTAGAGGACCCTATTATCCATGGGGTCTTCTTGGAAAGAATACTGGAGTGGTTTCCCATTTCCTTCTCCAGTGGGCTAAGGCAAACAGAGGTTAACTGATTTGCCCAGGGTCATATGGCTAGTAAATGTTTGAGGTCTGACTTGAAGTCAGGTCTTCCTGACTCCAGGCCCAGAGTTCTATCCACCAAGCCATCTAGCTGCCCTATCTTCTTCCTACTCTGTAATGTAATAAAAGTCTTTGGGAGAAACAACATAAATGAATGAAAGAATAAAGCATTTATGAGGCACTTACTATGTGCAAAGCACTGGGTTAAATGCTGTAGATACAAATAGAAAAGTAAGACAGTCCCTTCTTTCAAGAAGCTCACATTCTGAAGTGGAACACCCATGTAGAGATTCAGCTGCAAGTAAGATGGAAAGGCAAAAAGGTGTCATGGTCCACCATGGTGTACAGGCAAAGCATATGGTAATGCCTCTTCTTTAATGTCATTCCCACTGATTAAATAATTCATTCTTCCCCAAGAGTTTTGCACTCATATTTCATTGTGGTATGGAATTAACCCTGAATTCTTGAAGGCAATGTCAACAAAGAACGTTAGACATGCAGTCAGGAAAGACTTGGGTTAAATATCTCAAAACATTTTCTAACATGTTTCAGAGAATCTAAAAGCTGGATGGGGCCTCAGGGGTTCAAAGATGCCTTCAAATCGTGTTTGACAACTCATAAAGATATTGGTTAGATGGTTGAGTATGCATACGTAAGGTTAATGGGGAATAAGATCTTCCCCACCCGTCAATAGGCCTCATGTGGAGCTCATTAAGGGAAGCTTGCTTGCTTGCTTGTAGGAAGGCTTACACATCTTTTGTAAATTTATAATTAGTCATTGAGTCAGGAGGGTTTTGACTCTGAGCCTATTAGCTGAAAGAATATATTATGAGAGATGAGCTTTTGCTTTGGGGGCTTGCTTATGAGAAAGGTGTGATTCCTTGATTTAGACTCTGAGTGGTTGTATGTTCAGAGCTCCCTGACTGCTCAGAGGTAAAGGCTCTCTCAATTCAGTGGTGAATGTAAAGTATATATAGCAGTATTGCTTTGACTCAGGCAGTAGAGCCCTGTCTGTTGGTCTTTATTTCTCTGCTCTGTATTTTCTCTGTATTTTATGTAATTAAAGAAGATTGTTGACTCCTGAAACAGCTACCTTTCCTAGTAAAGCAGATCTAAGAACCTGTGCTAGCAACCATCCTGGGTATGCCAATGTGGTTGCCATTATAGCATATAGTCAGTAGTTATTGAAATTCTCTGGGTCACTTTTTTTTTGTCAGTGAAGTCCAAGATTTTTTTTTATGCCTTTGTTATCTTCTCCTTCAGATACCTTGTTCATCTCTCACTGTCTTCTAATTGCATTGCTTTGAGCATGAACCTTCCCTACATATACTTGGTCCAACTGGAATGCTTCTACCATCTTTGTTTTCTGTAGTGCCATTTCCACCTCTCTCTAAGTATATCTGGGACTGTGATATTAGAATCCAAGTGTGGTGGTTCTACAGTCCTTAATGGGAAAAAGAAGATTTTTATAAATCTTTTCCAGTTTTCTTTTGTTTGTTCTGTTTTTATCCTTGAATGTCCTTTGAATGATTACTTAGTTGGATATTTTGCCAAGGTTCCTTTAAAATGGTTTTATACTCCATTGCTTCATTCTGTTCTATGAAATGGTGCTACACAAAATCATCCATCAGCCTTTTTAAGATTTTACAGTCATGTTTATATTACAACATGGTGTTGCCTTTAGCAACCACTTCTTTACCCATTTAGGAAGAAAGTCAGATATGTGCTGACTAAAGCACTTTCTGGGCCCTTTTGTTGGCAATTAATCTACATTGGTCAAATTTCAAGATAAAATTACTATAGTCAATGCCAATGTCATTGCTGTCACCCAGTTCCCATTTAAAAGATTTTCAATTACTTAATCAAATTGTCCAGAAATGAGTTATTTTAATTTGTACCATATCTTTTTTTTCCATTCTGCTTGCTTTTCTTTCTTTTTTTAAAAAAACTAATTATGATCTTAGTTCTGATAAAGCAGTGATTTGACTGTACACAGACAGATGACTCAGGGTTAATTCCCACATCAATAGTAAATCTTTTTCTGTCTGTTAAGATATAGTCTATTTTATTTTTTATGGTGATATTTGGTATTCACTTTAATAATGTTTTATTTATTTGACTAATAGGAGTCAGTACAATGTCCAAATAATAATAATCACTTGAATATTCCAATTGATTGGGGATCTTCTAGATGCAGGTACTTCTTCTAACAGTAAAGATTACAAGTCATCCATGAATTGCTCTTGGATATGATCTTGTTCCCGCCTTTCTGTAAATCTCCTAAGGGGCACCTAACCAATGCACTGGGAGTCTTCCTGTGTTTCTTTTTAATATTTGTTCCATCCCCAGTAATCTAGTAAACTAGTTTATACTAAAGTATCAGTGGCTGTTATTGACTTACTCTAAATACCCCTGTGGACTATATAAATCCCCGTAGAAAGGATCAGCAGCTTACAGACTCTAAGTTTATACTTATGATTCTTTATGATATGCTGTGTTTCCCTGGGACAACATACTGAATTGGACATCGTGAAATACTACATTTCAGTTTTGTGGTATATTGGAAACTTTCCTGCACTTGCCCAGATCACCCAACAAGCTCGCCCTCCCAGGAGAAGACATCTTGTGTTCTCCTACCACATGGATGGCAGTGGCCTCTTTAGATTGGCTGTATAACTGGAACAAGCTCATCTTTAAAAACTGCCAGACTGTGACACTTTCTCTATTTCCCAGCATCTGGAGAGGGTAAAGGTCATGTTCGCCTATGACGCTGGTGCCCTGAACTGACTGGATGAAAGGAAGAGCTACCTTCCCATTCTCCCCCCTTTTATCTTATGGTCCTGAGAAAGAGCTTAGGGTTGGGGATTCAATTTAGTTTGTTTTCTTTAATTTGTCTTTCTCAGTTCTAGGTGCATGTAGTGGAATGAACCCAGAACCTCAAGCCACAGCAACTTGGGAGGTAGGATTTCAGGTGAAATGTATCAGCAGGTAGCCAGGCAGGGAAGCCCTGAGAAGCCAGGGTGCGGAGACTCAAGCCAGAGGGGAGTTTTGGAGGAGGGACTTGCTGGGATTGTGCTTCTGTCACTCTTCTTTTCACATTGCCAACACACCTGTAGAACACACAGGCTGCCTGGTGATTATTCTTTGCTCTTGCCACCTGATGAGTCCATCTTCTTTGCTGAACATACATTTCTTTGATTCTTCTTCCTTCTTCTAGAGAGCTCAACTCTGAAGGGCTGGCCTCTTTGTTCAAATGCAAAATGTAAACTTGCCAAAAAGACTATTTTATGGAGAACTCACACAAGGCAAGCACTCACATGGTGGTCAGAAGAAGCAATATAAGGATGCTCTCAAGGTCTCTCTTAAGAACATTGGAATTGATTTGTGACACGAGAGACACTGGCACAAGACTGCTTAGTATGGCATGCCCACATCAGAGCAGGTGCTGTGCTCTATGAGCAAAGCAGAATTGAAACAGCTCAAAAGAAACACAGGATACACAATTTTGGAGTATCCACCTCAAATGTTCACATGGATTATTTGTGCCCGACCTGTGGTAGAGCATTCCAAGCTCCTATTGGTCCGATCAGACACACTGAATCTTGACTCAAGCATAGTGGTGTCATTTTGGTCCTCTTCAAGAATGAAGGACAACACCAACCAGTTGCTTATTTATTATGTACTGTAGCCTGTCCACAGCCACCACAGGCCTGCACATTGCTCCTTGAGTGATCTTCAGTTTTAATTCTTCAGAGACTAGTGTTTCTGCGACTTGTGGCCATATATCAATACCATTAGAGTAGTACTATGAAAATGATGGATCTTTGTTTCTGCAAGAAGACTGGCATTCAAGGAGCTCTGCACTTTTTGAGAAACAATCCCACCCACTCTCTCCTCCTGCCCTTGGGAAGACTTTGATTAGCTTCATCTTTTACTAAGCTTCCTTTAAACTGGTTATGGCCCACATTAATTTTCTGTGTTTTATGAGATGATACTGTTCCTCTTCCACCGTCCTTTCTATGAAATTTTACAAATCTATTTTCCTTCTAAACTGGCGTTGCCCTTGGTAGGCACATCTCTCCATTTGGCAAGTAAGTCAAATGTCTGTTTTTGGCAACTCATGGACACTTCCACACCTTAATGAGGTGCTAGAGTAGAGCTTTGTGCAATCTAGAAGATTAGACAAAGTATTAAAAAGAAGGACTCAGGCAGAGCCACATGGGATTACTGAAAGTGTTCATAATTTCACAGATGTGATCCAGTCTCATTTCTTGTCCTTGAGCAAGTAAACCATTTAACCTCCAGCATTTTTGGTTTTCTCAACAGTGAAATGAGAGGGTTGGATTTGATGATCTCTGGGGTCCCTTCCAGCTCTGTCTTTATGATGCTGTGATTGTCCACGTGCAGCACTTTTCCAAGATATACATTAGTGATGGAATTATTTCAAAAAGTTGTGTTCAAGGGATGTTATATAAAATTTGTCTTCTGCTGCTCAACTCCTACATTATGCAGATATAAGTTGTTAGTATTATTGAGTTGCGGTGGGATCAAATGAAAAAATATATAGAAATAAATGAGATTTTACATATATACATATATAACATATTCTCTCTATGTGTACGTATACATGTACGTATGTAGCTATCTACCCCACTCCTCTTTGTGTGTGTGTGTGTGTGTGTGTGTGTGTGTGTGTGTACCTTTTTGGCTTAAAATAGTAATTAATGGTAGGAATTTCAGGAAAGCAACAGGATTTTGGGAAAGATATATTTTATTTTGTTATATTTTATTATTCTTCAAGTCAAGCCATATAGCAAAGTTCTTGGCCATCTCTGTGGCATGCTGTTTCCACTCAAGCTTCAACCTCCCCCTGAAACTGAAGGTCCTGCCCCCAAGATCTTGGGTTCTGATTTGTGAGCTTTCATCTTATTTTGCCCAGCTTCAAGTCTATCATTTAATTTTCTGGCCATGGCAATGGCCTGGAGGCTATGTCATCACACGTATAGCACCTACTCCGCTCCCTACATTTTCCAACTCTAGCTTCAAGAACAGTACAACAATACAATCATTCCTGGTAGAGATAAGCCAATAATTGTCCTATGAATCTGATCACCATTCTTTCTTACTTTCCTGTCCAAAACACTCCTCTCTGACCACAACTCACCTCCAAGTTGTCTTCCACCATTAGGATTTAAGCTTCTTCAAGGCAGAGACTATCTTATATATGTATTCATAACACTTAGTACAGTGGTTGGCACATAGTAATTAATTAATGCATACTTCTTCATTCATTCACTCATTCATTCATTCATATGTGTGAAGGGTGGGGGTCTCACCAAATTAATAAAATAAGCACTCTCTTTCCTCATTTCAGTGATCTCTTTACTCAGGGTATCAGTTCCTTCAGGCTGCCCATGCTACCATTGGTCCTACCCCAATTCCTAACAATCTAAGCACATGGGAACCAAATAATAAGTTTGACCAAAGCTTGACAATCACTTCCCTTATTTCAAACCCTTAGCTTCAACTAAATGAGACGTAAAATTGCATTAATGTTTTTGCCTGCTAAGTTATACTGTTGATGGTCTCTCGTAAGTATTCAAATCCAGCACAGAACAGAACTCCAGACCTCCATGGCCTCATCAAACTGGACTGAGTACCTTTGCCCATGGATAAGGAGAAGAGAACTAGTCTTGAAGAAAAGGAATTATAAAATCCAGACAATTAGGGCAGACATAAGGAAAACTAGTGTGATACTCAGGGGAGACATGAAAAAGCAATAAAACAATAGCAACCAATCCAGGTCACATCAAGAGAGCTGCTTGGCTTCTGATCCAGGGTAGGATGCTCATGTCTTCCTCAACATCCAAGCAGCTATCACAGAAATGAGCCATGAGTGAGTTCAAATACATGAAACTTTTCATCAGCCTGTTGACACCAAGTCACATTGAAAGTGAATCCCTCTCTACAATATCCTCAATAGTTGGGCACCCAACAATTGCTTGGAGATATTCAGCCACGGGGAACTCATTACCTTATCACATGGCATATTCCATTTTGGGATACCATTAGTTGTTAGAAAATTCTTTTTAATAGACATGTACTGTAAGAAATGATTAACGCAGAAATACATGGGAAGACTTAATAAGACCTAATGCCAAAGGAAATAAGCAGAACCAGAAAATCAACATCCATCATGACTGTAACAATGTAAGTAGAAAGAACAACAAAGATAAAATGATTGAAACTGAATTTAATACAATTGTAATGACCAAGCTGGACCTAGAGAAAAAATACGAGGAGATACCTCCCTCTACCTCTTTGCAAAGGTAGAGGACAGTGAGTGTGGAACATTGCATATAATGTTGGACTTGGTTGATGGGTTGCATATAATGTGAGACTTTTTAAATATGTTGGTGGATTTTTCTGGACCCTGTTCCCCTTTTTCTTTGTTATAGAGGACGACTCTTTGAGAGAGGGTACGGGAAATAATAATAATAGTATTTATATTATGCTTAATGGTTTGCAAAGCGCTTTACAAACATCTCTTTTAGTCTTCATAACAACCCTGGGAGGTAGGTGCCCCCTCTCACCCAACCAATTAATTAGTCAACAAGCTTTTATTAAGTTTACATACTATGTTAAATGCTGGAGAAAGAAAGGGAAAAAAACCCAAAACAGTTCCTGCCTTTAAGGAGCAACCATTCAGACGGTGGAGACAACATGGAGTTGATTAGGTACATTTACGATATGTGCAGAGTAGGAGTAAATAAAGGTAATATGAAATGGGAGGCATTAGCATTTGGGAGTAGGGGGGCAGGTAGGAAAGCCAGAAAAGACTTTCTGTAGAAGATGGGTTTTGAGCAGAGTCTTGAATGAAGTTGGGGAAATTAAGAGGTGGAGTTGAGCGGGAAAGCATTCTAGTCATAAGGAAGAGCTTGAAGATTGAGAAAATCAAATTGATTCTGTTCTGTAATTGATTTCATTTTGCATCACTACTGCCATTTTGTGTAATTACCTAAGTCATGCTTCATTTTTTTCTGAGTCGTTTAGAAGCTCAGTTTTCCTGCTAATCATTGTTCTATTCTTGTATCAAGGAAATCTTTCGTCCTTGAAGGATGCAGGTGGATGCCAGGGAGTCCAGTTATCTCTGCAAGTCTGATGGTCCTTCAAGAAAGTCTATTCTGTTATTGCTGTGACACTAACTAGCCATGCAGGTGGACATCACCAATAAGCTTTCCATAGTGACAAGATAGAAGGAAGGTTGTTGCTAGCCATGTATTCCTGATTTCTGTTCAATCATATTGTTCCCCATGCCTGTGATGATTCAGACTTTGTAACCAATCATATTATTTCCCCCATCTATGATGTTACATGCTTTGTAACCAATCACATTATTTTCCCAATCTATGATTATGCCTTCTAGTTTTGGGGTGCTTGTCCTTTTGTCTGTGAAAAAGATCTGTCTGCCTTTGTTTGGGTTTTGTGGCTTGCTGAGGAGCTAAATACCCCTTTATTGGCAACTGTGTACCTATAAATTGAATGTGCTTGGAACTTTCTTACCTCATTTTACCTTAATTTCAATCACAATGAGCTGATATAAAGGTGTGGAGATGGGAAGTGGAGTGTTGAGGCAAGTAGGCCAGTGTCGCTGGATCTAGAATACAAGATGGGAAATGAGATAAGAAGGCTAGAAAGGTAGGAAGGGGCCAGGATGTGAAGGGGCCAACCCTGGGGAATTGTATTTTAAGAGTCGCACTCAAGGCTGTATCCCAAAGAGATCATACAAATGGGAAAAGAACCGACATGTACAAAATATTTATAGCAGCTTTTTTGTGGTGGCAAAGAACTGGAAATTGAGTGGATGTTCATCAGTTGGGGAATGCCTGAACAAGCTGTGGTATATGAATGTAATGGAATACTATTGTGCTATAAGAAATGAAGAATAGGTGGACTTCAGAAAAACCTGGAAAAACTTATATGAACTGATGCTGAGTGAGGGGAGCAGAACCAAGAGAACATTATACATGATTACAGACACATGGTATCTCTGATGACTAACTTTAATAGACTGAGCTCTTCTCAGCAATGCAAGGTTCTAAGACAACTCCAAAAGGCTCATGATGGAAAATGCTATCCACATCCAGAGAAAGAATTATGGAGTCTGAATGTAGATTGAAGCATACCATTTGCTCTCTCTCTTTTTTGTTTTCTTTTCTTTCTTCCTTCTTGTGGTTCATTCCATTGATTATAATTCTTCTTTGCAACATGACTAATGTGAAAATATGTTTAATGTGAATGTATATGTAGAGCCTATATGAGATTGCAACCGTCTTGGGAAAGGGAGAGGGGAGGGAGGGGGGAGAAAATTTGGAACTCAAAATCTTGCAGAACTGAATGTTGTAAACCAAAAATAAATAAATTTAAATTTTAAAAAAGTTTCAGTCCAAAAACAGGCTGGCAGAAATGATATTTTGAGGCAAGTGGGATTTTTTTCGCTCAGCTTAAGGTAGTTGACTAGTGTGCCCAAACATAGGGTCAGCGTTTGTTGAGAAACTGAGGAAGAGGGAGAGAGGGAAGGAGGAAGGGAGCAATAATGTGTATGTGGGGGACGTGAAAAAGGGGCAAGAATAAGATCCTAAAAAGAGAAAAAGCAGAGGAAAAGTAGACAAAGAGGAGAGTAGGGAAGAGGTGGTTTATAAATTGCTTACCAAAAGGGCCAAAGTATGAATATCGGTAAAAATCAAAAACCACAAAAAAGAGACAGAAAAGCCACCAATTCAGTGCAAACAACAACAAAAGATTTATACATAAAGTGTGAAAACAGACAAGAAGCTCCTTCCTCCCAGCCTTAGCGCAGTTGCGTGAAACTAATGCTAATTCCACAATTACAAATCCTAAAACTTGCCCTGAATGAGGGGTCAGATACTGAAAGAACCTTTTATAAAATCAGGGGAACTGCCCTGTGGAGACAGAAAGCAAACTGCCTTCTGTGGGCAAGGACCCGCCCGACCCATGTCCATGTGACCTTTTTGCAAAGCAAACGGGGCCTTTTGGATCTGAAGGTAGCTGGGAACAAATCCTTCCCTCTCCTGCACTCCTTGCCTTGCCAATGCCAACAAGGGGTTTCAGATTCTTCTCAAATAAAAGAAAAAGAATCTATTTCAGGTCAACCTTGCAAGATTCAGCCATTACCTGAAAGATTAAAAACATACTTGCATATGATACTTCCTCCTCCAGATGGTGGAGGACTGATGACTTTGAAATCTAAGGCCTGGAATGTTCTCTTTCATACATAGAAATGGTTCTGGTGGTAAGAGCAAGGTCAAGGCACAGTCATCCTGAGTGGTTTTCTAGAGAAGAAAATTTCTGGGTCTATGACTAGGTAGTGGTGGTCTGACCTGCCTGAACTTTTTAGATCTTTCTTCTTATTTGTTGCTCCCTTTCTCCAAGTTATTCATCTGAAACTTAAATCCAATATGTTTAATTTGCAATAAATTTTCACATACTCTGAATTTTTAAAAGTATTTATTTTCACAGAAATTGGGTAACTCTAGCTGATCTCGCAAATATAAAGCTGCTGGAGAAAAGATTGCCTCAACTAGGATTCTTATCTTTTCTAGAATGGAAGGAAAAACTGTAAATCTAAGTAAAAGGCTTAGCTCTTTATGGAGGGAGGAGGGAAGGAAGTGTGGGTGGGGGGTGATTTTTCAATCAATTAATGTCCGGTTAATGAATGTCCCTTTTAAGGGTCACATGCTAGTCACTGGCTGAACAGAAGAGAGGCCTTTTGCTATTAGACTCTGGAGGTAAAATCTTGCTTGCAATTCCTAGCCTGACTGGTTAAGCAGATCATCTTTCAGGCTGATGAAATAAAGAACAACACATAACCCATGCATTGCCATTTCCCTCTTCAGCTCAATTTACTCTTCATACTCCTGGCTCTTTACTGTCTCCAGCCTTAAACTCCCATGTCTTGGTTTCCTCAGCCTTCTGGTTTCTAGTCTTGCACTGGCTTTTGGAAAATCTAGCCAGTAAATCCCAAGATAACCAGGTAGGCCTCTTGCTTGTTGGCTATCCCCATGGACATGCTTTAGAGCTTGAAGGCACTCTGGAGGTTAAATAATTCAATGGAGAGGTTATGTGACTTACCCTACAAAGGTAAGAAAAGAAAGAACAATGTTCCAAACTCAGATCATCTGACTCCAAATCTAGCTGTCTTTCCACTAAAGATTTTATCTGCCACTGACTTGGTCTCAGAATTATGCACATTCAGCCCCAGAAATTCTCCAAAATAGTCTACCAAGTTGTGATGGGGATTAATTAATGGAATAGCCATACCAATTAAATCAGAATCTTTGAAATAATAAAACATAGACAAAAGTCACATGGATAAGTTTAATCTGTATCACAGGTGGGAACTTCCAAAAGGATGAGATAGGGTTGTTTGAGTATATTTATGTCTATCTCCTTACTAGACTATAAAATATCATGTCTTAATCTAATCTTTTTATCCATCCAAAGCTTAGCAGAGTGTCCTATATACAGTAGGAAGGTACTTAACATTTGCATATCAGATAGCTGAATGAAATATGGGATATCAGATAAGATGGGAACTCAGGGGGTTGCAGGTTACAGTTACAACAAATTATATGGTCAAATCAAAAGAAGAGGGTGGTGTTCAGAACAACAGCAACAAAATTAAATGGTCATGGAATTGCAGTGTTCAAGAGTTGATTAATTAAGAAGTCATGATCACTTTATTATGAATATTCAATAGAGACATATGTTCATTAAAGTCTATGAGAACACATTTTACATACATATAACACAGATTTGTAAAAAATTGGCTCAGGGTCCCCAGCAGTTGCAGGACCATGAGGTGGGAGGGAAGTAAGGGGAGGGACCAAGGGACCGGAGGAGTGGAGGTCCTGGGAGCCTGGAGAGGGAGATGCCACCAGCATGGCTGCAGAGCAGCGGAGGAGCCCTGGTGGTCGCCCCTCAGACCCAGGTCCAGTCATCCTCTGTTCCCTCTCCTCCCCCCTCGGTCCCAGGAGCCATGGGTAGCTTGAAGCAGTGCTTCCAGAGGTTCCTGGAGCAGAAAAACATTGTCACCGATTTGCTGGGGAAGCTGGAAGAGATCACCAGTGTCAAAAAAGTACTACCTGGCTACAGGTTCCATTGCTTTCTTGGCCCTCTATCTCATATTTGGCTATGGTGCCTCTCTGCTCTGCAATCTCATTGGATTCATCTACCCAGCATATGCCTCCATCAAGGCCATTGAAAGCCCCAACAAAGATGATGATACCATCTGGCTAACATACTGGGTGGTATACAGCATTTTTGGCCTGGCTGAGTTCTTCTCTGACATCTTCCTTTTCTGGTTCCCCTTCTACTATGCAGGGAAGTGTGCCTTCTTGCTATGGTGCATGCTTCCAGTGGCCTGAAATGGCTCCCAGATCCTGTACCATTGCCTGATCCACCCCATCTTCCTGAGGCACCAGGCTTCCATGGACAGCCTGGTGACTGACCTGAGTGGACAAGCCCTGGACACAGCAGCCAATCTGACCTGGGAAGCAACCAAAGCAGGCATGACTCACCTCCAGAAGAATAAGTGAAGAGATCACTCCTGAGCCAGAGGCTTCGAATGACTGGACACCCTCCTCCTAGCCCCCTCAGCATCAAGGGACCATGGTTCCCAATCCTGGCCCATGTCTAAGCAGCTGACCCCTCCCAGCTGCATGGCTCCAACCAGCTCCACCCTATTGGGCTTTAGGGCATTAGAGAAGTCCCCCCCAGCTAGGAGGTGGGATGGGCATGGGGGGACCTCTGCCCATTTGGGATCCACCAGCACCTGCTAAAGGCCCTGCTGGCACTCAGACTGTTCTAAGTATGCCATTAACCACCCACCTCTGGCCCCTCCACCCTCCACTGGCCTCCCACAGGACTCTTGATGTGTCCTGGCCATTTCAGCTGCCCATGTACTAAAAAAAAGTCTTACACAGGCCAAAAAAAAAATTGGCTCAGGTTTGGGGATGGGTAATGGGGCCTTCCTGCCTTGATGTCCTTTTCTCTCAGGTGGGGGCATCATTTGGCCTTGGATACTTAGATCTATAAGCACAGCATTTTTGTTTTCCTTATCTAGTTTGGATCCCTAATGTTAATTCTCAGTATGTACCTAGTTAAAACATGATTTGCACAGATAATTTCCATACAAACAAATAAACATTTATTGATTCCTACTTAAGTCTGACTTTAATTGGTTTTCGGCAGTTATTGGTATTCCGTTAAGATAAGCTTATTACAGTTAGAGAAAGAGCTACAACAATATGTTATTAGGTCATCATTGCTGCACTAAGTTTAGTTTTCTATTACAATTATTGATGCTTAAGTAACTAAGCTCTTACACCATGATGGGAGATTGTGCAGGACTGATCTTATGAGTAGGCAATTGCTTACATGATGTGACTTGAGTTGGGAAAGAATAGGGAAAGGGATTCTGGCCAAAAGTGGTCTCTTCCACCCAAGTATTATAGGTCTCGAAATCCTACTCTTCTTTGGGATTAAATATTGCCCTCTCCCTGCTTCAAATGTGAATGTCTCTAAGGCCAAGCTGGAACAAGGCATCGGCTCAGCATCAACAACAGCTCACATTTATGCAGCGATTATAAAGTCTACAATGAACTTTCCTTACAACAACACTATGCAGGAAGGAGGTATTACAAACATTATGTCCTCCAAATTACAAATAAGAAAACGGTGGCAAACAGAAATTCAGTGATTTGCCCATAGTCACACAGCTAGTAAGTGTCTGAGGAAGGATTAGAACCCCAGCTTTTTTTTATTCTCAAATCAGTGCTTTTTCAATTTTAACACATTACCTAAGTAAGATAAGAAAAATTGTATCCTCAGGGAGCTATGTTGCAGAGCAATCTTTGAATTGTCACTGTAACACATTCGATTTGATTTATTACAAGATAAAATATCTTCATCAGTAAACAGACATCTATTAAATATTTCCCAGGCACTAAGTAATGTGCTCAGTGCTGGGGATACAAAGAAAAGAAAAAACCCAGTTCTTGCTCTCAAGGAGCTCACATTCTAAAGGGGGAGACAATGTAAGCATGTGCAATCAAGATACAGACAAGGTAAATTGGAAGTAACCTGAGAGAGAAGGCATTAACATCAAGGGGAACAGGTAAAGTGTCTCTTGGAGAAGGTGGGATTTTACTGGAGTCTTGAAGGAAGCCAGGGGGCAGAGATGTTGAGGGAGAACATTCTAGGTATGGAGTATAGCCAACTAAAAAGGACTGGAGTTGGGAGATTGAGTATCTTGGTAAGAGAAACAGCCAAGGAGAGTAAGATTTTATGACATTTTTAACAGGTGGGTTTAAAAAAAATTAACCTGGGCTTTCAAAGGTTGTGGCAGGAAGAGATAAATTCTCTCTGGTAGATTTTACCAAGCTGGAAAAGCTTCAAATCCAGATTTGAGAACAGACTTGGAACCAGCCTTACTAAGTTAAGGGACTCATAAGAGCATAGCTTTAGAACAGAAGGGACCTTGGAGGCTAATTAATTCAACAGAGAGGTTATGTGACTTACCCTCCACAGGTAAGGAAAGACAGAACAGCATTTCAAACTCAGATCATCTGACTCCAAATCTAGCTGTCTTTCCACTAAAGATTTCATCTGCCACTGACTTGGTCTCAAAATTATGCATATTTCAGGCCCTGAAATTCTCTAAGATAGTCTACCAAGTCACAATGGGGATTAATGAATGGAATAGCCATACCAATTAAATCAGAATCTTTGAAATACTAAAAATATGCACTTAAGAGTGACTTTCATTTATTCTCTACCTTCTGCCCTAGCCAGCTGCTTACTTTGTCTCCTCTGCCTTAAATAAGAGAGAGTATTAAGATAATTTTTTGATGTCCTTTTATTAAATGTTATTATGCCATCCCTCCTGGAACATTTGGCTAACTGAAGCCTGTTTCCTGTTAATATTAGCCTCATCTGGCTAAAACCTTACTCATGGAATGATAGTATTAAGCGGAAGACTTTTGACAGTTCTGAGACAAGAGACCAAACAAAAAGAAGGGAATACAGCATCTTTAAAACCTCAAAAAGATTTGTGGAAGAATTTCCCCGATGTCAAACTTTTGTTTATCTTTGTGACACATAAATCCCTTCCTCTCAATTAGCTCATTATGGCTTCTTTAAAATATAGCCTTGTCATTTTGTAAGCAAAGGATTTTTCAAATTCAGTGTTTAAATTTGTAACAGTCTGTTTACTAATTTGTTCTAATTTAGTTTGTTCAATGTTAACTGAAGGAAGCATGAGATAATAAATCTGTTTGACTATGCCTGTGTGACCTTTACGGCCTAAGAAGCCATAGTGATCATTATATGCTATAATTTTTTTTTGTTTATTTGGTTAAATATTTCCCCATTATGTGTAAAAAATTTTTCTGACATTTACTTTTAAAAAAATGAGTTCCAAATTCTCCCAATTCCTCCCCAATGTAAAGTCATGCAGAACATATTTCCACATTAGACATGTTGCAAAAGAAAATGCACACACAAAAAAAAGAAAAATAAAGAAAGTAAAAAAAAAAGTATGCTTCAATCTGCACTCAGAGTTTATCAGTTCTGTCTCTGAGGGTGAATAGCATTTTTCATCATGCATCTTTTAGAATTGTCTAGGATCTTTGTTTTGATCAGAGTAGCTAAGTCTTTTGCTGTTGATCATGCTCAAAATATTGCTGTTACTGTGTACAATGTCTTCCTGATTCTGCTCACTTCACTTTGTATGGTTTCACATAATTTTTTCTGAACCCATCCTCCTTGTCATTTCTTGTAACACAATAGTATTCTATCACAATCATATACCACAACTTGTTCAGCCATTCCCCAATTGATGGGCAGTCCCTCCACTTCTAATTCTTTGCCACCACAAAAACATCTGCTATAAATATTTTTGTACAAGCAGGTCTTTTTCCCTTTTCTTTGATCTCTAGTAATACCACTAGTAATGGTATTACTAGTTCAAAAATGATCAGTGCACAGTATTTACAACTCAGAAATCTGCAAATGCAACAAATCAAGATTTGAGTTACTTTTTTGTTGATTGTCTAGACTTATGAAAGTGATGGCAAAAATGTTAATAATGCAGATTAAACTTAAAAGGGCTTTGAGCCTACTTTTTTTTTCTTCTGAGAGCCAGTTGTTAAACATTTACCAGAACACAACTGATTTTGAGTATTTTTTAGCTTTAATTTTCTGGGAATCTTTTCTAATCAAATCTGCAATAGAAGCTCCTTCCTCCTACAGAAATTAGCAACCAATATCACACTACCCTACAAAGTTGATATAATTTTTTAAAAACATGGTTGGCATCATTCCCTACTAGTATGTTGCTAGCCAGGTTTGGCACTCTGGGAACTGAAAGGAAGGCATAGCTAACATTCTTTCAGGCTGCTCCATATGAGAGGGTAAGACAAGCCCTGTATCCTTCCCAATTACAAGGTAGACCCTTCCACTACTGACAAAGAAAGAACAACACATCTCATAAAAGCAAAAGCCTGTGTGGCTATTGTACTTCTAAAGTCTAGAAATACAGCATGAGTTTTTCCTTCTAGGCTAGTACTCCTGCAGAATGAATTTATCACTTTAGTCTAAAGACCAAAGCTTTAAATAAGGTGCTATCTGATTTGAAGCACAGGAGATTTCTCTCTCTGGGAAGAGACACTACTACCATTTTTGGTAAGTGCATCTCATCTGCTTGGCAAACCCTTTGGGCCTTATCCCAATGACCTGAATCACTGCAGTCCCACAAGAAGAGAATGCCATCAAAATATGGCTGGCTCAGTTCCATCTGAGACACCCCTAAGCAGGAATGTGCTGGCAAATAGTTAACACCCCTCCCTGCCGCAAATGGATGTACTGAACATATTTTTAAGCTTAATTCATTTTATTAACATTTTTTCATCACTTTCTTAAGCCCAGGCAATCAATAGATCAATAAATCAAGTCCTGATTTGTAGCATTTACTAATTATGAGGTGTAAACACTCACACTGAAAATTTAATAATAGGCTCACAGGAGGGGATACAATCTGGCTCTAGCACACCTTTACCTCCTGAGATAATCCCAGTACTGAACCCTTTGTTAAGGGGAGAAGGGCATCTAGGTAATATTAAAGATTTATTTCAAGTCTGGGAATTGTCTGCTTCCCTTTCACCCAAGAGGAGTCTGGTCTAGACTTAGAGTCAGACTTAGTGCAGGTGGCAAAATGATTGTACCCCTCCAAATAAATCTTGCAAGTTTCTTTCCAAAGCAATCTTCTTAAATCCAAGAGATTTTCCCTTTTTGTAGGATTGCCCTAGAAATACACATGGTTCTGCTCAGCACACTAGTCCTCTCCACCTCTCACTTCTGGCAGATGATTCCTTAACCTTAAACCACCCAAATAATTTTCAAGGAAAATGGAGGAGTGAGTACATTAGGAAAGCAGGACTAGTTCCACCAGTTTTATTTTTTCCCCCTTCAGTCTAGACTCCCATTCTCACTAGTTATTTCATTGACTAAAGGCTGGAATGCTAATGTCTAGAACTAGTATAAAAATAGCCCTGAACCTCAGAACCCAGAGTGGCTATATACATGTGCATGCATGTATATGTATGTGTATATATGATGTGTATATATACACATATATGTATATACATGTGTGGTTTACATATATGTATGTATGTAGTTTATATATACTTATACATATATGCATATATACACACATAATTTATATGTAATTTCATGTAAATTGGTCCTTCTAAAGTGCTTAAAATTGTTAACTAAGCTTAAACACTCACCCTCCTTTTTGTTTATAGTATACAGTTATCCCTTCTATATCACAGGGGGGTGGGGGTGGTAGGGGTGATTAGGGGTGTACGCCTCACCCCACTCCGTCCTGCAATCTGGAAAATCTGTGTAAAATTTTTTGGCCCTCCTTTTGTACCAGAGAAGAAGTCTGAATTTTTTTCTTTTTCTTTTATGGAGTTATTACAATACTTTATTGTAAAATTTGGGTTGATATTATACAATAACAGACATCTATTTTATGCATTTCTGAGTTTCTAAATTTTTCCGTGTTGTCTGCTGGCCTTCATATGTCGCCTATGGCTTCTGCTAATCTCCCCCCAAATTCCCATTTAATTTCTTATGCCAGTCTACAATATATCTAAACCATGATGGAGAAAGTCATGATGTGGAAGGAATAAATGTATATTTGGTGATCAAAGTCTTTCTTCTTGTAGACTTAAAGACTCACTTATCTGCATAAATTATTACAATTTCTGAATAAAGAGAGGTTCAATTCTCTTAGTTACAAGACACAAAAAAAGATGGATAGATGGATGATTGAATGAATGGAATAATGGTAATAGGCATCCATGTGTGATAAAATGCGCACCCAACTCAGAGCTATCCTTTAAAAAATAACCTAGATGATCACAGTTTATCACTTTGCCAGGCACAGTGACAACAGCCAAAGTTTGATACACCAACAGCTCTCAGTGACCATAGCACCATCACATAATAAAACAAACTATCAACGGACATTATCTACTAAGTTGTTTATTGTAGATGACAAGCATTTATTAAGCACCTACTATGTGCCAGGCACTGTGCCAAGTGCTTTCTAAATATCATCTCATTCAATCCTGGCAACACACCCTTGTGAAGTAGGTGCTATTATGATCCCCATTTTACAGTTGACAGGTTAAGTGGCTTGCCCAGGATCACACAGCTAGCATCTGAGGCCGATTTGAACTTCCTCCCACAGGCCCAACGCCCTATCCACTGAGTCACTTAAGCTGTGTATGTAACCTATGTATATGTAACCTGTGGCTCAGGGCCCCGCTAAACATTCTCTGAGTCACAGGAACCAAGTCTCATTCTGGGGTTTGACCCCGTTGCAATCATTTTCCCTCTTAGACTTGTTGTCCCTACCCAAAGTACTCAAAGAAGATCTCTAAATATACCTACCTGGGTCTGGTCTGTAATCCCTACTATTCCCTAATAAGCTGAGGCTGTGGATCTCTTAAGTTTTGGGGTTCTGAGCTTCAGCAGAGCTAAAGCTGTTCAGGTATCTGCACTAAGTTAGCCAACATAATGGAGATGAGGGCCACCCAGATGGCTAAGGAGGGGTGAATCAGCACAGGGCAGGAAAAATGAGCAAGTTAAAGCCTCTGTGCTGATGGGTATTGGGAATGGGTCCATGAACCATGAAGGGTGGCTGTACTGCCAACCTGTGCCGGATGGATCATCCCAGTGCCAATAAATAGATAGATTGAATGGACATTAGATAGACAGGAAAGGCAGTCACCAATCAGGTGAGCAGAACCCCAGGGCAGATATTTCTCCAGGGCAGAAAGGCAGTGGATTGGGAAAAGGAGAAGGCTGGACCACCTGAAGTAAAACATACTTAGTTGGCTGCTGAACAAACAATCCTCTTTCTATCAACTACCTGAACAGCTCAGCAATAGCGGGGAGGGGGTGGAAAAGGCCCAATCCTCTGGCTCTGGTCTTCTAGCTCCTATAATATTAATGGAATAGGAAGATCTTCCCCATCCATTAATAGGCCTACGTGACTTGCTTTCAGCTGTGGACCAGCTCATAGCTGTGATACAGCCTGAGTCACATGGAACTTGAGTCACATGGAATGCATTGCGGGAGGAGCTTGCCCAATGAGGGGAAAAGGAGCAGGAGGTGAGAGAGAGGCAGAGCTGAAGGAGAGAAGCTCGTATGAGTTGGCAGAGGAAGAAATTTTCCTGAGGGAACTTGTTTTGTGGGGAGGCCTAACAGAAAGAATGCTTGAGATGTCGGTGCTCCCCAATTGGTGATGTGTACAAACTTTTTTGTTACCATGGTAAATCTTGCTTTCTGATATCTGAATACATATTTTGGTTTTGTCTTGGAGGAAGAGAGTTTATTATATTTTGAAAATCTAACCTGGAAATATGTCTGCATATTCATAGCAGCTGCTGTGAGTATTGCATTGGCATTACAGCTTCTAGATTCAAGATTTGTGTTTCTTAGAGAATTAAACAGTCTCCCCTTATTTCTAAACAGAAATCAGGGCTCATAAATGCTATCTGTGAACTACCCTCATGGGCCAAAGTGGGCATCCGTTCCTGTTTCTGCCATGTGATTCTGCTGTAAACAGCCATTAACTGGTCCTGGGGTGGGGAGGGGGAGAAGAGGGGAGTCCCATATCTTCGACCAGAAGCCAGGACGAGTCCCAAAGAGAACCGGGTGGCTCAGGTTACACAGACCTTGAAGGAAGGTGGCTTCCCTAACAAGAATTTGTCCCCTTAACTTTGGGCCATCAATTGTCTTAGAGACAGTCCCAGTTTTTGAGAACCAATCAGAGGAGGTTCTTTGCTTTCTCAGCAAGGAGCTGGTATAAATGCCCTCCATGAAAAGTTGCCCCTTAAATGCCTCTAAACAAATGTCAAGTTGACGGGTGAATTAGTGGGACTGAACAGAAATTCCCCTTACTAACTGCATCTATTACACATATATTTTTTAAATTTATAAAGCACTTTGTTCATGTAACCTAGGCATGCCCCAGGAGAATCCCTCTTTCCCTCTACAGTTTCTTGAACAAGGTGTGAAATTCTCTATCCAAGGTCATCTCTGATGAGATCTAAACTCAATAGGTTACAGGCTACATTTGCAACCTGTTATTTTTTTAATTTAAAAATCAATAAAGTATTTTTAAATGCACAGGAGAAAACCATAAAATACAAAGGGGGATTCAAATAGAGAAGTTTTGTTACTACCTTATTAAATTTTATATTTATATACTTCTTTAAAAATAAACTATATATAACAGATGTTATATCTGGGTTTCTTATAGAAACCTCTTGTTTGTTCTTTGAATACTGAAATGTGTTTGTTGAGGATTAGGTAACAATAAAAATGAACATCTTATACGGTTACACAGTAAAGTCTTAATGCTGTAACAGTTCAAACAATGGGATGGATTGTGATGAAAGATTAAAGAAGCTATTCCCCTATTCATGATGAAGATTCATATGTCTTGTATAGCTTATGTGAATTCTGATTGGATCGTGCTGGCAATTGTGTAATTGCTGCTTCTATGTGAATGATGACAAAAATTTATGAATCTAGTTTCACCTTCTTTTTTCATCTCCAGTCCTCCATTTCCACTTGCCTACAGAACCTCTCTACCTGGATGGCATGCTGACATCTCAAATGAAATATGACCAAAACAGAATGAATCATCTTTTGCTCCAAACTAGCACTTATGCCTTAGTTGTCTACTTCTGCCAAAGGCCCCACCATTCTCCAACTTACCCAAGTTGAAAAATTCCACGTCAGAAAGATGATACATACATACATACATACATATATATGCATATATATACATATACATATATATGCATATACATATACATACATATATATATGAGAGAGAGAGAGAGAGAGAGAGAGAGAGAGAGAAAGACAGACAGAAAGGACACAGAACGAATAGAATATGAAGGGGATGATATCTAAAAAAATAAAATTAACGGATGAGAGAGGATTGTACTGGGAGAAGGAAAAAGGGAGAGGTAGAATGGGGTAAATTGTCTCACATAAAAGTGGCAAAAAAAGCTTTTACAATGGAGAGGAAGGGGGGGAGGTGAGAGGGAATTAGTGAACCTTACTCTCATTGGATTTGGCTTAAGGAGGGAATAACATAAGTACTCATTTGGGTATGAAAATCTATTTTACCCTACAGGAAAGTGGGGGGAAGAAGATAAGAGGGAGGATGATAGAAGGGAGGGCAAAAGGGAGAAGAAGGTAATCAGAAGCAAACACTTTTGAAGAGGGACAGGGTCAAAGAAGAGAATAGAATAAATTAGGGGTGGGACAGGATAGAGGGAAATATAGTTAGTCTTTCATGACATGACTGTTACGGAAGTGTTTTGAATGACTACACATGTATTGCTTGCCTTCTCAATAAGAATGGGTGGGGAGGGAGGAAGGAAGGGAATGTGGAATTCAAAGTTTTAAAAATGAATGTTAAAAATTGTTTTTATATGCAACTGGGAATACAGGCAACGGGGTATAGAAATCTATCTTGCCCTACAAGAAAATATAAGGGAAGGTGATGAAAGAAGGGGGTGAGTAATAGAAGGGAGGACAGATTGGGGGAAGGGGTAATCAGAAAGCAGGCCATCTTGGGGTGGGGGGAGGGGAGAGAGGGGGAGAAAATTTGGAACTCAAAATCTTGTGGAAGTGAATGTTGAAAACTAAAAATAAATTAATTTTTAAAAAGAAGAAAAAAAGAGAAATTCACTGGAAAGTACACAACTCGAAACTGTCTTCCCAAGTGGGAATAATCTCAAGTTCTGAGAAGAAAACAGACATTCAGGATCACAGATGAATTGTTATCCAGGATTGGATGATTTCATGTAAGACCAAAAATATAAATAAACAATTCAAGTATAAAAAAAAGAAAAGAAAAATTCCATGTCAGCTTTATTCCTCTCTTTTATCCACTTCCATATTCGATCCACTGCCAATACGTCTATATTCTAAACCAATAACATCTGTCATATCTGTCTCCTTTCTATTCCCACCACCACCATCCTAAGACCTTTGATATCTGAGACTATTTCAATATCTCTTAACTTGATTCTGTACCTCCCCTTCCCATGCTTACCCCTCCTATATACACTACCACCAAAATAATCTTCCATAAACATAGTTCCTGTTTATTTCCTTTTCTTGTTTTTAAGTTTAAAAGTGGTAGAACTATTGTCAATCTACCCCGGCAGAGTGAATTTCCTATATTAATAAAATCACAGCTCTAGTTCCTATACAAAGTCAATGATTTCCAGGTCATGGGACCAACAAGATAGAGGACTAGATTCTTTCCTAGGATTACACACAAGAGTTAAAGCAATTTCAGCTATTTGCATGACTGAAGACACCAAGAAACCTAATAAGGTAAAAACTCAGTGAACTAACAGCAGAGAAAGTTAATTAATCCTTAATTCCCTAACATGAGCACTCAGTACTCTCTTCCCCATATGGCCATCAAACCGAGATGGGGCTCACAAGCAGACCATAAGCTTGCAGCATCTCTCTCCCCAACTAACCCCTTTCCACCTTCCCACTGGAGAAAATCAAAAGCTAGAATCTTGCTCTGACTGTGACAACAACACGGCAACACTCTGGGATGCAACACTGCTCCACCAGAGAACTCCTGACTAATACTGAGCTGATCAAGGAGTATCTACTACGTACTGAGAGTACAGTCAGCAGGCACCATGCTAAGCTTTAGAGATACAAAGTGGTGTAGGGGATTTTCAGGTAGGACTAGCACCTCTGGTGTGAGGGCTTGTCTAGCCCTTTCCAGGGTTGCTAATCTACCCTTCATGTCTGCCTTTCACCCAACTCTCACCCATGGCTCCAAGAATCTGTAGCATATGCGGTGGTGATACCCCAGTAAAACACTTTTGGCAGATGAGCTAAACCATGTTGAGGGTAACTGACAGGCCTCAAACCCATCAGTGAGTTACAGGATGGCTATCCCAAGCATTCAAAGAATTCCCCCAGTAGAATAGGTGGATGGGAACATTTGTTCCAGTGGCCATGAAGGTGGCTTAAGCAGACACTGTGGAGCACTTAGAGCTTAGTCAGGCATTGAAGATGCCAAAATCATCCCTGAATCCCAGGCCATCCCCAGTCTTCCTGACTTTAGTCTAGCCACAGGACTTTCATGACTTTGGAACAGAGAGTGAGGCTGAGGACTTGGTGCAGCTATGCCTCACAAATCCAATTCACAGGCAATTCAAGACCTCAGCCCATGATATCATTGGCCCTAGAAGAACAAGAGATACAAAGTAGTTCAAAGGAATGGTTCCTGCCCTCAGGGAGCTCACATTCTAACGGGGAGGGGACTGGAAACATGCTAGTAACTATAAGCACAAAAGATATACATAAAAATGGAAGTAATCACAGAAGGAAAGCATTAACAGCTGGGGGGGACTAGAAAGGACTCCTGTCAAGGGTGGGATTTCGGCTGTCTTGAAGTAAGTCAAGAAAGCCAAGAAGTGGAAATGAAGAGGCAGGACGTTCTCAGCATGGGGGTCAGTCAGTGAAAAGACATGTAGAGAGGAAGTAGGAGAAATAGTACGAAAGCCAGTGTTGCTGAATAATGAAGTGAGGCAAGGGCAGTTGAGAGGTAAGAAGCTGGGAAAGTAGGAAGGGCCGGGCTGTGAAAAGCATTAAATGGAAAAGAAAGGATTTTATATTTGATCCTTGAGGCAATAGACAGCCATTGGAGTTTATTGAAGGATGGGGGGAATAATATGGTCAGACCTGAACTTAAAGTATAATTATGTTTCAAATCATTCTTGTAGGATATTATATATTTTATTAAGAAAGTAAGTTATTAAAGAGAGAACCCCAATGCTTTCTGATAATGAGACTCTAGTCACTTCATTTCTATAGAGAACATATATCTTGGTATTAAAGGCAGCCTACAAGGTAGCTTTCCAATGCTCAATCCATGGGTGCCAAATCTCTCTTTATAAGTGAGTTTTATAGAATACCAGATGTTCTTCAGTGTCTGACTAAGCTTAAGTACGTAACCAGCCACGGATCCATGGGCAACCCACCAATTACTCTTCCCGGGAAAGTTTTCCATCTTTGAGATCACCTGCTGGGCTGGCTAATGACAGCTAGTCATTTTAGCTAGTATGCTTTGGAAAATGAAAGCAAGGAGGGAGTAATGGAAAGAAATGGTGAGCTGAGTTCACAAAGAGTTGTAAAAGAGAAATCTCTTCTGGTGGCCATTGATCTTCCCCTTTCATGTTTCCAAAGGTCTTTTGAAATTTTGGAAACTCCTTTTTTTTTCACTTGAAACCACCGGGTGATTCAGTCTTGTAAATTTTGTGGCCCTTTGTTTTTAACATCAGCTGTCTTAATATTATTCACTTTTATCTTTCAAGCAGCTTGTAGGGGCATGTGTGTGTGTGTGTGTGTGTGTGTGTGTGTGTGTGTGTGTGTGTGTGTGTTATGATTGTACTCTGGTTTCTTCCAACAAAGATTGATCAGGGATAGTGTCAGGAAGACTAGGTGCTGGTCACCCGTAGATGAGGTCAGTAGCCAAAAGGGCTTGGAGCCATAGTCTGCCCCTCCCTCCTCTGGAGAATTGCCATCAGTTGATGCTGCCTCCCCACTACCCCAACCCCACCATGCAAGTGAGAGGCAAGGAATTATTAGGGATTGTGTAGTGCCTGCCATAAGAAACCCCTTCATCATACCTACCCTCATCCTTACCCTGAGGAAAACAGTAGAAACCACAGATTACCTAACATATTTTCAGACCACTGGGATTCTCAGATCTGCTTCCCAAGGCTGTGTGTGCCAAATATAGTTTGGCTATGTTTGTTGTTTGTTGTTGTTTGTTGTTACAAGCCCTACAAAGGATGCCAAAAGAAAGAGAGCCCATTTATTTTTTTAGTTATTTTTTCCAACTAACAAGCTCCTTCCCTCTTCTCTTGTATAGAATATTTTTTTAAAGAAAACTCTCATAACAAATATACAGTCAAGCCAAGTAAATCCCCATATTGCTCATGACCTAAAATATATGTTTCATTCAGCATCCATTAAGAGAGTTCATCTATCCATTAGTAGTGAATTAGATCGATTTTGGTAAACGTCCAATCTGCGTGGCTCAGCTGGAAACCACAACTTAAATTTTTGTTTTTTCCAAGACCAGTGTTTGGAAGACTTGTCTGATGTTTCCATTTCATTTCTCCATCACACAAGGAGAGGAGGGGAGATGAGGAAAAGGGAGGGGAGATGGGGGCATGTTAGAGTTGGAGTGGAAGACAGAGGTCTTTGAGTTCATTTCACAAATGAGGAACCTGAACCCCAGAGAAGGAGAGATTTCTAAACTGACTACTCCTAAGGTGTGGCTTCTCAGATGTCAAGGGCGTGTATGTTCCAAGGCTATGTATGTTTAATCTGAAGTTACAGAGTTTCTTCTCTCATTACTCTGCAAACTCCCCCACTTCACCCCAATGCCTAAACAGGTTACCTCCCCCCCCAAAAAAAACAACCCAAAACCAAAACTAAAACCTTTTTATACATGGCCAAGTAATCCTACAGAGCTTTACTGGGTTTTCATAACACTTTAGAAAATAGTCTTACACTCCTAGGAGCATAGATAACATCTAAAGCAATTTGAGGATATTATGTGCCTTCGGAGAGAATGGTTTTAAATAGACCTTCTACTTTATCGGTGTCATCAGAGCACTGAATAACATTTAAGGAAATATGCACAGAGACATTAATTTGGGATAGGATATAATAAGCTTCAGTTGGCTGACACATATTTCCTCCTTGACATAGATCATGCATACATAGATACATCCCATATGTATATGTGTACAGATACATATGTGTATGTATATATGTATGTGTATATACACATATGTGTATGTATATACATGTGTGTATACATACATATATGCATATATAGCAATAAGCCTCCAAGCAAAGTTGTGAAATCAGCAAAGATAGCTTTTGCTACCCTTCCTTCCCATCTTTCCTTGCTATGTTTCTCTACAACTCCAGAATCAATCTAACTCCCAGGTGCTCCTTGTCCTCATGCTAAAAACTCTGCACTGAAGAACCTCATCCACACGCTCTTTCCTGGATCAGTGCCCCAAACTGGGAACTTTTTACCCAATTTAATTTAATAAACATTAATTAAACACCTATTATGTGCAAGGAGTTGTACTAGGTGCTTAGGATAAATAGAAACACAAAAAGTAATAGAAGTAGAGAAAAAATTGGGAAGAGAAATGAGAGTGATACAAGAAAATCATTAAAAACGAGTCAACAGCTTGCTAAAGAAGACCTCCAAAAATATTAAAGAAAATAACACCTTAAAAAATAGAATGACTCAAATGGCAAAAGAGCTCCAAAAAGCCAATGAGGAGAAGAATGACTTAAAAAGCAGAATTGGCCAAATGGAAAAGGAGGTCCAAAAGACCACTGAAGAAAATACTGCCTTATAAATTAGAATGGAGCAAATGGAAGCTAATGACTTTACGAGAAATCAAGAAATTATAAAACAGAACCAAAAGAATGAAAAATAGAAGACAATGTGAAATATCTCATTGGAAAAAAACACTGACCTCAAAAATAGATCCAGGAGGGGTAATTTAAAAATGATTGGACTACTTGAAAGCCACAATAAAAAAAAAAAAAGAGCTTAGACATCATCTTTCAAGAAATTATCAAGGAAAACTGCCCTGATGTTCTAGAACCACGGGGTAAAATACAAATCAAAAGAATCCACTGATCACCTCTTGAAAAAGATCCCAAAAAGAAAACTCCTAGGAAGATTGTATCCAAATTCCAGAATTCCCAGGTCAAGGAGAAAATATTGCAAGCAGCCAGAAAGAAACAATTTGAGTATTGTGGAAACACAATCAGGATAGCACAAGATCTAGCAGCTTCTACATCAAGGGATCAAAAGTCTTGGAATATGATATAACAGTGGTCAAAGGAGCTGGGATTAAAACCAAGAATCACCTACCCAGCAAAACTGAGTATAATACTTCAGGGGAAAAAATGGACATTCAATGAAATAGAGTACTTTCAAGCATTCTTGATGAAAAGACCAGAGCTGAATAGCAAATTTAATTTTCAAATATAAGAATCGAGAGAAGCATGAAAAGGTAAACAGGAAAGAGAAATCATAAGGGACTCACTAAAGTTGAACTGTTTTGTTTACATTCCTACATGGAAAGATGATATTTGTAACTCATGAGATCTTTCTCAATATTAGGGTAGTTGGAGGGAATATATACAGACACAGGGCACAAGGTGAGTTGAATATGAAGGGATGATATCTAAAAAATAAAATTAAGGGGTGAGAGAGGAGTATATTGGGAGAAGGAGAAAGGGAGAGATAGAATAGGGTAAATTATCTCACATAAAAGAGGCAAGAAAAAGTTGTTACAATGGAGGGGAAGAGGGGGGAGGTGAAAGGGAATGAGTGAACCTTACTCTCATCGGATTTGGCTTAAGGAGGGAATAACATAAACATTCAATTGGGTATCTGATCCTACAGGAAAGTGGGGGGGAAGGGCATGGGCTGGGGAGGGGAGGGCAGGGAGAATGATAGAAGGGAGGGCAGATTGAGGGAGGGGTTAGTCAGAAGCAAACACTTTTGAAAAGAGACAAGGTCAAAGGAGAAAATAGAATAAATGGGGAGCAGAATAGGATGGAGGACAACATAGTTAAGTCACAATATGACTATTACAGAAATGTTTTGCATAACTACATATGTATAACCTATACTGAATTGCTTGCCTTCTCAATGAGGGTGGCCAGGGAGGTAAGAAGGGGGAGAATCTGGAACTCAAAGTTTTAAAAACAAATGTCAAAAATTGTTTTTACATGCAACTGGGAAACAGGCAATGGGGATAGAAATCTATCTTTTCCTACAAGAAAGTAAGGGGGAAGGGGATAAGAAGGGGAGGGTGTGATAGAAGGGAGGGCAGATGGGGGAAAGGGTAATCAGAATGCGTGCTGTCTTGGGGTGGGGGGTAGGTGAGAGATGGGGAGAATATCTGAAAGTCAAAATCTTGTGGAAATGAATGTTGAAAACTAAAAATAAATAAATTTAAAAATTAAAAAGAAAAAGAAAATGTCCTGAGTCAAGAGATGGAATGTCTTGTTCAAAGAATAGCAAAGAGGCCAGTGTCACTGGATCAGAGAAAATATTGGAGAGGGGGAGGTTGTAATGTGCAAGAAGACTGGAAAGGTGGGGGTGGGGGCGTGAAGGGGTTTTGAAGAGCAGAGGTAATAGGGAGCCATTGGAGTTTATTGGGTGGAGCAGTGACTTGGTCATATCTGCTCTTTAGATCAGTTTGACAGACAAGTGGATGATGACTTGGCAAAGGGAGAAATTAGTTGCAGGGAGACCAACCAGCAAGCTTTTGCAAGTGTCCAGACATGCAATAAGGAGGGTGGTAGCCATGTCAGAGGAGAAAAGGTGTATGTATATGTGAGATGTTACAAAGGTAACGTTGACAGGTCTTGGTAACAGATAGCATATGTGGGGTGAGGGAAGGTGAGAAGTGAAAGATGAAGTCTAGGTTGTGAGCCTTGATGCTAAGAGGATGGTGCTGCCCTCAATAGTAACAGGGAAGGTGTGTGTGGTGGGTGGGTTAATGAGTTCAGTTTTTGGACATCTTTGGATAGGCAGTTGGAGATGCTAAATTAGAAGTCGGGAGAAAGGAAAGAAGGAGGGAAGGAAGGAAGAAAGGAAGGAAGGAAGGAAGCAAGAAAGGAAGGGAGGGAGGGAGGAAGAGGAAGGAGGGAAAGAAGAAGATGGAGGAGGGAAGGATGGAAGAAGGAAGGAACAGATAAAAGGAGTGGGGTAAAGAGCTGTGGTATAGGGAAAAAGCACTGGCCTTGGAATCAGAGGACCTGGATTTGAATTCTGCTTCTGATGCTTTTATCTGTGTTATATTGGGCAAATCATTTAACCTTCCTGGGCCTCTGTTTTCTCATTTATAAAAATTGGGGCAGGGGAAGGTAGACTAGAAGACTTCTGATGTCCCACCCAGCTCTAGATCTACATTTCTATAAAAACTCCAGTGAAGATATGTGTGAGAGCACAGAACAGCTTTGGTGGATGAGAACAAGGCCATTCCATCCCTGGACAGCTTTCCTTGTGCTGTCTCTGTGTTCTTCTATGCCTTCTGGGTCTCTACACAAGTTTTGTATGCTCTGCCCTCCTACAAGCTGCCAGGGGTCACAGGGAATACTGAAAGTTTGGGGTGATCATGACTTTATGATCTTTAAGATCGTAATTTTTAAGATAAATATGTCTTTAAGAGACATATTAATATGTCTCTCATGTCATGATCTTTAAGAGAAACATGTCCGTGAGAACTCTGCCCTTAGCCAGCCTATTCTGAGTCCTTTCCTGTTTCCTTGGGTATACCTGTATCTGAATTCACAGAGCCCAACTCTCCTCATTTCTAAAATTCCTCCATTCCTCTCTGAATTACGTGATCTCCAATATCCTTTCTACATCTAAATCTGTAATGCTATGAGCCTGACAACCAGAAGTAATGGGACTCTGAAAGTGACCGTCTATTCTGCTTAGGGGTAAACATGTCCTGTTCCTTGGTTCTTTCATCCTGAGAGACAAAAAGATGAAAAAGATCAGAGCAGACAGGGTGAAATGGATTGTTACTTTAATTTATGTGGAATGGGGAAATTGGGAATCAGGATTAGTTCTCTGAACAAAGTCAGAGACAGCAAGAATGTCCCCCAGGAAGTAATGCAGAAAGTGATTGCTCTAGTAATATTTATGGAAAGGTATACAGGGTGATACAACTAGAGAATGGGCTCTCAAGCCATGTTGCTGTTATTGTTCTTCGTCCTTTGTTTTTGAAGAGGACCAGTGACATCACCGGGTGATGTCTTGACTCACATCTGAACTGGATTTAAGTAAGACAGAGTTGCACAAAGTCATCAACCTCACTCTCTCCTTTAGAGTCATCGAAGTCCAGTGGCAAGACAAAAGTCAACATCACTGGGGATGACCCAGAATGCCGGAGATGACTTTGGCATCGTCAACGCCTGACCAAGCTCCAAGTCTAAGCGCTCCACGCTGCCTGCTTCAGCCGCTTTCATTGGAACAAATTGTTCTCTTCAGTCCATTCTGCCGGGGGAATGACTCTCAAATGATAACAGAGCAAGAGACGAGGTCAATTTTTCCAGTGATGTATATAATATCACTTGTGTTCTTCTCTGGCTCATTTGAGCTAGCAGACAGCTCCAGTGGTATGAACTCATCCAAAACATCTGATAAAAAGCCATTTCTAATTGGATTTGGAATCCATTATGTCATCTTTAGTAGCAAACTTACTTTCCTAATTATTATTATTATTTGAAGGACTATGGTCCCTATGTCAGCCATACTGGAAGTGCACTCACTTCCCAACGCCCCCTGCTGATCAGAACAGAAGTTCTGACCTTTTCTTTTACCGCCTTGATCCAGGTCGCCTCTGCAGAGGCAGCCTGGGAGTCTAGTGCTACCAGGGGCTCAGCACGTGGGTCTCAAACTTAGTGAAAACATTCAGTGGACTTTATTCCTATTGTAGCTTAGAAGAGTTGTAATGTATGGTCAGTAAACAATAGTCAATCAACATTTTTGAGGCCCCAGTGTGCTTTAAATATGCCAAACGCTGTGATAAACCCTGGGGATACAACACAAGAAAAATAGTCCTTACTCTAAAGGAGCTTACAATCTAATGGGGGCAGGTGGGGGGGGGTGAGGGAGGGGAGTTGTGCAGAAAACAAATGGGAACTGAAAGGAAAAGGAGATGAGGGAGAAGTTTCAAAGTAGTGAAATCAGATGGGACATGAGGGTGAAAGCCTATCCCCATTTACCATTACTTATACCCACTACTAAGGCAGCTAGGTGGTGTGGTGGTTTAGAGCCCCAGCCCTGGTTTAGATAGACTTCCCTTCCTGAGTTCAAATCTGGCCTCAGACACTTCCTTACTGTATGACCCTAGGCAAGTCACTTAACCTTGTTTGCCTCAGTTTTCTCATCTATAAAATGAACTGGAGAAGGAAATGGCAAACCACTCTAGTATCTTTGCCAAGAAAACCACAGATGAAGTTGAACATGACTGAACAACAATTTATAAAGCAGACAATACATATGCAATGTATTGAAGGAAAGCAATTTATAATTTTGTTTAAAACCTGCTTTGCCCTGGTCCAAATGGAAAAGAGCTTTAAGAAAGAAGGAAAGATCTGTAGCAACTTGAGACCTTTGGAGAGAGTGACTGTTGAAGAATAGTCTTTCAAAGCAGGCAAAGTAGTGATAAATAAGGACCCAGAGTGAATAGGAACAATTTTAATTTTTTCCTAATCAGGGAAAAAAAAGATTAGAGTAATTAGGAATCCCCACAGGTTTAGAGTTGGAAATCATCTAATCCAACTCCTTCATTACTCAGATCAGAAAATTGAGAGAAATGAAGTGATTTACTTAAGGTCACATAACTAGTTAGTGGCCAAGCTCGGATTGGAACCTAGAAGTTCTAAAGCTCAGATTGATGTTCTCCCCAGTGTCCAAGAAGAGATTTTTCTACTCTGACTGTGAAAGAAAATAGATGGAAAGCTGCCACAGTAAACAGTGTGAAGGAGTTTAATTAGGAACATTAAAGAGGTAAATTGAAACTCAGATAAGGGTAAGCAGCTAATTGAAGGCTTGCTTGCAGCAGACCCTGAACTCAAAACTACAGTAAGCTTTGAAGCACAGACAGTTCTCTGGTGTTGACTGGCTGTATGAAGAGTTAGGGTGAGTTTTGTTACTTAGGCCTAAGAGTTGAAAAATTAAGTTAAACTAAACAATGATTATTAATAATTAAAAGTAATGATAAAACCTATTAGTCAATGCCCCAGAGTGTGTATTTCTTTAGCTGTTGCTCTCAATTGTTATGATCACAGAGTCATAGATTTAGAGAGAAGGCACTGTGCTGTTTGGTTATTTTCAGTTGTGTCTGACTCTTCCATTTAGTGTTTTCTTGGCAAACACACTGGAGCGGTTTGCCATTTCCTTCTCCAGCTCATTTTACAGATGAGGAAACTGAGGCAAATGGCGTTAAGTGACTTGTCCAGAGTTGTAAGAAACAAGCGTCTTACCAAGAACTCCACGAAGCTGTTGGTGAGCTAGGAAGGACTTTTATTTAATGTTCTTGTAAGAGTGGGTGCCTAACAAGTAGGCACACCTGTTGAGACAAATACACAGCTTTTTAGGTATTCCCTATTCCCAATTCATATTTCCCTCCTCTGTTTCCCCATTGGCTGGGTTTACAGCCTATCTGGAGCTCCTGAACTTCCCATGCGAGTCTCTGCCCCCCATTTACACCTCCCATTACCCACATTTCAGCTCCCTCTCCCCTCATTTTTTTTATTCTTTCCAGCACCATGTAAGCACCTGCATCCTGTTTAGCAACCTGGCTTTTATGCAGAAGCAACAAGCTCCTATAGTGATTTCTCACAAAGGTCACACAACGAATAAGTATCTGAGATGACTATTCCTGACTCCAGTCCTGGAGTTCTATCTTCTACACCATCTAGCTGCTCTAAAAGGCACTATAGAGGCCACTTAAATCCAACCCCTCCATTTTGAAGATAAGGGCATGAAGATAAAGTGAATTACCCAAGGTAACAGGTAGTAAGAGGCACAACTAGGATTTAACCCAATTCCTTTGACTCCAAATATAGCACTCATAGGATCACAGATCTACATGGAGCTAGAAAAGACCTCAGAAACCATCTAGTCCAACCTCCTTATTTTACAGATGAGGAAGCTGAGGCTCAGAGAGAGGTTAGGTGACTTTCCCAAAGAGACAAGGGTAATGTCAGAGGCAGGATTTGAACCTAGGTCTCCTGATGCTAACGTCAGCGTTTTATTCACTGTAGTCAACCATATTAAGTGCTATGTGCCAGACACCATGCTAAGTACTTAACTATGCAAAATATTCAAAGAAAGGTAATATTTTTGTTTTTTAAAAATACTGTGCATATGCTATTACAAAATCCCTCAGTACAGATGTAAGACTTTGCTGAGGAAAACTTAATTTTTACTCCAACATAATAATCCTTCAATGCACCCCATTCACCCAGTGGTAGCTAACCTCATTTTAGCAGCGGTATCCAAGAGGAAAACCCCATCCTATTCAATTACGTCAAGCCAAGCATCCTATTATGATGTGTGGTTTTGTTAATAAAATTATTTTTACTTTTGTAAAGGTGGAAACTGAAACTCTGAAGAGGTTTGTGATTTGGATGATGTCATGCCATAAGTCAAAGGAGGAATTTGTGATGTGCATTTTCTTCACGTTCTCTGCTCACCTCTTCTTAAAATAGCTTAAGCTAGAAACTTGATAACCTTTGATGTGAGAGAAATGATTATTTCTCTCCCACAATCTTGGTCAGACCCCTCCCAGGCAGGGAGGCCTGATGTGTTTTATACAGGCTTGGGTGGGGATAAATTCTTTGATTAGATTGCCTTTAGAAGTTACATCATCATCAAAGTTACATCCCTGAGCCCCTCATTAGAATAGGACCACCTTTTATTGTAATATCCATTCTCTCTCATTAATTGTTAACCATTATTGACATCCTTAGGAACACCCACTCTTCTAAGAACATTTAAACTCTAAGCCCACCTCCATAATTGATCTTTGGCATTTAAGATTGTCACTGACCCTTTTTATTAACGAAATGCTAGCTATTAACTAAAAAAATGATTTGTTACCCAGAAATTATATCTCTCAAACTTTTTAAATGTCATATGCATTCTAGGGAAACTAATCCCTGTGGAGGAGGAGGATGAACACTAATACTGGGATTTTGGGGAAAGCATCTCCTCTGATAAACCTTCAAAGCTAAAGAAACCGAGCCATGGGATTGTATCACTAGAGATCCTTGGGGGTTTCTTGTTTCCCTCCTTACTGGCAGCATCAAGATGACTCACACGGATTCTATCTAGAAGGAGGCCTCCACTTTTTTAGGGTTGACTAACTACAGAGAAATGCATTTTCCCAGAGGAAGACCCCTCCTAGTCTTTATCAACTGCTGTGATTCTGAGGTTTTTACACTACCCTCACTTCCTTTCTGCCAGTAAATCAATCCCTAAGAAGCTGAAGCTGTTACAAGCCCAAACAGTCTTCTTTAGGAAGCTAATAAATCATTTTCTTTTCAATGTGACTACTCATTTTTTGACCCCCAATCTTGCAGACTTCAAGGTGAATGAGATTCTGTTTGAGCTCTCAGGGAATCCAAGCTAGGAAACTCCCACAATACCCCAAAGGGAATGAGGCACTAGCCTTCATTGGCTGTGAATGTTTGAGGTACTTTAAAAAATGAACCTCAGTACCTAAGGTCTGCAGACAGTCAAGGAAAGTGATCTAAGAAGCCTAAAGAGTTTGCAAAAGCCAGGAAATCTGACACTGCTCTGGCTGGGAACTTCATTGAGCCTTCTAAAGTGAGGGAATGCTTTACAGGGCTAATGGTAAATACAGACTGTGATGGGGATGCTGGTGGGAAGCCAGGAGAGGATAAAAACAAAATGAAATAAAACCCCAAAACAACAACAACCCTGTAATGAAGGGGGGGGGGGGGAAGATTCATTAAGAAACCAAGCAAATCTATTCTGTTCTTTGGTGTTTTATAAAATTGATTCTTCAGAGTAATCCAACATAAGTCATTGTTTTAACATGTGTGGAACTGGTTGAAAATAGAAATGTATCTTCCTGTACTAGCTATACAGCTCACTGGAGCCAGAGCTTCCCTGTTAGTGAGAAAGAAATACACATTGATATAGTGCCTACTGTGGGTGAGGCATAGTGTTAAGCGCTTTATAAATATGATCTCATTTGATCCTCACCACAACCCTGTGAGGTAGGTGCTATTATTACCCCCATTTCACAGTTGAGGAAACTGAGGCAAACAGGGTTAAGTGACCTGGCCAGGGTCACACAGCTAGTAAGTGTCTGAGGCTGGATTTGAAGTCATTAAGAGGAGTCTCCCTGCTTCTAGGCCCAGCACTTTATCCTGTACAGCACCTAACTGGCTTCAAATCTTGCTCTGGGAACTTACTACATGTGGGACTTTGGACAAGTTACTCAACTTCTCCTAGCCTCAGTTTTTCCATTTGTAAAGTGAAAGGGCTTGACTAGCAAATCTCTAAGCTCCCTTCCCACCTCAAGTCTGTCATGATGAAGCTATGAAACCTGACAAGTGATGGGGGCGAATTTCAATTCTAATAGTTCAGAGTAAAGGTTCTTGTTTTTTCTCTTAATGCCATGACCCCTTTGGCAGACTGATCCAACTTACAGGCAGAACTCTTTACAGAATAATGTTTTTTAAGTGTATAAAATACATAGTATTACAAAGGAAACCAATTATATTGAAAAAGTTAAAAACATTTTTACTTTTTTAAGTCCATGGATCCCAGGTTAAGAAGCTGTGGTTTAGAGCAGAGGTGTCATCTGTTAGCTGCCTACAAAACTCCAAGTGCTACTCCAACCAGATTAAAATGTAATTGGGCAGTGTTTTTAAAAAATGCAGTATAGTTAATGTTCATTTGAGGTTTTCTAAGTCAATATGCATCCTGCAGAGATCCATTTCTATTTGAGTTTGACATTACTGGTAGAGTTGCACACAAAACTTTTTTCTACAATTGAGGAAAAAAGAGCTTCTGGTAAATCTCAACCCATCGTGTGTCTGTACGTCTATTACAATGACTCTGCTTGATATTGGAGGGTACAGAGTAAGTAAGAAAGTTTAATGCTAAATGTACTTGGTGGGTAAATGTTCAAACCGGGGTCAACGACACATCACCCTGAGGTAAGGAAAATAGTTGGTTTCTGCAGGAAAGAACAAGGATAAATGTAGTGTCCATTGACTCTGTGATGTATCTATCATGTGTATATCTTCTCAAACCTGCCAATATTACAACTATTTGAATCTGTCAGGTCTGTGAGGACAGGGACAATGTTTTAAACCAATTTTGCATTTCACCCAGAGGCTAGCATAGTACCTTTCCTTCCTCTTCCTCCCACCCCCAGTATGGTTGATGCCTTCCTTACTAACCCATCATGTTAGGTGGAACACAGGGGAGACGAGAGTTGTTCAGGAAGGAGCAAGCATGGCAGAGCTGAAATTTTATCCCTTGAAGGTACATCCACATTGATGAGGTCAGAAGGCAATTTGAGTACTCGCCTTTTTTTGGGGGGCACCTAGAGACAGAACTGCCAGGTCAGAACCAGAATATAAATGAATCTGGGAGCAATACTTCTATGGTAAGCAGAGCAGTAGACTCAGAGAGCATGATCTGGGTCACTAGACCTGGGCCTACATGGGCTTAAATACCCCTTAGAACAGAAGTGGACAAAAAGATCTGGCTAGTGGAATTTGCTTCAGGGAACCATTCGGAATAGGTAAAGCAAACAGGCAAAGAGTTCCTTAGGGGCAGAACAGGGAGACCTCTGAAGAGGTGCTAAGGTGTGACACTTCAAAGGTAGTCTTGGGGCCCAGGTAGGAAAGAACTCTTTCTTACCGGGTTGGGGAGAAGGTAGAACAGAACGGGATTTTCCTGGCCATAGCTCTCAGGCTGAGAGTGAGATTTTCTAAGAGAAGAGAACTAGGTGGACAAAAGAGAAATGTCATTGCCTATTCCCTAGACTCCATTACAATCCTGAAAGATGAAGGACCAATTTTTGTAAGGCTAAAACTGCAGTCTTGATCAGCTACATTCCTGGAAGTAGAGCAAAAACTGATTTAATATCAAGGTTTAGATTAGGGGGGGAAAATTTAGGCAATAGAGAGTTAAGGAAATGATGCTTACATGTTCTATAGATGGTACCAAGGACCAGAATGAGGAAGGGGGAAAGGAGGAATAAGCATTTAATTAGTGCCTACTACGCGCCAGGCAGTATGCTAAGTGTTTTATAAATATTATCTAGTAAGTGTCTGAGGTTGGATCTGAACTCAAGTCTTCCTTACTCCAGGCCCCAGCTGCCTCAATTAAGATATAAGAAGCTTTGTAACCTGTGAACTGTGATTCCCGGGGCTTTTGACACTTGGATCATTTTGTTTCTATCCCATAAGAAAACAGTCTAGCATGTTAATAACAGGTAATTTAGATTTTGTATCATAGTCAAGAAAAAGAAGAATTTTCTCAAAATGGCAAGCATTGTGATATTGAGGTGTGACTTATGAAAAGTCCTAGAGACATAATTTCTGGGTAGTTAATAATCAATTTTATTCATTATTGCTAGCAAATAATAAAATGAGGTCAGTGGTGCTCTCAGGAGCCAAAGATGAACATTGAGGGCCTCAGAGAGTTTAAATACCCTTGGAAGAGTGGGTGTTCCCAACAGGCTGAACTCAACTCTGAGTGGGTGGACATATTAATGAGGAAGTGGACAGTCTTCATCTCCTCCTGCTGATAATGAGACCCTATCATGAGACTCAATCATCTCTAGCAATCTGGACAAAAGAATCTATCCCTACCCAGACAACTCTGGCTAGATTTCCCCTTCATAAGCTGGGTTACCCTAAATCTAATAGAAAGTCCCAAGGACAGGGGCTTATTTTCTAAGGGCAAGATCTGACCTAGATTGGATATTGTTTGTAAGGTTTTCTAGTTGAGTGGGGTCACACCCAAGATAAAAAATCTTGGATCCTGAAGATTTGGGCAATCTCATCTATCAGCAATGTCCTTCAGAGACTGGCTAAATAACCTATAGAGGCTGGAGGAGGGGAGAACCTTAACTTAAATTTAATAATTGGCTATTAATATAAGAGAGAAATAATCATTTCTCTCAAAGGTAATAAAATGTCAGCAAGTACTCCCCACACCTATGGCTCCAAGCAAGCCCCGTCATCTTCTTCCAAAGATCAAGGCTCTCCTTTACCTTCTTCTCTGCCTCCTTGGCCCACCCCACCCCCATCCTGATCTCTCCTAGCTCCACTCTGTCCACTCCTCTCAAGTTATAGAATAGGAAACTTCTTGAGATTCAGAGGTTTATTTAAAACAAGACAAAACAAACAAACAAACAAAAATCCTTGTGTATCCTCCACGTAGCAGAAGTGGGAGATCATTTCAGGTATGCATAAAGGGGTAAAGGGACTTGGGGTCTGTGCTGGGGAGTTTTGGCAGCTCTTCTGAATACTAATGAGCAAATGTAACCTCTGGACCAAACATTTCATATTCTTCCTCCATAGTTCCAGCAACTCCAGATCTTCTTAACATACATCCATCTCAAACCTTCTCACATAGAAAACCAAGGAAGTCAGAAGGCAGGTAGATTCCAGGAGAGTGAGGCGAATAGAATTCTCAGTGTTTGTTAAGTCAAAGCTGAAGCAGGCATGATAGCATTCCATTATTAACTTTCCTCTTACTATCTTTTACTCTGTCCCTCCCCAATTTTTCCTTGTTACTGTATGCCTCCTCCTTCTGTCTGACCCTCCAGTTCAGGTTGTATTGGTACTGAAGTCATGTGACCGTAAAGACATGCCCCTTACCATCCAGAGAAGGCACAGGCCTAGTGAGGTTGCCCTAGGCTACAGAGAAAAATGTAATACCACATAAGTGGTAGAACAAAGATTACCTGTTATTTTGACATCCCCCACCCCCTGCCCATAATCTATAAAGCAGAAGAGCAACATGTGTGTTTGAGGAAACCACTTAATAGCAAGTCTTCTTTAAACCACTTGAGAAGCTGATGTGATGTCATTGGGAACAGAAGAGGGGTAGGGGTAAAGGGAATTCCTATGACCTTCCCCTTAAAGGGAATCTGGGAGGAGAACACCTCCCCCCACCAAAGCTAGGGAAAGTAATAAGTTTTGGTTAGTCAATACCAGAACACCATGGAGGAAAGAGGTGTAGTAAGCCATAGTATATCTACCTCGGTTGGTTTTGTTACAAGGTTTTGTCTGTAATGCGGTAAGAGTAGTACAATCATGAGATGTAGTAAGCCATAGATGTTTTTGTTATAAGGCTTTGTCAGTAATGTGGGTGAGTCTATGTACATTTTTTTTCTGGGTCAACTGAGGCAGACAGTAAAATAATTCTAAAAGGTCTTATTTGCTATAATAAACCAAAAGAATCCAGGAGTCCCCATTCCTAGCCTCTAACTTGAACTCCTACATTGCCTTTCTTTGATGGATTTTCTAACAAGACATCATTCCTGGGTTCTTCTTGGACTAGGAATAACAAGAAAACAATACATTTGGTATGATGGCATTTCTACTTGCAAGCTTAGACCAAATCAGAAAGGCTAAGAAACCACAGGAAAATTGATGAGACTAAAGAGAATTTAAACCAATTTAGTTTTGAGGGGGCAGGTCAGGGTTGTCATTTCTCAGAAAACCATTTCCTTTGAATCATCTTTAATTACAATATACAGTATACACCACCCTAGGCAAAATTGCAAACTCAGCAAAGTCCACTTCTTGTTTCAATTCAAATTGGCAAACACTTATTAAGTATTTGCCCTGCATAAGGCATCAGGCTTGGTTGGGAGATATAGTACCAAGCCCTATACTCAAGAAGCTGAGGGGAAGAAGGAGAGCAAATACAGAAAGGACTATGAAACAAGAGTAGGTATGTAAAGGAAAGGTCTGAGCAAAATGCTAGGGGACACTTGAGGAGGAAAAGGGCACTTTCATCAGAGCATTAAGGATGGAGAATAGGTTCAGGAAAGGCTTCATTAAAGAGGTGCCCTGAGAGTTGGACTCTGAAAGATGGAAGAGGTAAGCATGTTGAATGAACAGAGCTAGAAGGGAGTTCATTCCAGGTATAGGAAATCATAAGATCATAGACCTAGATCTGGAAGGGAATGTGTTGCTGTTCAGTCATTTCAGTCGTGTCCTGACTCTCCATGACTCCATTTGGGGGTTTCCTGGCAAAGATACTGGAGTGGTTTGCCATTTCTTTTTCCAGCTCATTTTACAGATGAGGAAACTGAGGCAAACAGGGTAAAGTGACTTGGTCAGGGTCACACAGCTAGTAAGTGTCTGAGGCTGGATTTGAATTCAAGTGCTCCTCACTCCAGGGCCAGCTGCCCCAGAAGAGAACTTGGAGGCCATCTAATCAAACCCCCTCATTTTATGGGCAAGGAAACTGAGGCCCAGAGAGGTTAAATGACTTGCCTACAGATATATAAGTAGTAAGTGATAAGCAAGATTTTGAATTCAAGTCCTCAGGCCTATACAGTTGTGTGAAATGCTTTACTTGTTTATACTATGGCGTAGCAGAATGCTGCTGACTGGCTGTGTATTTTAATTTGGCCTGGAAAGTTTTAAACCAATTCTGTGCCTTAGGAAGCTAAAATTACTACCAGTGAGCAGTCTTCCATAGCATGCTGATAAACCCTTTTCTTTTTAGTTTGGCAATTCAAGTTATTAGGCCTCCAGTCACTTAGCTGATGGGTGGTATTCTCATTGGGCTCTCCAGAAATCCAGGCTGAAAAATTTCCTCCAAATACCCTCCCTTTTTAAAGAATAAAATAAAACAAAACAAAACATAATGTAATAAATCAGGTAAGCATTTTAGCAGCTTGTTCTGGCAACTTGACTAACTTTTCTCTCTAACTTAATCCTTTGATTTAGAATATTCTTTTCCGGCCTCCTCTGGGTTTGTCTCTGGAGCTTGTCTCTTGTATTGTATGACTTTTCCCACCCCATTCTGGTGATTCAGCTGGACTTTCTGAACCTTTCTTGCAGAGAACCCTCTCAGGGAATAGAGACAGTTTATTTGGGTAGTGTCCCAAATCCAATCAGTGCTCTATCTGCTGTGCCATATAGCTGCCCTAGGAACAGGAATTCTCCACGGGGCTCTTTTTTCATTTTGATCTGAACTGGCAATCCTACGAAAAGTCAGTTAGTACAACTTTGTGGCTAAAGCTTTGCCCTTCTTATAAAATGTCTCTCCCATCCTCCCCTTGTGGCCATTTCCTTTCAGAGATGAGAATTAGGAGTAGCATCAGATCCCACTGTTGACACTACCTGTTTGACCTTGAGCAAGTCATTTTACCTAGGCCACAGTTTCCTCATCTACAAACAGGAAGATCGGATCAGTTAGCTTCTGGAGTTGAGTCCAGACCCAGAATTGTGATCCTATGGTCTTTGATAGGTCTAAGCCCTGCCAGATCCAAAGGTCAGTAAGAGCTGTGTCACTTTTCTAAGGAAGGATAGGGTTTTAAAGGGTTCTTTTCCCTGTTCTTTAACAGAAAGCTAGCTCTGCAGTCTAGTTAATCTGACTTATGTTAGGCTTCTCCTAGCTAAGACCACTGGTTTCACTGAATATAGTAAGAATAAGGTTTAGTGCCTTAATAAAATAGCTGTTCAGTCATGTCTGACTCTTCATGACCCCATTTGAGATTTTCCTGGCAAAGATGTTGGAGTAGTTTTGCAATTTCCTTCTCCTTCCTCTTCCAGATGAGGAAACAGAGGCAAACAGGGTTAAATGACTTGCCCAGGGTCACACAGCTACTAAGTGTCTGAGGCTGTATTTGAACTTAGGTCTTCCTGACTCCAGGCCCAGTACGCTATCCACTGAGCCACCTGTTCTTGCCATAGGAATAAGTTTTTGTTAATTTAACATAACTGATATTGTAGTGAGAATAAATTTTATTACCTTCATATGGTAGTTTGTCAACTTAGCGTGACTGATTCCATTTTGTTTTGAGCTCTCCATTTTGTGATTGAGCTGTTTTGAGTTGTTGTTTGTCCTCAGTTCTGGAAGAGGACCATGTCATCAGGGAGGTCATGTCATGACTTGCCAAGTAAATTGGATTTAAGTGAGGGAGGGCTGTGCAAAGTCACCGGCCTTGCTTTCTCCTCCAGGACCATTCGGCAAGATACAGATCAGGACAACTGGAGATGGCCCCTCATGGAAAACCATAGTTTGTCATGGAAGTTGAAGACCCTACAAAGGGTAGTAGAGAGATGCATGATGGGTACAAGCAGGCCATAACACATTACAAATGAGGAATTATGTAGAAGTGGTTTGAAGGATGACAGAGAAATGTATGATTAAAAAAAGAAGATAATCTGGCTGTTTCTAGTAAATTGTTTCCCAATAATAAGATAAGCACCTATGTGATATGATGTAGTAACAACTTGTGTAGTCTTGAACAACTGATAAACATATGTGGGCCTGCTGATAAAACAAACCACCAAGGGAAAAGGATATTATAAGCAACTTTATCAGCAATTTTGAAGTAAACCATCAATCAGATTGTGTGTTAAACATCTTAGGAACACATGCACAGATAAAAGTGTAAAAAAACCCATGTGAGGCCTGAGCCATCAGCGTGTTCCTAGGGCAGGCCTAGGACTGACTCCCGTGTTCCCTGACCCTGAGGTTTTCTGGGCTCTTTTAAAAGCAGTGCTGATTGATTGACAGAGATTTGCTCTGTGACCACCTAGCAGAGAGACAGCAAGCCTCTGACTGGGTGGGGAGGGACCCTTGTCAGAGACTTGTATGAAAGAAACTTATCAGAACCTCTAAAATGCATGGTTTCTTCTTAGGGGAAGAGATTATGGCTTTTGACTAATAAAGTTTGATTTTATGCACTGAAAAGTATCAGTCTAATTTGTGGGTCACACTCATTAGCATATAAATTGGTAAACTGACTATTTAATGGTAAATCTAGTGTTATACTAGGATCTGTGGATCTGTAGGAGCATATGGATATAGTTTATTGCATTGAAACCAACCTGGGGAGTGGCACATTCCATATGGCTAGAATATCTTTGGGTTCTCATAGGGCCTTAAAATAACATACATTTTTCCTTGTCTTTCAAGACAATATAAAATAAATTGATTTCAAAAGATTCAAAATTGTCAAATTATTTGTTATTGTTGTTGAGTCATTTCAGTCATGTCAGATCTTTGTGACCCCATTTGGCAGCTGATAGACATTTTGTTAATTGTCTGAGGAAAGGCAAGTACTAACAACAACATTTACATAGTACCTACTATGTGCCAGGGGCTTTACAAATATGTCATTTGATCCTTGCAACAACCCTGTGAGTATGTGCTACCATTATGCCCATTTCACAGTCGAGGAAGCTGGAGTAGAAAGAGATTAAATGACTTCCTCCGGTCACATAGCTAAGAGGTGGCCGAGTCTAGATTTGAAGTCGTGGTCTGGAGAACACAGCTCATCTTCATGGGGCAAATGGTAGTCTAGTTTGAGTGGATACTCAGGCCAATCATTCTAAGTATAACTGAAGCTACTTGAGACAAGCTTGAAGAATTATGAAGGAATATAGAGTGAGGAATCACAGAATTTCAGGACTATGCACTAGCTGTACGGTGTATCTGCCAGAACTAAAAAGAGCCTTGGAGACAATGGAATCCAACCTCTCATTTGTAGAAAAGGAAATGAGGAGCAGAGGTAAAAAGGCATTCCCAAGGACTTATGTAGTTCATCTGGTTCCCAGTTCATGCGTCCCACTTTGGCAAAGGTTCCCTGCTAGTGGAAGTCACTTGGTCTCCTGGGCAAACTGCAGGTATCTTCAAAAAACCACCTTCCCCTAAGCGAATTTGTTACCTCCTTAGTCATCTGCCATCCATTCAGATGCCCAGGATCCCTTTTGATATATTGTGTCTCTTGAGAGACAGTCCTTTAGTTTTTTTCCTGGATACCCCAGGCATCCTTTGCTTTCCCATTCCCATTCATTAATTCTTAGCAATTAACTTAAGTGGTTAACATCTAAATACCAACTTCACTCAACCAGACCATCAATAAATAAACGTTTAGTAAGCGCCTACTTCAGAATAAGTACAAAAAATCAAGGGCAAGCTCCACAACTTCTCCTTGTGAAATTTGGGGAAATGAGGACTATTGAAATTCTCTCTTTCACAACAAAGGTTGTAGAATATTAGGGTTTAGAATGTAAAATATTGGGTAGCTCCGGGGTTCTTAACCTTTTTGTGTGTGTCATGGATTCCCTTCTTTGGAAGTCTGGTGAACTCTATGAACTTTCCAGAATGGTGTTTTTAAGTGCATAAAATAACACCCACACCCACGTTTATTTATTTGTTTTAAAGTCCATGGACACACAGATAAGAACCGCTGGCCTGGTCCACCCCCCTAATTTTATAGAAAGAAATGACACCTGTGTGACATGCGAATGGCATGAGATCAATGCAAAATGACATGCAAATGACATGTGAGTGACACGCAAATGACATGTGAGCGACACACAAACGACATGTGAATGACAGTCGACCAACACAAAATGACACGCGAATGACATGTGAGCTACATGCGATCGACACAGAAATGACATGCGTGATACGCAGAAATGATGTGTGAATGACATGCGATTGACACAGAAACAGCATGTGAATGACATGTGCACTACATGCGAGTGCCATATGATCAACAGGAATGACATGTGAGTGATACACGGATGCCATGTGACCAACACAGAAATGACACACGAATGCCATGCAACATGTGAATGAAATGCATGTGGCATGTGATGACACAGAAATGCCATTTGAACGATATGCGAGCTACATGTGAATATCACAGAAATGACACATGAAAGATACAGCAATTACATGTGAGTGACATGCTATTAACACAGAAACGACAGGTGATTGACATGTGAGCGTCACAAGATTAACAGGTATGACATGTGAGTGGTTCACAAATCTCATGGTATTAACAGGGATGACATGTGAGTGACACATAGATGACATGCGATTAACACAGAAATGACATGTGAATGACATGATCTCATCAACTACCATGAATTCAACTCTAATCTCTATTCAAATGATCTCCAAGCTTAGGTTGTATCAAATACACATTTAACTTAATCAGATTCCAATCCAACTACAAAAGTTGAGTGAGAGGGGAAAAGGAAAATGAAGAGAGAAAAGGAGAAGGGACTGTTACTCCACTGGATGACCATATGATCTTAGGTGATGAAAATCAGGCCCAGAAAGCTGAGTCAACTTGTTCAATGTCACACATCTCTGGGTGGGTATGTGACACCGTGAATATGTTAGGACAGATTCCCTAATTTCAAATCCTGTTATCTAAATTCTCCTTAAATCCCTCTCATAGATTCTCCCATGTGTGAGAAATGGTGGGAGCAGTTTTGTTTCCGCAGAGTTGAAAGTATCTCCCCCCTCCCCACCCCAGCTTTAGCAGAATGTAAGTCAGTTGACGGATTAGAACTCAGAGCTGTGATCTAGTAGAGACAAGACTTCTTGTCTGGTGAAAGGTTAGAGGCTTGTATGCATGCTTAAAGGAGCCATTTGAGGAGGGCATGACAGTAGGCGATCGGAGGGTTGCATCTGGCCAACGAAGGGCCAGGCAGGAGATTCGAATTAGGAGTCGATAAAAGGACTGGCGTTAGTCTGAGTGCTTGTACTCTCTCCTGTACTCTGTTCAGGGGATGTACCCATTTATTCAGAACAAATAAATGTAAAATATAATTTAAACCTTCCTGGCTTCCCAATGAGTATTGTTTATTCCTAGACAATGTGAATATATTTATAACACGGGTAATGAGCAAGCCCCTCATTTCTTGAAGCTGCATTTCAAATGAAATGGGCCTCTGGGAGCTGCTGTGGAAATGTCCCCAGGTCCCTGGAAAAAGGAACAAAAAGTATTTGGTTAGGTAAAGGCACAGGAATGCTACAAGTGACTTTGGAAACAACTACATTACTTATATTTATACTGGGCTGGTGGTCCTAAGAATGGTTTTTTACATTTTAAAATAATTATATTTAAATTTATTTAAATAAATGTATTTTTAATATGTAAAAGTCAATCTTAGCTCTCTGGCCGTAAAAAAACAGGTAATGGCTAAGATTTTGTTCTAGGCTCTGATATAGATCCTTGGGCTATAGTTTTCTGACTCCTGATCAGGAGGATCATAAAATCATAGATTTAGAGACAGAAGGAAGCTTAGAGCTCATCTGGTCCTTCCTCCCCATGCAGCCCATTTTCTGGATGAGAGAACTGAGGTTAGGTCACTTGCCCAAGGTCATAAAGTTCATAAATTATAGAACCAGGATTCAAACGTGGATTCTTTGGCTCCTAATCCAGTCTACTTTCCACTAGACCACATCACTTCTCAAATACCGTTAACACTTACTCCCTTCTCTTCTTGGGCCCTGTCTCTACCCTCATCCATAATCCCCATTTAGGACTACACAAGCCAGTCGCCATGGTATTACAATAGAGGGTGATCCTACACCAGAACCTGGGGTGGGGCCATATTTTTTTCCCTCCTCTCTCCCCCAGAGAGGAGCACCTGCGGCTTAAGAGATTTCAGAGCTCACCAAAGTGGATTCAGAAATATTAAAAATGTTTCCAAAATGGAGGTCAACTATAATTAAAAATTTCCAAAGTGTAAAAGCCTAGAGAGTAGTGGGGAAGAGGGAGGAAGAAGCAAAATACCTGTCATGTAGAGAGATTTGTTTGACACAGACTAAATTAGCACTGGGGAAGACTGGAGATTCAGGCTTACCTTATTGGCTTTTCAGTTTAGCCCTGACCTGTGAGGGGTGTTGGTTGTTGCTGTTGCTGCTGCTGGGTCTCGGATTTAAACAAATAATAATTTCTTTCTTTTTTTTAGCAAGTTTGTCCAATGGAGGCCCCATACCAGCCTTTTCTCATGATTGGTTCCTTCCAGTGAAATGATTATTGTGCTAATGTGGTTTGGGTTGGGAGAGAGTTATGTGAATTCATCCTAGAATAGACACAGTGTCAATTTAACTGAAGCTCTTAATTTGGATTTGAAAGGTTTCAGTCAACCTGAAATGCAAACATCTCCTCAAGTTTTTTTTTTTTCTTTCTTTTTTTCCCCCCATTAAAGAGCAGCACTGTTCTGATCTCTGCCTGGGGAAGGGAGATGCCTCTGTGGTTCTGTGTTGCCAGGCAATGTTGCCCAATCAAAACTAGGCTCTGGGACTATGTAAGGTCACTGACCAGGACAGTCAATGATCACTGGAGGGAAAAGGAAGGAAACATCACAGGGTATTAAAATAACAGTTAAAACAAAAGATCAGAGATTGATCAATATATTTATAATTCTGTTGGTTTAAATAAACATATTTTAAAAATGAAAAACCTCTATGGGAGATGGGGGGAGATCAATGGTCACCTGGGTTCTTGAAGTGTGTTTTGTAAATAGCCTGACCATGTGGCAGCACTGCTGCCCACTTCACTCATGTAGATTCTGTTCAGCCTAATCTTTGTAAATGTGTCTGAGCCCAGATGGTCCCCACTCCCATGTATTGTCTTTAGAACAAAGGATTGTATAAAGAGAAAATTAACGAAAATTTTTTTTAAATTAACATTATGTTGGTTTCCTTCCCAAATGGCCACACAGATTATTTGTGCCTGACCTGTGGTAGAGCCTTCTGAGCTCATATTGGTATGATCAGATACAGCTGGACACACCGTACATTGACCCTGACATTGTAATATCATTTTTGTCCTCTTTCAACATGAAGGACAAGCAACAACAATTATATTGGTTCACACACATTCTTATTTATATAAACAAGTTCCATTGGGTTTCTAAATTATTGGGATCTCATAACTAAAAGAGATAGTTAATATATAAATTAAATACTTTTTCCAAAAAAAAAAAAAAAAAAACAACCCACTTCCCTTCTTTGCTCCCTTCTGTCCTTAAATTTCAATTAGGGTTTTTTTTTTCAACTCATCTTAAAATATGACAAATTTGTCAATTTGAGAATCAAATCATTTCATTTTCCCTAGAAGTGAAAGACTTCCCACTTGTCAATCCCAATTGAGGTGTTTGAGTTCCTGAGGACCCTTTTGTGCATTTGACCCCTTCCCAGAATTTTTATAACCTACCATAAACATAGTTACAGGACCATTCTATCTGTCTTACCTTACACAAGCCCTTAGCTAAATCCAAACTGCAGTCCTTACTGTATAATGCAGAAAGAGTAGTCAGAAAGATCAGGATTTGGCTCCTACTTCAGATGCTTACTGGCCATGTAACCTTGGACAAAGTCCTTAATCTCTGTAAGCCCCACACCAGAGGTCTGGCAGGGAGAAAGCTCCCTGTTTACAACAGTTCAGCCCCCTTAAGCAGCAGAAGTTGCAGGTGCACTGTCTGGGGTTAAAAAGGATGCCCATTGAACAAAGATTGGGTAGTTTCTTGGAGCTTTTGGAGCTATTCTCCTTGAAGACATGTCTGACATTTCCAAACTTGGCTTCCTTGGCTTTTTGTGTTTATCTCGGCCTGTATTCTAGGTTGCCTGCTCTGACTCAGCCTGGACTGCCTAATCTTCACTGCTATTTATTGACCTCCTTTGCCCTGATGACTAAACAACCCTCCGATTTTCCTTATTTGACCCAAGCTTAGTGCTTCTGATCACTGTTTCCTACCGCCTATCTCTGATGCCCACACTTCCTTCCCTGTTTGTCCCACAGGAGCCAAGCCTAATTTTTGCCCAGACGATCCCTACAATCTCATATTTATATAGTAGTTTTGAGCAGTTTTGAGGCCCTTTTCTTTGAAGCCATTCTATTATGTACAAGGATAATCCTGATTTTACATGAGGAAATCAAACCTTAGCAGAATTAAGTGGTTTGCCCAAGTTCAGACAGCTAATAAGTGTCTGTGCTGGGATTTGAACCTAGATTTCCTGATATGGAAAAAGTAGAAAGAACGCTAAATTTGGAGTCACAGTATCTGGGTTTGAATCCCAACTCTGTCAACTAACTTCTTATACAATTTTGCATAGGTCACTTAACTTTCTTGAAGTCTCACTTTCCTTATCTCTAAGACTAGAGGGTCAGCCTATGTGATCTTGAGTGTTCCTTCTTGAACTAAACCCCATGTCTCCCAAAGTGGAGGGTTCTATCTACCTCATCACACTTTTGTCAGGTGGTACTGTGGGTGACACACTGGTCCCAGAGTCAAGGAAAACCTGAGTTCAAATATCTCCTCAACTTACTAACTATGTGACCCTAGGAAAGTTATTTCACCTCTCTTAATTTCATCACTAAATAAGAATAAATTATTATCATTCAATAAATTAAATTTAAGGCAAATTAAAAATTAAATAAATTATTATTAAACTAATATAATAAAAACATTTGCCTCACAGGGTTGCTGTGAAGATCAAATATGTGTAAAATGTATTTATAATATATTTATGTAAATAACATATGTAAAGTGCTTTGCAAGCCTTGAAGAGCTATATAAATGGCTACTGTTAGTATTAGCATTCTGTACATATACTGATGGTATGTGACAGTAAGAGGAAAATAGGAGTGCTATCTTTAATTCAGGTCCTCATTCTATCAATCCTATGCCTCCCACCCTACCTCAAATAAATTCCACAATCAGAGTGGCTTTGCTTTTCTGGGCCAACAAGCCTGAAAACGATAATTTCCTTTTGGGTTAATATTTGTACATTGATGCTAATATTATCTCTACTTAAATAGTAAGAGGGTTTTCCATCCTTTTTTTTTCAGATTTTTTCCTGGCATGGAAAGAATGTTAATATCTTTGCGTGAATGTAATCCACTCTACTTTAGAAATTTTCTGACCACACTTTGCAATTTTTGAAAGGAAAAAGTTTGATTGGCCAATGGCTCACACACCTATGCAAAACCTTTTTAATATTGTTATTTGACATTTGTTCCAGGTCAGAGCTAACAAAGCTAGGCCTCTGATAATTTAGATTTGAGAATAGAATGAGATAAGACACTAATAGTACAGTTAACAAAAAGAGATTTATTAAATCATAGCAAAGGAAATGTATTCCATAAGGATATTAAGAGAGGCAACCACACAGTTCCTCTGCCTCTATTGCCTGTGGTGATCTCCTGGTCAAGCACCAGTAACAGGCTGGAACTCTCAATGGCTTATGGGAGTTGGGAGACCAGGAAGAAATGTCCATGGTTTGATCCTCTAGTTTCCTGAGCCAATTAAGTCTCAAGGCTGATTTCAACATCTTTTAAAGCAAAGAACTAGCCCAGGCTACAAGGTGGAGGATTCTGGCAAATATTCTTCCTACTATAATATTTTTTTTGCATCAATTACCCAGAGAAAGCTGATTCATTTGATGGTGACTGGTACTTTTGGTGGAAGTCCTACCAATTCTTGCAAACAGGAACCCTCCCGTTTGCATTATCTCACTGGTGGCTGTTTTTATATACCTATACCTCTTTAGGGTCATGACGGATGGGAAGGAAGCCCTCTCACACAGATTAGGAAAACAACAGATAGCTAAAAAAAAGTGCTATGGAATATTTAACAAACAAGCAAAAGCATCACCACATAAATCCATAGATATGTATGTACGTATACTTCCTAATACAAATAGATCATCCTTATTTGAAATCTACAGAATTTCCTGTCTCCTCTCTCTCTCTCTTTCTCTCTCTCTCTCTCTCTGTGTCTCTCTGTCTCTGTGTCTCTCTGTGTCTCTCTGTCTCTGTCTCTCTGTCTCTCTCTTTCCCTCTCTTTCTTTCCCTGTCTACTTCTCTCTCTGTTTCTCTCTCTCTGTTTCTGTGTCTGTCTCTCTCTGTCTGTCTGTCTCTCCCTTCTCTTTCTGTCTCTCTGTCTCTGTCTTGCTCTCTGTCTCTCCTCTATCTCTCTGTCTCCCTCCCTCTCTCTCTGCCTGTCTCTGTCTCTGTGTCTCTCCCTCTCAGTTTTGCCCTCCTTTCTTCCCTCTCTCATACACACAAACCCAACTTGTTTATTTGAGTATTTATTTAGCATCAGAACTCATAGCTGAGTTAATAGCCGCTCATCTGGGTAATGGTTTACTCTGTCCCCTCCCAATATATAAGAGCCCCATCATTTTTTCTACTTGACAAGTAAATGTAACACATCATTTAACACAATGCAGATCTCCTTGGCTCTCCATTTAGCTATTAGGCCTTTTCTTTCTCCTAACACGATGTAGTGCTGTGTATTGTTCTCTGAATGATGGCAGGCAGACGGAAGCCATGTAGAAAGAATTCCTTTTTGGCCATTACCATAGTAAATATTTTCCTCTTTGGACAGCAGACTGCTGAGAACTTGCCATGACAAAGAAATAACTGGCTTGCTTTGTCTCTAGACCTCAACTAAGTAGTGGGAACCAGATTTTTGGATTCCTCTTGTTAAAACAGAAAGAAGAAAAGAAGGGCACTGTGCTAAGCACTTGATTGATATCTCCTCTGATCCTCACAACAACCCTGGGAGGTAGATGCTATTATTATCCCCATTTTACAGGTGAGGAAACTGAGGTTGATGGAGATTAAGTGGCTTGCCCAGGGTCACAAGCTGGTAAGTGTCTGAGGCCAAATTTGAACTCAGGTATATACTCCCTTACCAAGTTTAGTTTCAACAGGATCTCCAAAAGAACAAGCGACTACAATTCACACTTCAAAATGGCCCATTCTACTTCAGCTTTCAGTATAGTCACACTTTTGAGAAAGCCATAGGAACTATAAAACACATATGTAAAACGTAAAAAACACAGTCATTTTGAATCAGGAAAGAGAAGCTGAAAACTATACATGTTCATCCTACAGCTTCTTATTTTACAGGGAAATGTGAGCCAATAGCCTAAGATAATCCCAGACCAGTTGCAGTTCATTAATAGTATGTTCCTTTGACCACATTTTCTCTGGAGAATCATTTCTTCAAGTTACAGTCCACAAGCACTAATGAATACCAGTCCTGCACCCGTGGGATGCTCTTGGACCCAAAGCATTGCCAATCCTCTCCTCCCACTTCTCTTGCAGAACACAGCCATGGAGCGAGTAATTTCTCCAACTGCTTTCCTTCTCTTGCAAATCTATTTGATGTTCCTTGAAAATAGAAAAAAGTTCATCAGCTACGTGAGCAGGAAGTTCCCTGCCCAATACAATCTAAGACTGCTTGTTCCAGCTCTGTAAAGGGTCTTTGTATGAGTCTACCCAGAATTCCTAGCACTCAGTGCAACAATTTCTGTAGTTCAGCTCACAGCTGTCCTCAAATCTAGACTTCAAAAAGCATAACTAATTAGTCATATAATAAAAAACTTAACCAGATTCAGAATTTAGAATCACGAAAGGTTAGAGCAAGAAAGTATATATTATACATACACATACCTATGTGTATGTATACACTTGCACATGGACATCATGGTAGTCCATCTCCCTTATTTCGTTGCTAAAGAAACTGAGGCCCAGAGTGATTGTCACTTGCCTAAGCTCAAACAGCTGGTCACTTGTATAGCAAAGACTGAAAGCCAATGATCTCAACACCCAGCCCAGCATTCTTTACACTCTGCCACCCTGTCTCTGAATCAGAGTTTTCAATTTTTGGCAATTCCATTTTGTTCATCCATTGGGTTCTGTTGTGTACAATTTTGATTGTTAGGACAGTGGTGAACTGGGAAGTATCTGGAGGTTGGAAAGCGGGGTTTTGAGGGACCTCAGATTCATGTCACATGCGAATTGGTTGAAGGAAATGGGGATGTTTAGCTTGGAAAAAATATTTAGGGGAAACATGTTAACTATCTTCAAATATTTGATGGATCATCAAGAAAAATGGACTTATTCTTCTTGGCCCCAAAGGGTCGAGTCAGGACCAATGGGTGAAATTTCAACTCAATCAATAAATGAAAAATCATGCACCAAGAACTTATTAAGCACCTATTGCCAGGTGCTGAAAATCTAAAGATAGCAATAAAATAGATCCTGACCCCACAAGCTTACCGTTTAGCTGGAGTAGATAACTGGCCAGTTCCAGTTGGACAGTTCAGCTCCTCCTCTCCCCTCCCCTCCCCTCCCCTTTCCCCTCCTCTGCTCTCCTCTCCTCTCCTCTGCTCTCCTCTCCTCTGCTCCCCTCCCCTTTCCTCTCCTCTCCTCTCCTCTCCTCTCCTCTCCTCTCCTCTCCTCTCCTCTCCTCTCCGCGTGACAGGTATGCACAAAACAGTACTGCGAGGTAATTTTGAGGGGAAGTTACATTTAGGCTTGAGCTAAGGACAAACTTCCCAACAATCAAAGCTGTCCAAAAATAGAATGGGTTGTCTGGGGAGGTCATGACTTACTTGGCACTGAAGGTCTTTAAGCAAAAGTTGGGTGACCATTTGTTGGGTACCTCTTAGAGGGGATTCTTGTTTAGGTATGGATTGGATTGGATGAACTCTGAGGTTCTTTTCCAACTCTGAGGTTCTGTAACTATGATTCAAATTATAAATCTAACTTATTAATTACATGAGCCTCATATGTTGCTCTGGATTGGGCATGGGCCAATCATCTGGCAATTTATGTTTGATATTGGAATGAAATGAGACATTCTTGAATAGGTCATTCAAAAGCTAATGAAAAGAAATTTATTTAACTTGCATAGAAGATGGATATTCAACAAGGATATGGACTGAGGACACTGTTAGTTGATCCAGCTGAGAGAAATTCCCTTGCTTCTGAGTTGCCCATTGTGGTCAGCCAGCAAGTATCACAGGGCCCCTAGAACTCCTTGTACTTAGGCAATGAGGAACTGGTATCAACTGCCTGTACTTTTAGTCCCTGAGTCAATTTTTGAAGACAGTTTCAACACCTTTTAAGGAAGACCTAGCCTAACTTTCATGGAATCAGGGTTCAGACACTGCTCCCACCACACCTATCTTCTTCCTCCAATCTGCTGTTTATCCTGGACCATTCTAGGGCTCATTAGCACCCCACCAAAGATCTCAGAAAGACACAAGGGCAAAGTTCCCAGGCTGCAGAGTCGGCCTTCCTTTGTTTCAGCGAGGACAAGATGAAAACGGGGTTGGCCGCATACATGAGATAAGGCAGCCACAAATGGGATGGGAGTTGAGGGAGACATTTGTGTTCTAAAACATCTCCCTCATTGGCTTCCTGTCAGGGAACAGTATGCCAGAGTGGAAAGAACACTGGATTTGTAGTGGAGAGCACATGGAATTAAAGCTGATGTCTGCTCCTCTTATGCAACCTTGGGCAAGTCACTTAACATCTGTGGGCCACAACTTCCTTGGATGAAAAATTATGGCTCTGGACTGAAAGATCTCTACATTTCCCTCTGGATTTAAATCCCATAGCCTGTGAATTCTCCACCAAAGCCATCTGGCGAGAGGAAGCTTGGACTAGATTCAAAGTTAGAGGGCTTGGGTTTAAATCCAAGCTCTGGTGTTGCCTAGATCTGTGGCCTTGGACACATAGCTAGACGTGTCTAAAGGACCTTAGTTTCCTTATTTGTCAAATAAACTCTAAATCCTGTGATCCTACAAGTCTGTCCTTCTGGTGTGACAACAAAGGTAGAGAATGGCATTGTTTCTGAAAGACCCCCATAGAAATGAATATATCCAATTGACCTGGGTCAGGCCTGAGTCAGAATGGCCCCATGCTTTGGCCAGTCTGCTGATTCAGGTGCGAGATTGGAAGGAAATAAGACACTTATAGACCAGCTAAATTTAACATGTACTTAGTGATTATAGGTAAAGGATTTCAGCAAGTATACAACGTTGTTTTGGGTGGATATAGCCCTTCTGATGGCCATGGAGCACCATCAGAAGGGTGCGTTGCCTAGGACATTTCTTGAAGCTTAATAAATGCTTGCTGATTAATTGACAGAATCATTGATAGCACCTGCGTTCTTCACAGCTTTACTCTGTGTAAATGTGACTATTTTTAGCACAACTTCAAAGAGGAGGAAAGTTAGGCTAAAAGAGTTTCAGTGACTTGTCCATTGTTATACAGGTAGCAAGTAATGGGACCTGCTGTGGAACCTGAGTTTTCTGTTTCCCAGTCTTTTCATTCCACCACTCTGGTGGTAACTATTGTCTACATGTGGACTACAAAGAATATTGTACTAATTAATACCCAATTGCTTGAAATTCCCACAAGAAAATTATTTTGTACATTGAGCAACAATTTTCCCTACATCTTCATCATCCTCATTATCACCATCTATTTATTAAGGACTCACTGTGTATGGATCTATAATTGGTACTTAGACGTAGAATATGTCGTCCATCCTACATTGTATCTTGACTTGAATGTGAATTGGATTTAAGTGCGTCAGAGTTGCACAAAGTTGTCAGCTTCACCCTCTCTTCCAGAGTCTTTGAAGTCCAGTGGCAAGACAAAAGTCAAGATGACTGGTGATGGCCCAGGATGACCTTGGTGTCTTTCATGCCTTACTAAGCTTTAAGTACTCCACAGCACCTTCTTCAGCCACCTTGTGGCCATTGGAACAAATTGTTCTCATCTTCTCATTCTCCCAGGGAAAGTCTTCATGTGCTTGGGGTAGATACTCCCTAACTCACCTATGGGTTTGAGGCCTGTGACTTACCCTCAATCTGGTTTAGCCTGTCTACTAAGATGGTTTTACCATGATGTGGCCACTGAGCATGCTACAACTTCTTAGAGTCACAGGTGGGAGTTGGGTGAAAGGTGGATACCAAAGGTGGATGAGCAGCCCTGAAAAGGGCCTGGCAAGCCCTCACACCAGAGGGTGTCCTCCTTGAACAGCCATACACCTCATGATGTAGAAGATAGTAAAAAAATAAATGAATGCCCCACTATCAGTGAAGGGACTTACTAAGATAGGCAATCAGTTTAGGTAAGTCTGGACAGCACTGATTTTGATGGCCTAGCCTTTCTTTTATTTTTTTTATTTTTAGTTTACATTATTTTTATTTTTAGTTTCCACAAGTTTTTGAGTTCCAAATTTTCTTCCCCTCCCTCCTTTCCCCCCTCCCCCCAAGACGGCATGGAATCTGATATATGTTCTACATATACCTTTGCATCCAACATATTTACACAATAGTCAAGTCATAAAAAAGAACCATGATCAATGGAGTGAATCATGAGAAAGAAGAAACAAAACCAAAAAAAAATAGAAAAAAAGAGAGCAGATAATTTCCTTCAATCTGCATTCAGACTCCATAGTTCTTTCTCTGGATGTAGATAGCTCTTTCCATCATGAGACCTTTGGGGCTATCTTTAAACCTTGTATTGCTGAGAAGAGCCAAGTCTATCAGAGTTAGTCATCACAGAATCAATATGTCTGTGGTTGTGTACAATGTTCTCCTGGTTCTGCTCCTCTCACTCAGCATCATATCATGTAGTTCTTTCCAGGTTATTATGAATTCCGTATCTTCCCCACTTCTTATAGCACAATAGTATTCCATTACATTCATATAGCACAACTTGTTTAGCCATTCCCCAATTGATGGGCATCCCCTTGATTTCTAATTCTTTGCTACCACAAAAAGAGCTGCTACAAATATTTTTGTACATATGGGTCCCTTTCCCCCTTGTGTGATCTCTTTGGGATACAGCCCTAGAAGTGGTATTTCTGCATTAAAGGTATGCACATTTTTGTAGCCCTTTGGGCATAGTTCCAAATTGCTCTCCAGAATTGCTGGATCTGTTCACAACTCCACCAACAATATAACAATGTTCCAATTTTCCCACATCCTCTCCAGCATTTATCATTTTCCTGTTTTGTCATGTTAGGATGGCCTAGCCTTCTTGGGAGTGATTTTTAAAATTCTTTATGTCTATTTGCAACAAACATCTATTTCAAATGATTACAGTGCTAACCTTAACCCACTGCTAAACTGACTCTGGCAGGGGAAAAACTCAAAAGAATACTAATCATTTGGATGGTCCTTACTAAGGAAACTCAAAATTCTGTAGCCAACACTGCAGTTGCTCTTTGCATAGAATAACCTTGTAGAAGTCTATAGCCAATGTGGCAGTTGAACAAAGAGCTGCTGGGCTCAGCTTAAAACCGTTTCTTTATCTCCTTATCACATCTCCCAATCTCAATCTCTCTCTGTCTCTGTCTCTGCCTCTCTCTGTCTCTGTCTCTCTCTCTCTCTCCCTCTCTCTCTCTTTCCCAGGATCACATCACTTGTGTGAGGCAGGATTTGAACTCATTCCTTCCTAAAGACTTTCTAGCTTATTTGGCTGAGAATGCTGCCTGAGGAGAGAAAGAGAGATTCTATCTAGCCGGGATAAGGGATAATTCACCAAAGCACTTACAGGAGCTAGAGGATTGAACTGCAGATGACTCTGAAGATAGCACCAGAAGATAAGTACAGCTTAAGTACAGAGAGTGATGAAGGAGCAGGCTGAAAATGTTCTAACAGCCTCTGTTCTGAAGAATTTTATTAAGCACCACACCCTCCCCTCCCCAAAGGGTTGTAAAATTGGCTAAAATAATTTTAAATACAGAACAGCATCCCAAATGGAGGTTGTTTCAAGGCATCTGAATTCAACCAACCAACCAATGGTGTGCCAGGCACAGTGTTAAGTGCTGGTGAGGCAAAAGACAGTCCCTGTCCTCAAAAAGCTTACAATCAAATGGAGGAGAAAAGATGCAAAAATATATTCAAAACAAGCCATAATCACGATAAACAGGGAAGAATTATCAGGGGAGAGGCACTAGAATTAAGAGGGGTTGGGGAAGGCTTTTAGTAGCAAAAGATAAGACTTTAGTCAGGACATAAAGAAGCCAGGGAAAGTCAGTGGGTGGAGCTGAAGTTGGAGAGCATTCTAGCCATGGGAGACAGCCAGAGAAATATCCAGAGCTGAGAGGATGAAGTGTCTTGTTCATGGAACAACATGGAGGCCAGCGTCTCTGGCCTCCAGAAAGGGAGAGGGGAAGGGGGCTTGGGTGATAAGTAGCCACCAGATTTTGTTGAGTAGGGGGCTGATATGATCAGACCTAAGCTTTAAAATCACTTCAGTGGCTGAATGGAGGATGGATTGGAGAGGGGATAGACTTGAGGCAGGTAGACCTCCCCCTCCTCCAGTAGGCTATCCCAGTAGTCCAGGTATGAGGTGATAAGGTCCAGCACTGGAGTGATGGCAATGTCAGAAGAGAGAAAGAGATGTATTTGAGAGATATGGCAAAGGGGAAATTGACCTGCCTTGGCAATGTTTTGGATATGGAGGGTGAGAGAGAGAGTGAGAGAATTCAGGATGATTCCTAGGCTGTATTACCCTTGAGAATAATAGGGATAGTTACGATAAACACCAAAGTGAACCACCACTTGGAACAATGCCTGGTGAGGAGAAGCAGAGGGCAATGCCTAGCGGAGAACAGAGGGCAGAGATCAGCTCCAGCAGAGAACAGAGTGAGGGCATCAGAAGAAGATAACATAGACAGTTTCGCCGTACTAGAGATGTATGATCCTTCCAAGACCAGCTTGATTACATAGATTCATACCTTTACACAGATGCCCTGGCCACATGATTCTCATAGGTGGATATCCTTCATGTGATTCTCGTGAAGGCCTACCTGTCCCACATCATGTATGAGTGTCTTTGGGAAACTAAAGCAAAGAGGTAGGGAGGGAATATTCTATTATGACTTTATTAGTACTGCTTGTTATTTAATTAAAATGCCTTCCTCATAAACTGTATGTGTCATCTGGTTAACCGCTGGATTTTTCATGTTTCAGTGTTTCCCTTGGATTCTGGCTTCTGTTGCTGTTCGCATCTAAAATAAAACACTGCTGGTTAAATTTTAAAATGAAATATTTTAGTTAAAAAAATAAAACTAATTAGTAGAAACTTGTAAATACTCTAGCTATTTGGGGGCCTGGAGTAAAGTTTATGGGCTAAAAATCAATATTTTCCACTGCAGAAGTATCTACAAGAACAGAACGTCAGAAATTGTGATAAAAAGTTCCACGTCATGTCAGTCTAGAAGTGTCTGGAAAGCAATGGATCCTTTCTCTAATCTCCCATGAGATTTTTTTTAATATCTACAACAGAATGATTGGAATGTGTTGTGGAGACCAGAGACAACGCATGGGTGTGGTTCTCCAGAACGAAATCTCTGACCTTGAGGTCACTGATTTCAATCCTACACGTTGCCACTGACTAATAGCAGCTACTGGCAACATAGACATAGTTGGTTTGAGAAGAAATCTTTCATGGCTGAAGGAATAGTAATTGGTGACATTGTGAATTAGAGAGTCAGTAACAGAATCTTTTTGTAAAAATTGACTCCATAGCACAATTAGAGATTGCACAAACATACTCTATGTGTTCCACAGTGAGTCATCCCATGTTGTGTCAATGAACCAGTTCCCTGAACAGTTGGGATTTGGAAATGAATAAAATTCTACATCTTCCAGAAAATTTCAGTTCATTACAGCTAATTAGACATCATTTTACATTCCCCTTCATTCTTGAAAAACCTTCCTTGGACCTTACCATCCCCTCAAGCTATTGTCCTATATCTCTCCTGATTTTCTCAAACTCCTAGAAATAGCTATCTATACTCATTGCCTCCATTTCTGTTCTTACTCACTCTTCACCATTTGCAATTTGGCCATAGCCATTATTTCATGACCCTGATGGTTCTAACAAAGTGGTTTGTGACACTCTTTCCTTTTCCATGGATTATTACCGGTGAAGGGAAGGAGTCACCTGACCCAATAAACCCTGCATTTCGCTGATGGCTTTCAGTAGGAAGCTGTAGGGTACATACAGAACTTTGGGCCTTTCTGAACTTCCTTGAATCTTTTGATTTTTCAGGTGTCCACAGTCCAAGTCATTTGAGGGTTCTGGTTTCCGGAGAGTTCTGTAATTCCGGTTAATGAACCTGGGATGAAGAATGAAGCCAAAAGGCAGCTTATTCTAAACACACAAGCACCTAACAATGCTAATGATACGTCGCAGAAGGACGGACATGGGCCTCAGAGAGACGAGGATGCTACAGCTGGCAATCCTGCTTGGTGATTATACACAAGACCTTAGCCCGGGACCTGGCACATGTAAGTGCTTAAGAAATGCTTGTCGATTGACTGATTTTTGCTTGATTGATTCACCCTCTTTGCTCTCTATGCCTGCCCTATGTATTCTGAGTTCAGAACTCAAGACACTTCAAAAATATTTTATACAGACCCCTATGTGATTGCTTACTGTCTCAGGGAAGGAGGAAGGGAGGGAAGTGGGGAAGAATAGAATTAGGAACCTAAACCTTTAAAAAATGTTAAAAATTATTTTGACATGTAATTGGGAAAAATAAAATATATTGAATTTTTAAAAAAATGTTACACAAATATCAATGGCCTGATGCAATGCTTTTGCTCTTTGATTGGGGGTGGGGCTGAAGGAGGGGAAGAAATGTGGAGGGGAAAAGGAAGAAGGAAACATTTGGATCACATAGAAAAAGGTGACTCTCATCTACCTCCCTTCCCATGTTCCTTATACAGCAAGCACAGCTGTGGGCAAGTGTTGGAGGCTGCTGGCCAAACCCGTTCAGAGTACAGAGCAGTTGTAGAGGAGGCCAAACCTCCCAGGCCAGCTGGGAACCTGTCTGCTATGGGAAGGAATGCTGATTCTCCTGAATGAAAGATACTAACAGATGTTCTTTTAACCAACCAAACAAAACACCAATAAGAAAACAAACACAAATCTCATTCTAAAATTATGACAATGGAGATGTGGGTGAGACACTAGATAAAAGACAAAACCCAAAGTAGATTCTCTGTGAACTCTCATAGGTTGTCCTGGATAACCAGAATACCAAGTAGGGTCTCGGTTTCTCTCTCTCATTATCATGATGAGCTCCAGAGTATGAGACACCGTCTTGGTATGTCACAAAGAGACATTCACATTGCTTATCCTTGAAGCTGGCTGGTTCTAAGAGAAAAACTTGAGATTAGAGCTCCTGCTCCCCAAAGTAAGGAAAACTAGTTAAGCAGGAGCATGATGGGTAGCTGAAGACTTTGTTCTATTACCTCATATGAAATCCATCATATTAAATAGACGTATCTGGCAGGCATTTACCAACAGAGAATGATGACACTCAGCCATCCAAATAAGCTTTTAAAAATTAAAAGGCAAGGAATTGAAATTCTGCTCACCCAAAGAAGCGACCAGGCTCTAGGGTTGGCTAGCCATCCAGGACACAAAGATTATATAACAGGGTGATAAGGGCAGCCAGAGGTCAATTCTTTTCTTCTCCCACTTGTTAGGAGATATAATAGGAAGCCACATGGTGAGACAGAAGACACAGGACACAGTCTTCAGAAAATTTTCCCTTGTCCCTAAGGGCCATTTTAGTTCTGGCTGAGCCCTTGAGGTTATAAATCTAGACTGTGGCAGGCATAGGTCTAGGAAGGAACGTAGTGGAGCTGATTTGATTCTGGGGTTGACCATGAAATTATAGTCTGCTTAAATGGTTTAGCTTTACCTGAAATCACCTTTCCAGCCTCACCTCTAAGTATAGCTGAATTTCCAGTTCACTTGGAATTGTTTTGACTCAACATGGTGGGGGTGGGAGGGAGCAGGTATCTTCTGGAATAGCGATGGCTGGGGACCAAAAGAGACTTTGAACTCTTCCTGAGTAGGCAGGTATATAGGTGAGTAATTAGAAGAGAGATAACATTCTAAAATTCAATGACCAAATAAGCTCCTTATGAGATAGAAGATGATTGTTTTCTTGGGGAAACAGCAAGATTTAGGGGGAAAAGCACTGAACCTGGAGACAGGAGATCATTCAAATTTCGAATCTAGCACTTACCAGTTGTATTACCATATGCAGGTCACTTAATCTTTCATGCCCTCAGTCTCTGTAAAATGGGGTTAATTATGCTTACACTACCAACCTCACAGGATTGTTAAGAGGATTGTGATTGTAAGACTTAGAGTGCTTATACCCGTTAAAGTGAGTTATCATTACTAGATGTCTCTTAAGGGACCATTGATACTTTCATGGTGCTGCTTGAGCAATTGACTTGTGATACTTAGCATCATGGGACACTGGTTCTTAGGTGATAGCTCTAACTAGCGTCCTAGGTATTGGGGTAGGAAGTAGCTAATAAACATTCACGCAGGGCAGTGTGCTTAACCTCTGAACCATGGTAGTTGAGGGTATGGAAAATGAGTCAGAGAAGAGCTAATGGACCATAGATCACAATTTACATCTGGGATAGAAAATAAAAGAGTTGAGACTTGATTTTGGATACTTTGGAGGCTGCTAGGTGCCTTGGTGGATAGAATGTTGGGCCTGGAGTCACTAGCCGTGTGACCCTAGGTAAGTCACTTAACTTCTTTTTGCCTTTATTCACTGGAGAAGGAAGGAGCAAACCACTCCAATATCCTTGTCAAGAAAATTGGCGTGCTATGATCCATTGGGGTCATGAAGTTAGAAATGACTAAACAACAACAACAACTCATTGGATAAACTGGTGGAAATTGAAATTACTGCCTCTAGCCTCCTTGTTGTGTTGTTATTGTGTTTGTCCTTTGTTTTTTTTTTTTTTTTTTTTTGGCAGGGCAATTGGGGTTAAGTGACTTGCCCAAGGTCACACAGCTAGTACATGTGTCAAGTGTCTGAGGCTGGATTTGAACTCAGGTCCTCCTGACTCCAGGGCCAATGCTCTACTCACTGCGCCACCTAGCTGCCCCTCTGTCCTTTGTTTTTGAAGAGGACCGTGGCATCAGGGAAATGATGACATGACTTGCAGTTGACTTTGATTTGAGTGAGGCAGGGTTCTGCAAGGTCACCAGCCTCGCTTTCTCCTCCAGAGCCATCTGTATCCAGTGACCAGATATTCATCAGGATGACTAGAGCTAGATTTGAAGCCAATAGACACAGGCTCAAATCCAGACTCTTCCAGTTACTAAACATGTGACCATAAGCAAACCATTTAATTTCTCTGAACCTCAGTTTCCCCTGTCTGTAAAAACAAGGACTAGATGATGTCCAAGTTCCCTTCCAACTCTAAAACTGGTGATCTAGACTTCTGGTTTTAAATCAAATACTGAGATGTCATGTGATCCTCTTCACCTTGCCTAACGAGGCAGTTAAGTGGTATAGCGGATAGACTTCTGGACTTGGAGTCAGGAATATCTGAGTTTCAAACCTGTCTCAGACACTCACTAGCTCTAAGACCGTGAGTAAGTTACTTAATCTTTCTGAGTCTGTTTCCTCATCTGAACAATAGATCTAATAATAGCACCTACCTGAAAGGTTGTGGGGATCAAATGAGTTTATACACACATGTGTGTGTATGTATGTGTGATGTTTATATACATGTACACACATATATACATATTCACATGTGTGTATATTATATGTGCATATATGGATATGTGTGTATACATGTACATATATAGCTTTGCAAAACTTAAGACTCTATATAAATGTTAGCTGTTGTTAGTAAATGTTCTTGGTCTATTCCTCTGTAGACCTATAGCATCTTACTATCTCTCTGCTGGGGTGGATAGGTGGTGGGGGCAGATTTATCTGGGAAATAGACATAATGGTACCATATTAGCTACCTTTTAGTAGTAACCAAGTGCCAGTATAAATGTGGATTGTTTTTGAATGGCTCCCTTTGGAAAGCTTAAGGGTCTTCAAATGAAGCCATAGGTTTGCTTGTTTTTTTAAATAATTATGCTAACCCAGAGGTGAGGAACCTGTGGCCTCAAAGTCACTTGTGACCTTCTAGATCCTCAAGTGTGGCCCTTTGACTGAATCCAAACTTCACAGAACAAATCCCCTTCAAAAAACGGATTTGTTTTGTAAAACTTGGGCTCAGTTAAAAGGCTGCACCCAGGGATCTAGAAGACCACATGTGGCCCAAGGCCACAGGTTCCGCACTCTTGCTAACCCTTATGTCTCCTGAAAGACCCACTTCAGTCTTTATCTGCATGGCTTTGTGGAGACAGCTAGACACAGAGAGTCATCCCTGTGTAGTTTTAGATACAATCTATGTTTGAATTCTTAAACTTCTCAAGGATAAGAGCTCTCACTTTGACTTCCTTTGTCCTCTCCTTCCAACCCAGGGACAAGCATACATACAGTTAATAGAATAGATGGTATTACATGAACCAATTAAAGAGAGTTTGCAAGGCTTAGCATAGGGCTGTTTTTTCCTCTAAGGTCCTATGCCTGAAATTCACTTAGCTGCCTTAAGATGAATGGTGGTAACTGGCTTGTGGCCATGTGGTCCAAACATCCATTCTTTGGTTAACTGAGAGCATTAGCATATCGTTTCAGTTAGTTATGTCTTTTCTATAAAGATAAACTCAGAAAAAACATGAACTAATTCCCAATGCCCATATTAATAGCATATTGGAAAGAGTTAGGTTTGGCCTCAGAGAAGTGGGATTTGAAGGCCAGTTCTGCTACCAACTAGCCAAATGACTTTGAGCAAGTTATCTAACCTGAGGGAAAGATTCTTCCTTTGTAAAATGAAGTTAATAATATTTGCACTGTCTCCTTTATAAGGCTGTCAAAAGCATCAGATGACATAATGTGCTTAGGGAGTTTTGTAACTTATAAAGCTCAACATGCGTGTGAACTGTTCATAATATTATTATGTGTAGAAGAATAATACAGTTAAGAGTGAACAAATGTAAGTCTAAAGACATTTTAAAAACTGAGTACAACCAGGAGCCTTCTCAATGGCCTTATACTATTATAAATCGCTATTGACTTAGTTTTTCCTCATAGAACTAAGAAGAAAACAACCTTCAACTTAACCTTTCCATAGGATGGAAAGCTTACAGGTAAATTAATTTAAACAACTCATTATTAAGCAAATTTAATTGATTGTATTATGTTCACTATCAAGTTTTTAATAAAATATTTAATTGCTTTAAAAGCTTAAGTAAAGCATATGTAGATAACTTCTAGCTCTGGCTTCAGGAAAGCTTAGTGTAAAAATTCCTGGTGGGTAGCTTTCCTCCTGCCTTAGCCTTCTCACTCTTAGGATCTAGGTCTCCCATGCTCCTCCATTTCTTTGTATACAGGAGAAACCGGTCTTCTGGTTCAGAAGGTTTGGCTTAGCCCCAGAAGAAAAGAATGATTTCTACCTTTCGTGTGTGGTGACCACTTTCCAAGCAAGAGATTTTTTTTTCCTATTTTATCCCATTCTGTCTTCGAAGACAGGGCTTGACATTTGCTTTCAATTTCTTCACTTGTCTCATTAGAACTATTCTGAAGATTTCCTTCAAGTTTTTCAGCAGGGCTATGGTCCCAGACTAGTCATCTAAATGATTGCATTTGTGTTAAGGCTGATCTCCGCAACTATACCAACAGCTTCTAGAGTCAGAAAACATTACTCATGTTTCTTTTGTATCCTTTCCTCCCCCACCAACTCTAGCATTAATTAATTAGTTAATTAGCCCATTCATCAATTCAGCACATATATTGGGCACTTCTCCAGTGTAAGGTTTTCTGCTAGGTGCTCCAGGAAAGACAAAGAAGGCATAGTCCCTTTTTCTACTGAGTTTATAGTAAAAGACACAGCATGGCTTAGTGAAAAGAGTATTAGATTTGAATTCAGGAGTCTGTGAGTTAAATTCTGGCTCTGATTTACAAGTTGTATGACCATGGTCAAGTCACCTAACCTCTCTGAGACTCAGTTTCCTCATTTGTAAAATGTGGAAACAATACTCATTCTGCCTACTTCACAGGGTTGTTATGCGTGGGAGGGGGAGAGAAAAGCCACATTATCAACCTTAAAATACTACATAAATGTGAGATACTAATGCAAACCTTAGATCACCACCTAAATGCCTTGTTAGATCATAGATTTAGAGCTACAAGGAAATTTAAGGGTCATCAGCAAATTTCTCAATATTAGACATGGCAGCAGCTTCATCAAAATTGTTACCTTCAAATGTGAATGACAGGGATATTTAATGTGTATGAAACCCACTAAGAGGATGGAAATCCAGTTCTTCTGTGTTGGCCTCATTTAGCAGCACTAAAACCTTTCCTTTATGTGTCACATGTTGCCCATATACAGAGTTAAACCACAAATCCCTGACAAAGCGTGGAAAAGAGTCTTCTAGATAATGTGGCATCCTTCCTTCATGTCTTGGCACGAAGTTGGCTAGGTGCTTAACATATAGGATCTCATTTAAGGTTCAACACAAAGTTGTGAGATGGTTACACGAGGAAAACTGAGGCTTAGAGGAATTAAAGGTATAGGATTCGAATCCAGGTCTTCTTGACTCCAAATCCAGTTCTCTCTCCATCCTCATGTCCTCACCCTATTAGACCATAAGCCCCTTGAGGGCAGGGGCTGGTTTTTGTCTTACTTTGCCTCCCCAGTGCTTAGCACAGTGCCTAGCATTTAGTAGGCATTTAACAGATGCTACTTCACTGACCAACTGAACCGCTTCCTGCTTCAATTTCCTCATATGTAATATGTGGATAATAATAGCAACTCCCAGAGTTGTAAGATCATGGTGAAGTGTTTTGCAAAATTTAGAGTACTATTTAAATGCTAGCATGTTATTATTATTTTAATAAATTCATAAGTAATAATAAAGAAAACAAGAAGAAACAAACTATGGTCTATGGCCTCTTCCTCTCCCCCATAAAGTGTTTTGCCCTTTAAAACATGATCAGTTTCAGACAACCATTTTCATTGACTCCCCCTTAAATGGAGAATTAGACACATGGCAAGGCTGAAACCATTATCTGGATAATCTCCAAATTGTTTTTTTCCAGAACTTCTTCTAAATGGCTCTTCAGCTACTAGGTTCACGGTACAGTATTTAGGCGTATTGTCATTGGGGAAGGGCAGGATTTTATTTTCCCTTCTCTGTGTTTTTCTAATCTTCCTGGGTCTCTGATTGCCTAAGTGAAAAGGAAACTCTGGTGCCATTTTGAGAGGCAGCTATTATAGCTAATGAGGGAAATATTGGGAACCAGTTGACCAATGATCAAAAGAGGGATGAAAAGTTGGGACATTCATGAATCAAGGTTCTTATATGAAGGAGGTTCTCCTGCAAAGGTGTGGTGAGATTGAGCTGCGGCAGACCCGAAGACAAAATTTCCCAGGGGTGTCACCACTTGTGTAACTTTTTTGCTGCCGTGATTTAAGGTTGGGTCAAAATCCAAGATAGTTCCATGCCAGTTTCCCATCTCTTCTTTGTTACCCCTCGTAGACAGAATCTCTTCAGTATACCTCTTTTCTTCATTCACACAGCCACAATTCTACTACAGACTCTCATCACCTGTCTCCTGGTTGATTATAATAGCCTTATCATTCTCTGCCTCAAGTTTTTCCTCACTCTAATCAGGCCATGTCAACTCCCTCCCTGCTTCCCTCATTCTGCGCCCCATCCTCCTACTTCATAAACTTCAGTGGCCTCATATTACCTCTAGCAAAATATAAAACCCTCTATTTGCATAAACTGCATAAACCTGGTACCTTCCTACCTTTCCATTCTTCTTACACTTTAACCTGTTCCATGAACTTTATGATTCAGCTATGGTGGTCTACATGCCATTCCTCGTATATAACATCCATTTCCTGACTCCTGTCCCTCATTGCTAGAGTGTTCTCCTTTCTGTTTCCTAACTTCCTGTTTCCCTTCAAGACTCAGATCAGTTATCACCGACTGCAGAATCCTCCCACTAGCCTTCTATCTGGTATTGCCTTCCATTTACGCTGTGTATATCTTGTATGTACACTGTGATTTGCATGTTGTCTCTCCATTAGAATATGAGCTCCTTGAAAGAAGAAACTATGTTTTTGTCTTTCTTTGTACCCCCAGTGCTTACAGGGTTTGGCATTTGGTAAATGCTTGATAAAGCCTTGTTGATTGATTTGTGAAGTCAACCCTTAGAGTACAAAAATGACTTACCACGGTGTTTTAAAGTTTCAGGGTACAAAATGGAAGCCACACTATATTTACAGAAAGAGAATTTGATTTGGAATATCAGTTCTTCTATATTATCTGGATGAGCTTGGGTATGAGAGGCAGGATGGTATAGTAGACAAAGTATAGACCTTGAAATAAGAAGACCTGTGTTCAAATCCTGCCTCTGACGTTGACCAGTTGTGTAACCAAGTCATTTAATTTCTTATGGCCTTGGGCAATTCCACGCAACTCTAAGAGATAAAAGAGGGTTGTGATTTACCTTAGTGGAGGGAGTTCCCATGCTACCATGGGAATCACAAGTCCTGATGTCACTGAATTTCTGAGTCACAGGGAAGTAAAATGATATAGCTGGATTAGAAGACCTTTAAAATTTGAATCCACCATCTTATGACTTTATGTAGGTAGGCAATTTCAGTACAATCTTGCTACTCTTTTTGGCTTGGCCTATTATAAGTGTGCTGGAGCCTGTTGTACAGGCTCATAAGAGGTGATTGTGAAATTTCTGGTGTGAGTATTTACACTTTAGAAATTGGCAAATGCTATATATCAGGGCTTGATTCATAGTTTTGGTGATTTCTAGATGTAAGAAAGTGATGGAGAAAATATTAATAATGCAGATTAAACTTTAAAGAGGCTCTGTACTATTTTTTTTTGGAGAGGTAGTTGTTAAGCACTTACCAGTACACTCTTGCCTACATATAACAATCTGCTTTATAATAGGTTATTAGTCTAAATTTCATCCCTAGGTTGGCAGGCCTTTATCCACAACCCCGTCTGGTCCTAGTCTCTGTTTTATCCTGGCCCTCCTCAGTTTATGCACTCCTAGCAGTTCACTACATTCCATCCAACATTAATTAGTCATCCCAATTTCTTCTTTCTTACCTTCTTGACTTCTCCTTCCCCAAGTCACAAGGTCACAGGATGTCACCTGTAAATTACTCATTAAATTGGCATTCCCAAAGCCAACTTTTGCCTTGCTGTGAAGGACTATCACCAGGAAGAGGGAGAAGACTTATCCTACTTGGCGCTGGGGGCAGACCTAGGAGCAATGTTCTGGAAGGGGCAAAGAAACAAATGTAGGTTTTGGAAAAAAAAAAAAAAGCCTTCGCAAATTAGAGCTCTCCTTAGGATTCCCTTAAGAGATAGTTCAATCTTTCTCCCTAAAAGCCTGTAAACTAAACTAGATGACCACTTGTCAGGTCTGATGTAAAGGGGATTCTCACTCCGGTATGGGATGGACTAAATGGCCTCTTAGGTCCCTTCCAATTCAGTGGTGCAGTGGATAAAGCACCAGGCCTAGAGTCAGGAAGACCTAAGTCCAAATCCAACCTCAGATACTTACTAGCTTTGTGACTCTGGGCAATTCACTTAACCTTTGTCTGCCTCAGTTTACTCATCTGTAAAATGAGGATAATAATAGCACCTACCTTGCAGGGTTATTGTGAGGACCAAATGGGATAATAATTGTGAAGTGCTTGGCATAGTGCCTGGAACAGTGTAAGTGAAATATAAATTTATTATATTATTATTTAATATTTATATTATTAATATTTACTATTTATTTTAAATTCAATTAATTGCTAAGTGCTACTAATATTATATAATATTGATAATATTATATATTATAGTAGCAGTTAGACACTGCTATTACCTTTCACTTATACAGAAGTAAGGATTACAAAACAGTGCACAGTAAAAATGAAGGAAGAGGGCATTTCTTCATGACTGCATTATAAAAAGTGCCCTTGGGGCTTAAACTGAGGACTTCTCATTTACCAGGGAGGATCTGTCTGCCTCCCTGGCATGAGCCCCTTTTAGTTCAAACATTCTTTGTTTCTAAATGAGAAAGACCACTAGTCTCTCTTGAGGTGACATACTACTAAGAGTGACAACATATTGGGACAGAATGACGATGAATTTCTGAAGGATTCAGTCACTGTCTTCTTCAAAACTTCACGTACCCTTACCATCTTTGCCTACTTGAGGCTATTTGCCACACTCTAGCATATGTAACTAGGTTGCCATCTAGTGATTAAAGCTCATAGATGGGGATGAAGTCCGAGGTCCTCATAGTACAGTGTCCCTTAAGTCTTTACTGCACTTCCTCTGGGTCTCCCAGGACTAAAGCTTTCTCAGAAACACAGAAGCTATTTAAGAACAGAAATTTCAGAAATGCTTGAACAGCACACAGGTAGGAGGCAAACTTGGTAAATCTAGTGCTTTGGGTTGGGAAGTAGGGATTTCTCCAAGGTAGGGATAGAAGGGTTATGGTGAGCAAATCCAGCTTAGGAAAGGTGAATGGATCTAGAAAGAAGGTGAGCCAGTCAGGAGAGTCAGACAGAATCACCCACTAACTTCTTTTGAAAAGGATAAATATAGGTTGTGGTTTAACAACTCTCACTTTCAATGAGCCAGTGGAGTAAAAAGGAGGACACAGAGACTGAATGAGGTATAGAAAGAAAAGTGAGGAGTAGGAAAAAAAAAGGGAAGAGGAGATGAAGGCAGAAAGGGAAAAAGAAGGAATCAGGATCCAATACAATAAGGAATAAAATATGTTGGCAAAGGACTGTGTAAAGCACATGTAATCAGAAGATGTAACAAATCAAAATCCATTTCTTCCCTACCTAACATAAGATATGTGGTCAACTCATCTCTTGCTAATCCTCCTGTTTTGAAAGATCTTGTACTGTCATGTTTTTCATCTTTGTATTCCTAATCCCTAGAAAGTACTGTCTGCAGAGTAGGAATTTAAATGTTTGCTGAATGAACAAATGAAATTAGGGGATAGACATCTGATTCTCATTGAAGGGATATCCCCTTCTGAATTTCTTCATCAGCTCAGTCACAAGTATTTCTTCTCTTACACAAGTCTTTGATCTCATGGCCTGGCTCTCAGTGGGCTCTCCTTCCTAGAAACCAGTTGTCTTTAACTGTGCTTTGGGAGGCTCATACTCTTATCTCACAGGACTGATCCAAAGCAACAACTTGGAGAGGTAGCAGAAAGAGCAATGTATTTGGACCTAGGGAAACTGTGCTAGAATCTTGATTCTGCTATTACCTATGTGATCTTGGGCAAGTCAGTTAACTTGTGTAGGACTTTGTTTCCTCATCTGAAAAAATCAGGGAGTTGGATAAGGTGATCTCCAAGGTGCCTTTTGCTTTTAAAAATTAGGACTTTTGAGCATCGGGGCCCAAGATGGTGAGAGCAGGGCAAAAATGAACAAGAGGGTAGAAGGATATTGGTACATCCAGTGACAATAATCATGTTAAGTGCCCTGCAAAGCGACAGTCACCAGTGTCAGTTAACATTGATTGAGCATGCACCCACAGAATGCTTGGCACTACACTTACTGGTAGTCTGGTAGGGAAAATTTAGCCCTAATCACCTGAAGCACTTCCCCTCTACACCTAAATCCCAACAGAAGCTCTAAGAAGACAAGCAGAGACGACTAGGGACTTCCCCTTTGGGAACTGTCAGCACTAGTCTGAAGGCATTTCTTCCCTATCTCTTCCTCTACCCAGATCCCTCCCACCCCCTGGAGAGCAAAGGCCAGTATCCACCCCACCCCCTACCCCAATACATGTTGAATTGAAGTTAATTCTGTCTCTTCCCTGGGCTCTGACGCAAGGCAGAACTTACCACAGGCTCAAGGGACTGGTCTCCATTGTCTGCATCTCTAACCCTTTACCAGCTTCCTTTCATGCCAAGGAGAAACAGGGAACCAAAATGTGGTAATATGATCCCCAATTAGCATAAAATAAAAACAGCTCGGTCAAGTTTTCCATGGCCCTTTTCAATCTTAAATGAAAAGTGAGAAATGGGACAAAATGATATAAATATACTCATAGAACTAAAAATAAGGATATAGCACATGTGTATACATGCATTTATCGCAACCTCAGAATTTGTCTCTAAAAAAAAAGTCCGCTGGAGGTGGGGATCCAAGCTATTCCTTTCCCCTAGGAACACAAGCAGAGGAAGAGACTTCCTCTTTCATCTGTGGTGCTGAAAGGGTTAAGTTCTCAGCCATCCTTCTCCAAAGTGATTTATAATGATGAGTAGCGTTTCAAAACTCTCTCCCACTCCCAAAGAAGTACCTCCCCCCCCCCTTTCCCTATGGAGTCCTCCCTTAACGTGTTGAAGTGGGAAGGAGGCGGTGTTTTGCTGATCTGTTAAATTCTTAGTAAAGTTTCTGAGATTTCCAGTGGCTGCTGTTGTTTGACTTTGGTTTGGAGCGGAGCTGAGGTTATCCTGACATTTTTGGGACTGGATCCAGCCAAAGGGAAGAAGAAGGGCGAAAGGGAAAACGAGAAGAAGGAGAAGAAGAAAGAAAGGTGGGGAGGAATACACGGAGACATGAAGAACTGAATAAGGTGAAAAAAGCCCACCCCCTTTTCCCTATCACTTTGCTGTGTTTTCCTTCAGTCTGGAAAACGTATTGATCCTGGCACTTTGGCTCTCGGGGAACAAAGGGACTGAGCCAGATTGAGGGGAAAAGCATGATAAGAAGGACCATGGAACTTTAAAGAGAGGCAGAAAGAAATTTCCCAAACATCTGGGACTCCACTCTTGCGGGATGTGATGTGTACTGGAGTTTATGTGTGACTGCTACAAAAACCAAGCCAGAACTTCAAGGTAAATGGAGATACAAGGATTTAAAAGGACGGTGCCCTTCACTTCATTCTACTTGTCAAGAAGGTAAAAAAAAAAAAAAGAGAGAGAGAGAGAAAAAAAAAAGGAAAATCAACTCAACTGGAAATAAGATAGTCTCTGGAGTCTGTGACATTTTAAGTTCCAAATTGGAGCTGCTGCAAACCCTTTGGTGCTGCTCATCCGCTGAAAGGGAAAAAGCTGGGAGGAGACTGATTTCTTCTAGGGAACTGTCCTGCGACTAAGCTTCAGGGCTCCCCCTCCCCGCCAAATCCCTGCATTCCATCTCTATGAGCTAGAATGTAAGTGTGTAGTCTTTTTCACCCCTTAAAAATGTCTTTGTTGCTTATTCGAATAAACGAAACGTGCATGTTGTCACACTTCATGTGCTCGGCTTGTCGTCTAGAAGCCAACAGTGCAAACATGATGACTGAGGAGATGAGCTAGTGTGGTGATTTTTTTTTTTTGGCTTGTTGTAAGTGTTTCTGGAAGGCTCCTTGTCCTTCCCGAGTCACTGAATTGCAAAGACTTAAAAGCAAAAATGTCCCCTTCCCTCATCCCTTCACCTTTCACTGCTCCCCACCCCGACTTAAAGGATAAAATGTATAGATCTGCCTGCAATTAAATCACTGTCTTGTTCTTCTTCTCTCTCTGTTTTATGTTCCCACCCTGTCGCTCCTCAAAGTGGATGACACAATGAACAGGATGATGGAACGGGGCTTCACCATGCTGCTGGCAATGTGGCTAGTGTGCCAATCAGAACCCCACCCTCAAACAGCGGGCAGAGGGAGCCATGGAGCTGGAAAAGTGCTGCCAGCTTCCCAGGTTAATGGTAGACCACTTCGATTCCTGAGGCACACTGGGAGGGCCCAGGGAAGTGTGAGATCCACACCGGATAATCCTGATCATCCCATCCTAGACAGGAGGAGAGCTGTGCCAGTATTGAGACTAGCCCGCCCAACTCCCCTGCCAATGCAGACCAGAGTGGGTAGCAGCCGAATGAGGCAGGAACAGAGACCAACAGCCAAGAGCTCCCCAAAGGAGATGGTAAAAGATGAGGGATCCTCTGCTCGGGCAAAAATGGTGAGATTCCCGTCAGGGTCCAGCTCTCCCAACATCTTGGCCGGCTTTGCAGGGAAAAACAGGGTATGGGTCATCTCTGCTCCTCATGCCTCTGAGGGCTACTACCGCCTTATGATGAGTCTCCTAAAGGATGATGTGTACTGTGAGCTAGCAGAAAGACACATCCAGCAGATTGTGCTATTTCATGAGGCAGGGGAGGAAGGTGGCAAGGTGAGGAGAATCACCAGTGAAGGCCAGATCTTGGAGCAGTCCCTTGACCCCGCTCTCATCCCCAAACTGATGAGCTTCTTGAAACTGGAGAAGGGAAAGTTTGGCATGGTGTTGCTGAAGAAAACCCTGCAGGTGGAGGAACGCTACCCGTACCCAGTTAGGTTAGAAGCAATGTATGAGATCATTGATCAGAGCCCCATCCGAAAGATAGAGAAGATCCGGCAGAAGGGCTTTGTCCAGAAGTGTAAGGCAGCTGGTGTGGAGGGACAGGTGGTTGAAGAAGGGAATAATGGTGGTGGTGGAGGGAGCAGACCAAAGGTGGGCAGTGAAAAGAAGAAAGAAGACACAAGGAGAGGACAAATCCAACCTACAAGGGAGAGCCGAGTGAAAACAGTAAAGAAATTGGTCACAACAGTAGCTCCTCCTCCAACCGCAAGGGCCACCATGCTTCCTCCATCTCCTCCAAGGACAGCAGCTTGGACCACCCCTCGTGTGGTGACAGTGGCCACCCGGCCTACCACCACGACTACCACCTTTCCAACCACTCAGAGAACGTGGACTACCAGAGTTCACACCACCTCATCTTCGCACAGGCAGCCTTCGGCAGCTGAGACGACAACTCCCAGGGGTACCTGGGATTCAGAAGATTTCTACCCCACCTCAAGGAAGGAGCAGCACAAGGAGAGGCAACAGACCACCAGGAGACCAAGCAAGACCACTGGCTATGAGAGCCACACAGCAGCAACCCCCACAACCTCAGACCACTATACAAGGGCAGGCATCAGCCGTTTCCGTGACAACCGTACAGATAGGAAGGAGTATGGCTCTCGGGATCCAAACATAGTGCCAGGCCAGCACAAAACAGGGAAGTCAAAGCCACCTAAAAAAAAAGCACAGGAAAAGATTCTAAGCAATGAATATGAGGACAAATATGACCCCAGCCGGCCTACTGTCTCTCAGATAGAAGAGGAGCTGGAGGCAGGGAACATTCCCCCTAAGAAAGGGAAGGAGACAAAAAAGCACGACAGGCCTGACAAACCTGACAAGAAGAAAAAGGTGAAGAATGAGAAAGCAGACAAACTGTTGAAGAGTGAAAAGCAGACCAAGAAGGACAAGACAGAAAAAAAGAATAAGCAGGAGAAAGAACGGAATAAAAAGAAGAAGGGGGGCAAAACAGAGCATGACGGGTATCTGAAACCCACTTCAAAGCTTTTCACACAGAGTTCCAAGAAATCCTTGACTGACCTGCTGGAATTTTTCGAAGGGAAAAGGCGGCTCATTGTAAGTAAAACCCTCGGCCTACTATTTTAAGGGGGCGGGCCATGTATTGGTTTGCTGTTTTTATGAAACAAAAATGTGAGGTAATGGATGGATGGATTGGTGGATAGATAGATGGATGGGTGGATGGGTGAATGGATGGAATGAAAGAAGGAATAAAGAAATAAATGAAAAAGCATTTGTTAAGCACTTAGCTTGTGCCAAGCACTGTGCTGTGTTGGGTGTTCAAACACAAAGAAAAGACAGTCCCTGACCTCAAGAAGCTTACATTCTAGTAGGGGGTGACAACACAGATAGGAAAATAATATTTTGGCTTGGAAAGTTACAGGGATAGTAAGTGGAGCCATAGAGAGGGTACTTGTTATGGTATGGCTGTTGGTAGGAAGTATGGGGAATGTAGTAAAGCTACAGCAAGAAGATTCAGTTATTTAAAATCATTGTTTTCTTTTGTCTTGTTTTTGCTAAAATAGTTATTTGGGTCAACATAGTTGATCCTATAGCCCTATGTAAGCCTAGATGGAGTATCCAAAAGTCCAGAGTCTTCTGTTTGTCAGTAGTCTGCTAACGTTCCCTTTCCTCCTTGATAGCCTTGCATTTTCATATGTATACCTCTCTCCCTATGATCTATCACACTGAAGGAGTAGGAGAGGAGGAGATAAGGGCATTAGAAGGTAGGAGCAGGGGAAAGTGAATCCCAGGCAAGCTATGCTGAACAACTGACTTCAGCTATTACATGAAAACCAGTTTCTTTGTGATTGAGCAAGCATAGATAGATCTGTCCTAGTGGGGTGACAGGAATAAAGAATATGGATTTTAAAAAACATCAGTTTAAAATGAATATCAAGACTAGTATTGAAGGGTAAAGAAAATCACAAAAGGGCATTGGGGGGTGGTGGTAGGTGATGAAATTAAGAGGGTAAGATTATGTGTGTATGAATGAGCCTCAGTCCTTTTTTAGCATCAGATGGCAAAACTACCATCTATTCTTCCTCATAACTAGCTCCCTGGGTCACTGCTCAGCTAGCAATGGGAGGGGGACAATGTAGAGTGGAGAACAGTGTGAGTTCCGGGATTTATAGTGGGATAATGAGCAATAACTGAGTTTAAGGACTAGATTTCAATTAATTCTGGGCTTTACTGTTGAGACTAAAAGGAAGAGGGTCAGTGTATATGGAATTTGATCTTCTAAGTCCATTTCCACACTTAAAATCTGTCACCATTGAGACTCAGAGTGGTATCTGTGTTGGCAGAGAGAAAAGTGGTGTTGGTAGTAGGGTGAAGATGCAGACTTGGAAGAAGGTCCAGTTAGACCCTTACCCCTTCCTCTGAATCATTGGGTGGTTCTGAGCATTTCACTTTCCTGGGCTGTGAGCGTTCCTCAGGCCCATATGGGGTCACTCCTTTACAACCATGAAAGAATATGGTAGAAACTAGTTAAAATTGAATTATGTTTTGAAGAATCCCTAGTTCCATATAAAACATAAGGCTAGTTCTTATAAATAATGTGAAAACAGTACTTCTTCCCCTTTTCATTGGCTCCTCATCTCCGCCTCAATGTACAAAGTCTCATGCTAATCTAGGTCCCTTCTACTTAGGGAAATAAGTAATTTAAAAATCCTTGATCAAGTCACTTTTCTTCTCTGGGCCTCAGTTTACTTATCTGTAGAATGACTAGATAACTAGGGTTGCACTAGAGTATTATGTCTAAGCTCCCTTCTAGCACAGCATTTTAGGATATTAAAGTCATAGAATTTGGAGATGGAAGCAACCTTAGAGAACATCCAATCCAATCTCTTAATTTTACAAATGAGGAAACCAAGGTTCAGGGAAGTTAAATTACTGGCTCAAGGTCAAATAGATAATAAGTGGCATAGTTGCCCTTTAAATTCAGGTCACCTGACTCCAAATACAATTCTTGTTTCACTGCAAGCACAGACGTTCACTACACAACGCTGATAATATATGGTCTTTCAGTAACTACAATCGTTCCCCCAAATTTTAATGCCCTTCTCAGGAACAGTTGAATTTGAATAGACTGTTAGAACTGGAGAGAAGGAACCCTAAGTGGTTTTATTCAGGCCCAAAGAAGTTAGGTCATGAAACTAGGGCAATCCTCATGAATTTCTAATTATGTGAATTCCACGAGTCTTCCGCATTCCCCTAAAATTACACTACTCTTTATGCAGGACTTTTCATATCTATGGATTAAATAGGGTACTGACTGACACCTCTTTCCCACCCATTCATTTCTCTGGTCCCTTGGTAGCCGTTATGTAAACGCTCCATATCTCTCAATCTAAGCTGGATTTGTACCAATGACCTGAATTTAGAGGCTCTGTCTCACATTAGTCTTTGGCTGTTTTACCAACTAAGTTCAAATAGTGATTTGGAGCTTTAAACAAAGCAGAAAGAGGTGGTATTCATCTTAGGTGTGTCAGTTCCTGGAATTCTCTTCCATCTTTCAGTTCTTTCCCAGGGCTCATGTCAGAATCCTGGAACCAAACCCAGAACTTTGGAAAGTTTAGGCGGATAAGAGGGATGTCCTTTTTTTTTTTTGCCTTGCAAATTCAAGTGTGTGTGTGTGTGTGTGTGTGTGTGTGTCTGTAGACACGGGGGGGGGGGAGTGGGAAGAGAGGGGGAGAGAGAGAGAGAGAGAGAGAGAGAGAGAGAGAGAGAGAGAGAGAGAGAGAGAGAGAGAGAGAGAGAGAGATTCAGTTTTGAGCCACAAGAAATTAACCATAGACTGAGGAACAGCCCATCAGTAGAGGAAAGGATATTAGTGCCATTGAACCATCATTTAGGAATTATAGGGTATGTTTTATCTGGAATAAAGATTATATGTGGGATGATTAATCTGGAAATCTTCCACTTCAGGTCCCCAAAATTTGACTCAGTTTTTGGATTGAACTACCCCCAAAGGGTAACTGAACATTTATTTTGGGACCTCTGAGACAACTCGAACTCTTAGGAGGTGAGCACAAAGAAGCAGGTGTTGCCTTCTTTCCCATCCCTGGGAACTAACCTCGTGGCATCTTGGGGGTTTGTTTGTCTGACCCTGCTTTGTGGGAGGCGTCCAATCCTGGTCGGTTTAGCTGAGCTGATGGAGCAGGCACAGTTCACTTTTTGGCCAGGTTACAGTGAGAGAATGTGTCAGGGTTGTAATTGTGTATTCTCCTGGCAAATGCCTCCCCTGTGACCTGGTGAGTTAAAATACAAAGGGGGTTTTAACAGCCCTCCCCTGGATGTCACCCTTTTCTTCTCCTCCCCCCACCTCCTTTCCTTCCTCACCTGGTGATCTGAAAGTTCAGCTGCTTTTCATATCATCACCAACAATAAATCTTCAGCCCTTGAAGCTCAGTTGACAGTTTTTGCTGATGTCACATGGGGCAAAGCAGAATCCAACTTGGCTTGCTGGTGGCTGTATGAGCTCACCAGGGTTAGCAAGGGAATAAAGTTTGTTATTAGAAATAAAATAGGAACAAGATATATTACATTTTCCCCACTGGTGCACCATTTCAGATCATGATTCCACCTGAAATTTGTTTTTTCAATAGCTAGTAGGGCAGCTAATTGGCTCAGTGGATAGACTGCTCGACCTGGAGTCAGGAAGACCTGAGTTCAAATCCAGCCTCAGACGCTTACTAGCTGTGTGACTCTGGGCAGATCAGTCTTTGTTTACTTCACTTTCCTCATCTGTAAAGTAGGGATGATAATAGAACTCACCTTCCAGGATTGTTGTGAAGATCAAATGAGATGGTAAGTACTATATCAATGTTAATTATTATTATTGACAGAAATAAGAATCAGGTGAGACAGGAACACAGTCATTTCAGTTGTGTCTGACTCTTCATGACCCCATTTGGGGTTTTCTTGGCAAATTTACTGAAGTGGTTTGCCATTTCCTTCTCTAGCTCATTTTACAGATGGGGAAACTGAGGCAAACAGGGTTAAGTGACTTGCCCAGGGTCACCCAGCTAGTAAATGTCTGAGGTTGGATTTGAACTCAGGTTTTTCTGACTCTAGGCCCAGTGCTCTATCCATTGTGCTACCTAGCCATCCCTGAACATAATATAGGCACTTATAAATGTTTCTTAAATTAAAAAAAATTGAGGCGTAATAAAGATCAAAGATTGGTAGAAAGTAAAGGGGCATAGTTGACTTGTGGGTACAGAGGAGACCAGAAATGGGATTCTGGGTAAATTATTTCGCGCATACTGTTTAGCTTCTCCATATCATACATAGTTACCTTTCCTTTCCAAGTTAGATACAGTATTTTTTTTTATCTCCCAAGGAATACAGTGATTCAGTTAATATTCACAGATATTATTCACAAAGGTATAAAGACTTAAAAGAAGATACTGCAGAAGTTCAAGTGTGGCAGCTAAAGTTTTCTTCCTAGTGGCCCCAACTTAACCTGATATCTTGGAAATAAAACAAGGTCTGTGGACCAAAGCAAGTGCGGAGTATTTGCAGCCCGGCCAATCTGATACCCAATGTGATATGCCTCTCATAACCTGACTGTTTTACATTCATGTAATTTCATTCTTTTGAGGAACAAAAAAATTTCACAATAATGAGCCCTGAATTTGGAGCAGGAGATTCCAATGGGAACTCAAGTCCAGGCTCCACTATTTACCACTGGTATGACAGAGTCATTTCTACTTTCTATGCCTCGATTGTCTTATAAATTGTCTATAAAGTGAGTGAGGTGAGGATATAGAACCAGTTGATCTCTGATGTTCCTCCCAGCTCAAAATCTACAATTCTGTGAATAGCTTACCAAGCCTTTATAAGAATTGTAGCAGCTAATGTTTTTAGTTTACAGGTGGGCAAACTGAGGCACAGAGGTTTTACAGGACAACCTATCCATGAACCTGAGATATTCTGATTCTCAGGCCAGTGTTCAACCTTGCATATATGCTACCTTCCAGCAAGTCAATAGAGAATATCATTTTTTGCATGGTGGAGTTGAATACTCTCATTGGGGGTGTGCTGGAGTCAAATTGTACAAACTCATGGGAGCTGACTGTAAAATTTTCAGTGTGAGCATTTACACCTCAGAAATAAAAAAAATTATATATAAATCAGGATTTGATTTATTGTTGTTTGTCTAGACTTAAGATAGTAATGGAGAAAAACATTAACAATGAAAATTAAATTTAAAAGTGAGTCTCACATACAGTTCCCCATCCCCCCAAAAGCTGGTTGTTAAACATTTACCAGCAAAACTGACTATAATTGTAAATGCTTACTTGCCACCATTATATGAATCGTAGAGTAATTGGAAGTAGAAAATGTAAAAGATCTTAGAGATTGGTCAGTCCAACAATAAACATTTATTAAGCATTTACTGTGTGCAGGGGATGATTTGAGGCAATGGACATATAGACAAAAAATGAAATAGTGCTCGGTCTTAAGGAGGGGGATACAAAATATACTTGCATAATTTAATATAGTCTGCTTGTTGTTATGCAAATAAAGAAAATGAGGATCATAAAAATCAAAAGACTTTTCCAATGTCATACAGATAGTGGAAGAGCAAGTATCAGGACTAGGTCTCTGGATTCTCAGTCCAATGCTCTGGAAAAGAAAATGGAACAAAATGAATTTGCCTTCATCTTGAGGCTGTCACCTGTACTGTCCCAGTACTGAAAGTAGACAAGACTATATTGCCATAAAATGAAGGAGATACCAAGAAACTATTTTGTTTCTTTAATAAATGTTGAAGTCCTGTGAGAAAAAACAAAACAAAACACCAAACACTGGCTACATTTGAAATCAAAGAATCTGGGTTCAATCCAACCACTGATACTGATGCCAGTCTGATCTTTCTGGGTCTCAGTTTCCTCAGCTATAAAATGAAGGAATTGGACTAGAATGCCTCTGAGTTGTCTTCTAGGCTTAGCTGATCCAAACTAGGCATTAAACATTTAACCAAATTACGCGAATAAATTAATCACATCATGACAAGATCTCTACTTCCTGTCATGATCTTAAAGCAAAGTTTTTTCTTGAATTGCCCAGTTGTCTCCAACCCTCATCTTTGCTTTGCCTATGGAGATATAGGCAGATCTATATGACTTCCCGGAGCAATCATTTGTTTGCCAAGCAATTGATTGACCAGTTCAATACTAATTCACTGAATCAGATAGACCCCCTAGTGACCTATTAAATTGGTTAGTGTTTGATCATGGTGATAGCTGAAACAAACTAACCCTCGAACTTTTTTTGAAATCATGATGTCACATAGACATAGTCACAGTCCATGTAGAATCTCCTAGACTTTTCATACAAGGCAAAACCTTGTATTAAACCCATTGTCTCGTACTCAAAGACCAATCCATTGGTCAATATACTTGTGTTGGATTTCAGAGAGCCAGTCATAAGTTCACATGACAGAAATGACCACTGTTCAACCAACCTTGTGGGAGGGGAATCAATTATACATATGTAATTGAGATACAAGGGCTAATAATGTCAACTTGACCTCAATGATCTGGGTATTGGTGCAGTAATCTGATTATTTGGTCCATTTGGGAAATCAATTTAATATAGAAACGGCTTAAAAGTTTTGAACTAGCAGATTACTTCTCCATTTAAAAAAAATTATACCGTGGCAATCCAGAATCATTTCAGGACTGAACACAGTGCTTTAAAAGAATCTGGAATTTAGATAGCATCTTCGTGTTTAGGCATAGCCAGACTCTTTCCATTCTAATCTGTTCACTTTCTGTATGCAAACAAACTTCATAATCCAGTGAGCCTGGGCTGAGCCAATGTTCCATCTGGAAAGGAAACATGGAAAAAGAACAGCCATACTCTATTAAAGCTACAATACAAGTCCCACTTTACACCCACCAAGTTGGATAGGTGCCCAGTGTAATTGCTAGACAACAGTATTTACTGAGACTATCACCCCTCCTTCCTTAGAGACCACTGGGATGCTCTTCTAAGAAAGAGGGAACTGGAAACCTTCGCTGAATACATTTCAAAAGTTGTTTTAGTTGCCAGAAAGAAAATGAATGTTGTGTAGATGTCAATGCACAGAAAAAAGTCACCAAAAATTTGAAATGCATACATTGTCTTCTTTACACACATTGAATCAAACATAAGGAAGAGAGAAGATGCTAAGGTTGACTTCTCAATTCAGCAGAACTGTAAATACATATTCATAAACTGATGGTAGTATTGCAATTTTGAACTCCCCTACTCACCACCTTACAGCAAAGGTCAGCCGCATTTTCCAGTATCTTGGCACAGCCAGTTATGACTGTCAGAGGCATGAGCCTTCATAATGGGTAAAGGGAAAAGGTACCTTTTGACTTATTTTCTGGATACTTTTAAGATTAAGGTAGAGAACTGTCATCAAATCATAAGATCATAAATTTAGAACTGAAAGGGGACCTTAAAGTTATTTCATTCAACCCCTCATTTTAGAGATAAGGGAATTGAGGCCCAGAGAGGTTCAATGACTTTCCTGAGATCCATTTAGGATAGTCCCTGGTACATCTAGGGAAGGTCCCTGTCTTTTGGGGATTGGCCCCCAACCATTTAAAAGAGTCCAGTCTCTCTGGGTGAGGTCCCTGTATATCAAGGATGAATTTACAAGCCTGATTATGATAGACCCCTGACTAGAATAGGCCTTCTCTGTCTGGGATTGGCCTTTGTATTTTTAGGTTGGGGCCCTGACTATGTAGGATACCTGTTTGCTTAGGAGAGGCCCCTGACATATAGGATAAACTCATGTCTGTATGCAATAGTTCTAAAGTTCTATTTCCCTAACTAGCTTGCAACTGTGTCATGCAACTCCTGGTAATCCCAGAGCTTACTACAACATTCTGCACAAAATAGATGTCTAATAAATGGTTACTCTTGTCCACATTTGTGATGATCATTTTGTGGTTCAGTCATTTTTCAGTTGTTTCTGACTTTTCGTGGCTCCATGGGGTTTTCTTGGCAAAGGTACTGGAGTGGTTTGCCATTTCCTTCTCCAGCTCATTTTATAGACGAGGAAACTGAGACAAACAGTGTTAAGTGTGTTTCACAGGGTCACACAGCTAGTGTCTGAGGCCAGATTTGAACTTAGGGCCTCCTGACTCCATGGCTAGCACTCTATCCATGGTGCCACCTAGCTGCTACATGTGATGATGATGCTATAACATAATTAAATTGCTTACTTATTCCTCTTGGGATCAGAAGTTTTTAACCATGCATTCTTCAAGGCTTGGATGGGGAGAAAAAACTTTCTCTGTTACCTCTTCCTTCATCCCCTCTCTCCAAGGTCAGTAGACCCAGTGCCCAAGTGAGGACTATTGAAGCATGGTTGATTCCTCTCTGCCCTTGTATTAGCAAGGCAATAAACACAACATTGATGATAATTGTGAATATGCTTATGTAATTCTATATTGCAAAATATGAGAGGCTCTCCATATAGAAAGTAGAAGTAAAACATTTATTCAGACACCAGAGGACCAAATCCCATAACCAGTAAGTCCATCCCATCCGAGCAGCAACCAACTCCCCAAACCAGTAAGCCTACTTTATCATAACAGCAAGGAACTTAAAACACAAAATCACAGCATGGTGTCTCAACAAATTCATAGCCCAGCACATGTCTGCTCTCTCATTCAGCTGTAACCACTCTCTCAGCATTTCCTGTGACACACTTTCCTTTTCCTCTCAGCAAGCTCCTCCCACCACATGTGACTTAGGCTTCCTGTGACATAAGCAGGTCACATGGCCTATTAATGGGTGGGAAAGATCTTCAAATCTAAATTGTCATTATAGCCCTATACCCTGGTATGTCTCCTTTAAGGTTTACAAGGGGGCAAGGAAGGACCTTATGCCCAAATGTGGGAAGGGTAAGAAGATTTCTCCTTGTCCTTATAAAGATCCAGCTCTGCCCCCTGGATGGAGGAAGTAATTTAGTTCAGTATGAACAGGATAAAACAGTAATAATTATGAAAGTGAACAGGATATTATCCTTCTAAATCAATTTATATATGTTTATTGAGCATTTACAATGTTTTGAACCCAGTCCCAGACACAAGGGATACAAAAGAGTATAATGCTGACTTTGAGGTTTTTTCTTCTTTTAAAAAATGAATGCATTCTAACAGGTTCACATACCTCAGAATTAAAAGAATGTGGCATGCCTTGCTCTTGAGGAACTTATGGTATAACTGACACGGTAATGTACACAAAAACAAAAAGTAATTCAAGGTAATATATACCAATTGCTAATCGTGTGGGCCAGACAATGAAGGATACAGGAAATCAAAATTCACCTACAAGTCAGAGCTTGTTCGATCATTTTGTTGAATGTCTAGATTTAAGAAAGTGACAGCAAAAATATTAATAGTAACGATAGCCAACATTGATAAAGCACTTGCTATGTGCCAAGCAGTGTGTTAAGCATTTTACAATTATTATTCCATTTGACCTAATTGTAATGCAGATTAACTCAATTATATCTTGCATACATTTTTCTCTTCCCACTTTCTTCCTCCTTCCACTCATCTTTCTACTGTGTATGATTAATATCTCAGACTTGTTCATAATAGCATTGAGAGCTAGAAAATACCTTGGAAATGATCTAATGTAGCCCTCTCATTTTACAGGTGAGGAAACCAAGGTTCAGGAAAATCGTTACTTTCCAAAGGTTCATTTCATGAACCTGTGTGAGTGAACAGAAAAGGGACAGTCAAGTGTAAGTAATGTAAATGCATTCAGGGAAAAGTTATCCAAACTCTATTGATGAGTTGATAGACGAGTTCAGTTATGACCCAGTGAATGCATACTCCTTGAGCATAGGGACAACTTTTGTCTTTCTGTGTATCCCACAACATGTAACATGTAGCCAACTGTTAACAAATGCTCATTGATTGACTGAATGCCTTATTAGATCCTGAAGACACTGGCCCAATGTGCTTTGGTCAGAAAAGAAAACTATTGCTTAATACGACCAAAAAAATGTTTAGTGAAAAAGAAAAAGGAAACATTATCCTATTAACAAAACCAAAATGTACCTATGCCAAGCTTTTCCACCCAAGGACCACAACATATTGAATTGTTGTTGTTGTGTTTGTCCTTCCTTCTCAAAGAGGACCATGCCTTCAGACAGATGACATGGCTTGCAGTTGACTTTGATTTGAGTGAGGGAGGTCTGTGCAAGGTCACCAGCCTCATTTTCTCCTCCAGAGCTATCTGGGTCCAGTGGTCAGATATTCATCAGGACAATTGGAGATGGCCCAGGACTCAATGGGAGACCCTTGCCCTTTTAGGCTAAGGTCTTTTCAGGTCCTCACTTTGAGTGAGGTAACACCCATTCAGTGAATAGGCCTCCTTAAGAAGTGAGTCAAGGGATGGCCCCTTTAATACAATTTTTAAAAAATCTAACTGGGAGAGGAAGGGGTAGCTAGGTGGCACAGTGAATAGAGCACCAGCCCTGGAGTCAGGAGGACCTGAGTTCAAATCCAGCCTCACACACTTTGACACTTAACTAGCTGTGTGACCCTGGGCAAGTCACTTAACCCCCAAAACAAAACAATAAAAAAAACTTACCTTACCCACATTATTTAATTATTTAATTAGCATTACATATTACATTGGAATGCCTCATGGAAGACCTAAGGATTTGGAGAAGGTTAAGAAAAGGTCATCTAAAATAGTCAAGTGGGTGGGAAGAGGCCTTGAAAGAAGGCCTGGACATCTGATATTCATGTAAGTTGATTTCTAGAGGTTCACTAGAGGAAAGCAATCCCTTCAAGCTCCCCTAATTAAGATGGAGAGGAATGAGGTGGTAGGGGAGGAATGGTCCTGAGAGTAAGAAACTAACCTACTTTTTTCCTACTATTAGAGGCAAGCACATCATTACTCTTTTTCCTTTTTTTCCCTTCCCCTCCTCCTATCAGAAGGGCTGGTGGGGTTCGGGGGGGGGGAACCTAGACTATATAAGTGAACTAGAGTGGGGAGCCCAGAACTTAGAGTCAGAATACTTGGCCAAACAGACCTGGGTGTAACTTAGTACATCTTCTTTTTCCCTTTTTTTAAAATGTTTGCACAAGAGAAAATGTGGGGGCTAAAAGTTTTCTTTAAAACTGTTTGTAGTGCTGCTTTATAAAGACCTCGAATAGAGTCAATGGAAATTTAATTCTGTGTTCTGAGTAAGGCAAAAGTGTTTGGTCAGGAAAACTATCCAATCAGGCAAAATGAAGCATTATTAATATCATCTGGTGAATTTTTGACTAGTTTAATAGCCGGGGGCGGAAATAAAAGTTAGAGTGGCCTTATTTTGATCTGAATCGTTCTCTTTCAGCAACCGAACAGCCTTGGTTTACCCTCACCCAGCAGTGTGCTCTAAAATGTTTAACAACCAGCTCTCCAGCGAAAATGAAACTATGCATAAAGCACTTTTAAGTTTAATCTGCACTACTAACATTTTCTCCATCACTTTCTTAGGCCTAAACAATCCTCGAAACAAAAAATCAAGCCCTGATTTGTAGTTTTTGCCAATTTCCAAGGTATAAATGCTCACACTGAAAATTGACCAATCATTTCTCAGGAGCCAGTTTGAGATGGCTCCAGCACACATCCTCCACCTCACCCCGCTCCTTCAGATTGCCGCAGAGGAGTCTGCCTAAATGTTACACCCAGACTAACGCTTTCTTGCTTCTATATATCCCTAGATCATCACTGCTCCTAAGGCTGAGAACAACATGTATGTACAGCAGCGGGACGAATACCTGGAGAGTTTCTGCAAGATGGCAACCAGAAAGATCTCTGTGATCACTATCTTTGGCCCCGTCAACAACAGCACCATGAAAATTGACCACTTCCAGCTAGGTGGTTTTTTTTAAAGAAATATTTCATTACTTTTTTTTTCATATCCTAAAAGGGGGTGGGGCCAAACCTAGGGGAAAGAGAATATGAGAAATGTAGCCTCACTACAACTTCTTTGGTGTGATATCGTGGCTCTATTTCTTCCCTCCCCCTCTCCTTTTTCCGTAGATGTCCTGGCATTTCCCCATGTTTAGGCTGTAAAATGAAATTTATGGCATTTCTTAATGCTAGTTTTGAAGTCAGGGAAATGGTGGGAAGGAGAGAAGGAACCCAAGGGGCTAGGAGGAAGCAGGGATGGGATGAAGGGAATCAAGTCATTTGCCAGAATTCTAACACTTTTATGTGGGTCCAGCTCCTCCTAGAATGAAGCCATTTGATGGATGTGTGCATGACACAGATATGTTTTGTAGACTGGACATAGCAGATGGTTTATTCACTCACTCACAGACTCAGGGACCTGCTAGATTCCTTGGAACTCCTCAGTTCCTGGCAAAGCTGGGAGGGGAATTAACTAGATTTGAAAAAAAAAGCTGTTTGGACTAAAGGAAAAAGCAACTGAAAAGATAGAGAGGATTGAGCCTAATGCTATTGGAAAAGAAGGCCTTGACCAAATTAGGTTCTTTGCAATTTTTTTATATTAATAATCCTGGTGAGATTGACAAATAATAATGTTCAGTGTTAAGGCTGTAGGCTATCATGACCTCATGATACTTTTCAGACATGGACCCAAGATTACACTCCAAAATGTTTTTTTAAAAATGTAGTTCTAAAGCACTTAAGAAAAAATTCTGTCATATGTATACATTCCTTCATTTGTATCATTTACCTCCTACTGTCACAGAATGAGCTTCTTTAAAAAACAATGTGCCCAGACCTGTGGTTTCATGGGTATGGGGAATTCTCAATGAGGAAACTCTCACTACCCATGCAGATCAATGCCTTGCAAATTAGAATCTTAGAGAGCTGCCTGGTAGAACTGAGAAGTACCTTGCCCACAGTCACACAACCAGGATGCATCAAAGTCTAGACTTGAACCCAGATCTTTACAGCCAGATTTCTGTGTGTTGTGCCACACTTCTCCTCGGACAAAGGAACAATACTTTACAAATCAACATTCTTTATTATTGGCCCAATCAAAAACATTACTGATGCTAGATATATAGAAACACGGGCTGTCCAAGGAGAAGATGGGACATTTATCTAAGAGGCAACCTGTACATTCCTCTCCCCTGCTGTTTTTTTTTTGAGGGGGTAGGAAAATATAACAGGGGCTTGCCACCCATGGGATCTGGGTGCCTCTTCAGCCCTCTCTGTACTTATTGTCCAGCCTTGGTCAGGAAGTGCACACTCTGGGGCTGGATTAAATTATAGCTGTGAAGTACTTGGAAGTCTTTAAAGAAAGGTGTCCTTGTACTGTGGGCTATTTATATTTTCAAAGTTCTTTGCAATTGGTGGGATTTATTACCTCAGCTTTTGTTCTGTGAGGGAAGGTACATTGTTATTTCTATCTTTTTTTAAAAAAAATTATTTTAGACTCAAACACTAGAACACAAACACAGAATAGAGAAAAGAAACAAAAACATCTCATAAACATAAATATTGGAACTTAAATACAAAGTAAGAAAGGGCAAAAATAAGCATGTCAGAACATGAGAGGATTCAAAATACGTAACAATAAATTTTCATTTCAAGAAAGCCTGTATGATAAATTCTATACATTGTGTTGAGAGCTGTCCATCTTTTCTTTGCTTCCTTGTAAATTTTCTTTTGTTCTCTGCCACACACTTTTTTGCTTTGTTCTTTTTTTCCCTCCTCCATCCCCCCAGAAGGCTACAATTGAGTGCAGATAGATTTCCCTACAGTATTTTTCTTTTAAAAGGTAGGAAATTGGGTGTTGGCCAAACTGAGGTAAAAAAACAAATAGACAAAACCAAAGCCAAAACCTCTTGCCCCCTACCTTTTAGACTGTTATTTAGGTAGTGGGTTACATTAAAATCTAATTAGATAAGAAGGAGAGGTATACTCTAGTGTAGAGAATCATGCTAAGTTGTCCAAGTCTGTCAAATCTGTCATCTACCAATCCCATAAAGTATTTTTTAAAAAGTCTGTTATCTAAAGATGGCCTTTAGAACGTTGTTCTCTTCTCCCATCTCCATATCTGTCTCTTCCCAAATGTTATAAATATTTTGTGTTGCCTGGCAATTTTGCAACGTAATTCTCTCGCCTTCTGGACATCTGGATCTCATGTGAATTGTATAGATGCCTACGTGTTATTCCTGCCACATAGGCAATCAGGCACCATAATTTGGTTGCTTTCTCCCCTTGGATGACAGAGTAGGCCTGCTCTTTGGGGGACCTTTTTGTTTTCCTTTCTGAAGTCCTGAATATCTATTTTTCTCCTCATTTCTCATCAGATTTGAAATGAAAGCCTACCACGTGCACACTACTAAGCCAGAGCTGACAGAACAGCTATGGGAAAATAAGAACCAGCTTGCACCATCATCCAAAATCTGAAAACTTTGGCCCTGACCAAAACTCAGTTGGAAATTGATCAGATGGCTTTAATTTTCCATTTAAGAATTTTTTTCCAGGCATTTTTGACCCTTCCAAATTTTAAGTGGGCCCAGAAGTAAAGGCCCTTATCCAAGCCCAGTGCCATCTGTGCTTATGAGGTGCCACAGCCTAGCATGTGCATTCAAGAGACTGCCAGAGTGTAGGTAACGTGGCTAAGGACCTAGGTTCTAGGGTATTTATCTTTCTTAAGATGTGCAGGGACAGAGAAAGAGAGGGGGAGCGACAGAGACAGAGAAACACAGAGAGACACAGAGATGGAGAGACAGAGAAAGACAGGGAAGGGGAGAGAGAGACAGACAGACATGCAGAGACAGAAAGAGAGAGAGAGATGGAGAGGGGCGAGAGACAGAGAGACAGGAAAATGGGGGGAAGAGAGAAAGAGAGACAGAGACAGAAAGACAGAGGGGAGAGACAGAGATGGAGACATGGAGAGAGACAGAGATACACAGAGAGAGGGAGAGATGGGGGGAGACAGAGAGAGACAGACAAAGAGAAATGGAGAGAGGGAGAGACAAAGAGAGACAGGGGGAGGAGAGAGATAGAGACAAAGAGAGATAGAAATGGAGACGGGTAAGGGGAGAGAGAGAGACAGAGACAGAGAGAGACATATAGAGAGAGACATATAGAGAGATGGAGAGAGAGACAGAGAGACAAAGACAGACAGAGAGACAGAGAGACAAAAGACAGACAGACAGACAGAATTATTTTGCTTGAGCAAGTTCCAACCCATCAGATACATATCAGCTAGGGTGGTACAGGGAAGCCTGGAAACTGTTCCTTTAAGGCATGAGGCTGGGGTTAAAAGAGTCCAATCTTTGAAAGAATTTCTTCACTGCCAATGGTATTTAAAAGATGCTAATCTTGGAGGAGAATTTGTGAGTGTGTGTCAGGACAATAGAATTAAAGGGAAAGTCTCCTCAAGGGAAAAGTAGCTGGCTGCAAATTCTGTTTGTTCAGTAGAAAGAAAAAATAGCCCTGTTTCTTCTTGGCAATATAAAGGTATTTTGTTTGTTTGTTTCCTTCTCATTGTTTGTTGAGTTTGGAGATGAAAAGTGTGTGATAATAACACATGACAGGTCAGTTTCTGAGAACAAGAACATAGTGGGCCTTTTAAGGAAAGAAGACCTTTGGCAGTTTATGGCGGGGGGCATGGGGAGGGTTTCAGTAGAATGTAGAAAGGGAGGTAGAGGATGTGGTTTAAGTGGAGAGTGAAATGAAAGTATGAAGAGGAATGCTTGCAGTACATAAACCAGGTGTGTGCAAAAAAAAGCCACAGGCAATGTTTTTTCTTATAAATAGCAAAGGGGAGAATGGCAGGCTGCATCACTCTCACAGGTAACAGCTGAAACTGCCTTCTTCTTTGCCTCAATATTTTCTGTCCCAGATGACTTCTTTATGTCATAGTCCTATAAAGTCGAATCTAACAGGGACCAGAGATAGATAAGAACACATAGATCCTTGTAACTTTTCCTCAAAAGTAGCCTTGGCAGTTTGGCCACATGCTAATTATTCCTTGTTGTTGAGTTGTTTTCCAGTCATATCCAACTCTCTGTAGTGCCATTTGAGGTTTTCTTGGCAAAAATACTGGAATGGTTTGACATTTCCTTCTCTAGCTCATTTTATATATGAGGAAGCTGAGGCAAACAAGGATAAGTGACTTACTCAGGGTCACACAGCTACAAATCTGAGGCCAGATTTGGACTCAGGAAGATGAGTGTTTCTGATTCCAAAGTCAGAGCTCTATCCACCATACCACCTAGCTGCCCTTCTTAGTTGACAATGAGTTATAGGAGCTGCCTCTTGTCCCTGCCATTCCAAGGTGGCTCAGGTCAGGCCAGACGCTCTGTTTTCTGGAGTTTATCCATTGCTCTTCTCTCTATTATTCAGCTTCTCGTTTTATTAGTTTTCAGTTAGAGAGATTAGAAGACCACAGAGTTTAGAGCTGGAAGGGGTATTTGAGTTCATTATCATTGCTGTATTGCTATTGTTGTTATAAATGTATGGTATCACAATGGTTAGGGATGAAAATGTCTCAGGGTGGGGGCTGTGTCTGTGTCATTAGGTAGTGGCAATTTGTAGCAGCTACGAGGCTCAGCGGATGGCATGCTGGGCCTGGAGTCAGGAAGGGCTGAGTTCAAATGCGGCCTCAGATACTTACTAGTTTTGTGACCCAATGGCAAGTCACTTAAGCCTGTTTGCCTCAGTTTCCTCATCTGTAAAATGAGTTGTAGAAGGAGACAACAACCTACTCCAGTATCCTTGCCAAGAAAACTTCAAATGAGGTTACAAAGAGTGGGATAGGGCTAATTGACTGAACAACAATTTGTACAGATGCCCCTCACTTCCGCCCCACCCTCGTCTATGTTATCCCCAATGACTGCCGTCCCCTTCTTTTGTCCTCTGCCTCATGTAACCACACAGTCATAATACTTTGACTCTAATATAGTAAGAGAAATTTGGAGCAAGAAATGTTTTCTTTTGTAAAGAAAACAGATGAAAACTATCCTCTCCACGTGGGAACAGAACCAGTTAGCCGATGATAACAATATAGATCGATCCCATTTCTTTCAGCAAACATCCACAGGATGTGAGCTATACTCTCCATAAACAAAGATGAAGAAGGGGGAGGGGGCATTGTCTCTGCCTTCAAAGAGTTTACCACCTAGTACATAGTTTTCTTTACAGTTAAAATTCCACAAGGGAAGTCAATCAAAGAAAGATGGGAATGTCTCAAGAATAAGAATGTTTAAGATACAAAAAGCACCAATTTTGATGTTGAAGAAAAAACAAAACCAGAAAAGGAGATTGATGTGTCTACAAGGGGAAAACTCATTGACTAACTTAGTTTTTGACTGTTGTTTTTTTAAAGATGCATACAAGGGTTAATGGATATAATATACTACACTAGTATGGCGTGGTCCTCCAAGAATAATGTTTGGGAGTACAAAAACTCTGAATGAGCTTAGGCCAGTAAAGATGGCTAAGAACAACAAAAAGTTGTGGGGTTTTTTTGTGTTTTTCGTATTTTCAGCTCTGTTGCAAAAAAGAGGAAGATCAAAGAAAGAATAGGCTGTTGGGGTGGATGGAGCAATGATAATAGATGATGGAGAGAATGTCTAACCACTCAAATCCTTGCATTTGTTTTATTACCCAAGAAAAGTGATCTTTAGGCTAGAAAGGACAGAACAAAAAGGGCTTATAAGAAGCTAAAATCCAAGATAAGTAGGGAACTAGTAAGGGAACACTTAGTCGGCTTCAAGTCACCAGGCCAAGATCAACTACCACCTAGAGTGTCAAAGGCCTGGTTAATGTGACTGCTGAACTGTATCTTTGAAAGATTGCAGAGAATAGGAGAGATGGTTTAGGATTGGAGATGGACAAACATTGTTCCGATTTTTAAAAAGGAAGAGAGTAGAGTCTGAAAATTAGAGGACATTGACCTTTACTCCACCTGGCAAAATTCTATACTTTATTATTAAGGGGATGTTTGATATATACTCCTAAGAGCAAGAAGTGGCTATAGAGAGCCACTAACAGATGAATTCTCTCTCTCTCTCTCTCTCTCTCTCTCTCTCTCTCTCTCTCTCTCTCTCTCTCTCCCTCCCCTTCCCTCCCTCTCTCTCTCTCCCTCTCTCCCTCTCTCCTTCTCTCTGTCTCTCCCTTTTTCTGTCGGTCTGTCTGTCTCTCTCCCTCCATAATTCCCCCACCCCCAGTTGCTAGACTGTTAGATCAGAGAAATGCTATAGAACTAGTTTACCTGGATTTTAGCAAAGTGTCAAAGTTTCTCATGCCCTTCTTGGGGCCAAGGTGAGAAACATAAGTTAAATGATGGCATCTGGAAATGGCTGAATAGTTATACCTGAAAAGTTATCATTATTTGGTCAATGTTTTCATGGAAAGAGGTCTCTTAGGGACATCTTCTGTTCAATAGTTTTATTAGTGACTTGTGTAAAGGCATAGATACAAGGTTGCCACATTTGCAGATGATATAAAGCAAGGGGCCGGCGGAGGGCAGGGGGAAGATTGCTAATCCTTTGGATGACAGATCCTAATAGGCTAAGTCTAATAAGGTGGAATTTAATAGGGATAAATATAAAGTTTTAAATTTGGGTTCAAAAAATCTACTTCCCAAACACAAAATAGTAGAGCCAGAAATTCACTTGAAAAGAGCCTGGGGGTTTTAGTAGACTTCACCTCAATGGGAGTTCAAGAGTATCAGAAGACAGCAAAGAAAACTAACTTTTCTTAGGTTGAGTTAAGAGTGGCATGGAAACCAGAAGGTTGATAGTTCTGCTGTATTCTCACATCTGTATATTGTGAGCAGTTCTGAGCACCACATTTAGGAAAGACATGGAGAACCCCCAGAGGCTGGTGATCATGATGTTATTCCATTTAAGGGTTGACTGAAGGGACTGGTAGGGTTTAGGCTGAAGAAGAGGAGATAGAGGAAGGGAACAATAACTGGCTTCATATGTAGGAAGGATTGTCATGTAGAAGAGATGGGAAACTTGTTTTATATCACCTTATAACAAAATTAGAAGAGAAGGATGGAAGCTGTGAAAAGGCAAGTTTTGGTTTGCTCTAAGGAAAAACTTTCTAATAAATTAAAGCTGTCCAAAAGTGACATTTACATACACATATTTATGTGTATAGTATGTACATATGTTTATATATTATATGTTTATACATTTTGTATATACACATGTATATGTATGTATACATAGCTTTGGGTGACAGTGGGTACCTTCTCACAAGGGGTTTTCAAGCAACTTTGGAGGACCATTTGCCTCTTATTCATTTACCCTTTTTCCAAGCTGCCCTTCCAAAGTGGTAGCAGGTAGCAAATTTTTTATTTGATCTTTATTTCAATACTTTCATTGTAATTCTATGTGTTTTTAATTTATGCATTTAAAACATTATGAAAAGGGATCCCTAGCCTTCAAAGATTTCTAGAGGGGAACATGACAAAAAAAAGTTCAGAATGCCTGCCTTCCAGGATGGGACCTATGGCAAAAAAAATCTACTAGCCACTCTTATGTACAAGCCTGCCCAGAATATTAATGGATTTTCTCCATCCCAGACTCCCAGACAGACCACAGAATGGCTAAAACACCACAAATGGGCTAATACTATGGTCAATATCAAATTGAACAGGATAAAAGTTGGAGGGTTGTACAGGAAAATATTTGTGTGTGTGTGTGCATTTATATATGTGTGTATATATATGTGTGTTGTGTGCATATGTGTATGTGTGTATATGTATGTATGTGTATATGTGTGTATGTGTGTATATTCAAGATACATAATCCATGCTAGGGATGGGAGAGTTGTGGATGCTCTTGGATAAAACTTCAAATACAAGGCCAAATTTGTGGATGTGTTTTCAAATTGAAGCAGACTCTCTTTCACCTGGCATTGATTTAAATAAAATCAAAGACAGGACCAATTTCTTTGGCAGGAGCTGGCAGCTGGAGGCCAGAACTGTCCTAAGATGTAGACATGAGAATAACCTAACACCAAACGTGGTCGAGTTCTTAGCTTGTCTATCATAATTGTAGTGCTACCCAGTAACTCAGCTAGAGTCCAGTATTGGTCAGTATTTCCATTGCTTTTTTTTTTGGCAACTTTTGCTACTTGATCACAAATATTCATTTTGGCATGTGACTCTCTCCAGAGCCTGGGAGAGAAGAATTTACCATGTCTTTGGTTCGGTCAAAGTCTCTTAGCTAAGTTTTCAGCTGGAAGGAAAGACCAGCTCTTGGAGCTGAGCTTCTTGTCTCCTACTCTAATGGACCCCATTTGTAATGATATAAGTAATATAAACAGGTAAAGCCTTAAAAAATTGATTCTGGGACATCTTTATACTTGGAAGGAGTGGTGTTGCATGGAGCCAGGTTCTGGCTCTGGCTTTTATTCAGAATTTGGCCATCCAGCTAGCCAAGATGTGGTAAACTTGGGAACTGAGAATAGTATTCTCATTAAGTAGGACTCAAGGCAAGATTTGTTCCACTTTGCTGTCAGCACCCAAAATAACTGTGAAACATTATTTTTATTTAGCACTTTGCAGTTTACAAGTGTGTTATTTCATTTGTTTCTCAGAAAAACACTAAAAAGTAGGCAATGTTCTCTCTTTTTTTTCTAATTTTTTGAAACATTCGTATTCAAAGTTTTGAGTTCCAAATTCTATGCCTCCCCCCCACCCCTAGAGACAGTAAGCAATCAGATATAGGTTATACCTGTGCAATGTTGTAAAATATTTCCATATTAGTCATTTTGCACAAACTGACTTGAATAAAAGGGGAAAATGAAAGAAAGAAAGTGAATAAAAGCATGCTTCAATCGGTGTCAGTTCTTTCTGCGGAGGTGGATAGTATGCTTCATCATTAGTTCTTTGGGATTGTCTTGAATCATTGTATTTCTGTGTTTTCTCTGTTTTAACGGATGAAGAACTGCGGCTCAGAGAGGTTCAGTGACTTGCCCAAGGTGACCTCAATAGTAAATGAATAATGAGAAGAGGGAAGGGAAAGTAATGAGCTTTTTTATAGTACCTGATAGACGCCAGGCTATGCAAAGCGCCTTTACAAATATTTTCTCATTTTATTCTCACAATAACCCTGAATGATAGGTGCTATTATGATTTTCATTTTAGAATTTGAGAAACTGAGGCAAACAGAAGTTTAGGTGACCAGTCCAAGGTCACTTGGCTAGTAAGTGTCTGAGGTCACATTTGAACTCAGGTCTTCCTGACCCCAGTAGTTTTCTATCCCCTGTGTCTGTCCCTGGACGATAAATACTTTTAAAATGTAAGATGTTTTGTTTTACTCTATTTTGTGAAATGCAGTGTGGGGTTACAATGGGCATCTTTGTTATGTTTTAAACCTCCATGATGTGAGTACATAAGTGTTTGTGAGTGTCTTTTCAACAAAATAACAGTAATAGTAAATACCCCTCATTCATATACTACCATAAGATTTACAAAATGCTCTCCTCACAGCAACCTTGTGAAGCAGGTAAAGAGTTCTAAATGTTATAAAAGTATAGAAATACTAAATATTATGTAGTGTAGGCATAACCTACCATGGGGCCACACCAACAATTCTGTCTCGCCCACCCCATTTGTTATTGTTTAATCATTCAGCTGTGTCCGTGACACAGAGGTCTCTGTGATCCTGTATGGGGTTTTCTTGGTAAAGATACTGGAGTGGTTTGCCATTTCATTCTCCAGTGGATTAAGGAAAACAGAGGTTAAGTGACTTGCCCAGGGTCACACAGCTAGCAGTGTCTGAGGCTCTATTTGAACTCAGGTCTTCCTGACTCCAGGCCCAGCTTTCTATTCACTGAGCCACGTAGGTGCCACTCGCCCCAGACTCATTCATATTTTATCCCCTTTAAGATAATGAGAAACCCATGAAGGTGCTAGATGATGGAGACTTAGTAGATCAGCATCTCATCAGTGAACTGAGGAAGGAGTATGGAATGACCTACAATGATTTCTTCATGGTGCTAACCGATGTCGACATGAGAGTCAAGGTAGGGACTTTGTGACCCAGGGTGCCATTCCCTAATGTGATGATTTGGATTTTTTTTCTACAAATGGTTTCCTTTGACTGAAATGTATATATCTTAGTCTCCACTAGATGTCCTATATGTTTGCTGTTTGTGTTTTAATCTCTATCTAATGTTCTGATCCTTGTTATTCTTTTGACTTTCAAAAGTGAAAAAATTCTGACTACTCTCATTGGTATCAAAGGTATGTGGGACTACATTACCTTTTAGAAAACTCATGGTTGAAAATGAAAACTTGCTTATGAAACATTGTGGAGGAGGAAGAGGAGAAAGAGGAGGAGGACAAATAGTTATGAGTAGCATTGCTTAACAAAATGTTGAAGGGAAACAGTTGAGTTGACTTTGGTTTTAAGGTGCAACAGAGAAATGTATTGTCAACACCATGGAAACCAGGAATCACTAATGGAGTCAGCTCTTTGGCTCTGGATAGAGAGGAGCCTCTACAGCTTATTGGTATGCAGAGGCAGTAAGAGCTGCAATAGTAAAGGAGGCGGCAGGAAAGTTATTAGCTTCCAGAAGATAATTAGGCTGTCTAACTTTGGCCCAAATTCAGGCAGCTTTGGTTGTTCATAGAACAAGAATCAGCTTCAGGTAAGCTCATTAGATGCCAGAAGGTTGCAGACTTTATTTAGCTTTATTTTGCTTACTGAAGAAAAATTTCCCTGATATTGGCAAGAATTAGATTCTTCCCCATTCCCACTGCCTGCCGCTCTTCAGTTTTTGTAGCTCTGCCTTAGCCATATGCCAAGGCATAGTAGGGACAAGAAGACGTAGGTCACTATCATCATGATAACTGCTTCTTTTCAGCTAGCTTTTAGGGCTCTGACCCTGGAGGAAGATTTTGAGAGCTAACTCATTCCTTTTTATCCTTACAGGACTGTGCACATTCAGTAAATATCATGTTTTATGTTGACCACTAGCCTAAGATCCTTTCTAGCTCTAATATCTCATGATTCTATAAATTGTTAAATGCCGATATATGTGTGCAGCACCATTCTACCTTCTGACCACTCTCTAGATCGGTATTTCCCAGCCCCAAACTTCTATGTATTTCAACCAGGTAAAATACTTAAATTCACTTAAAATACTTAAATTCGCTTCTGTGAACTCCACGGCTCTAAGTAGCTTAGGAAATGGGGCCTAGGAACCCAGGGGTAATAGATATATCGGAAGAAGTGAATGAAATCCATTCTGAGTTCCCCAGACATGAGTGTGTCATATCTCTTCCTAATAAATACATGCATAGACAATTCTCATAAATATTTCTTAGGGATAAGGGAATAGGTGTGTAGTTGTTCACGTTTTCTCAATTGCCTTTTGGTGATCAAAGTGCTATGATGATATTTTTCAATGAAAAAAACTTTATCTGAGATACTCTGAGTATTTTTAACATTATTTTGCCTCTGACAGTTTTCTTCTGGAGGCACTTGGTGAGGCTCACTCTCTCTCCTGGAATGAGTTTTATACTAGACAAGCCTAGTATTTTAGGTATTAAGGTGTAGAGTCCAAGTGGAGTGATTTCACTGTTATTACTGACAAAATAAATCACTATCAAAATACCAGTAGATTAGTTCAATGTCACATCTGTTTGTTGACCTCTTGGTTAGAGGGATCTCATGGCAAGCTCTTGGTAGGTTCCTTTGGTTGACATCTTGGTTAGAGGGATCTCACAGCAAGCTCTTGGTAGGCTCCTTTTGTTGACATCTTGGTTAGAGGGATCTCACAGCAAGCTCTTGATAGGCTCCTTTTGTTGACCTCTTGGTTAGAGGCATCTCACAGCAAACTCTTGGTAGGTTCCTTTGGTTGACCTCTTGGTTAGAGGGATCTCAGGGCAAGCTCTTGGTAGGTTCCTTTGGTTGATCTTTCTGTTAGAGGGATCTCACAGCAAGTGCTTGGTAGGCTCTTTTTTACCTCAACTGTTTTTCTTGATTTCATAATCTTTTGCCCACCTCCATGATTCTTTATAAACGAGTTTTTCACTCCAATTGTTGTTGTTCAGTTGTGTCTGACTCTTTGTGACTCCATTTGGGGTTTTTTTGTTTTGTTTTGTTGGCAAAGATTCTGGAATGGTTTGCCATTTCCTTCTCCAGCTCATTTTACAAATGAGGAAACTGAGGCAAACAGGGTCACACAGCTAGTAAATGTCTGAGGGCAGATTTGGACTCAGCGAGATGAGTCTTCCTGACTGGCACTCTATCCTCTGTGCCACCTAACTGCCCATTTCACTCTAAAGCAATGTCATGTTTGCTTACTTTTTTTTTTGTTGCTGTTGTTCAATTAACAAAGAGATTAACTGTCTGCTGGATAACATGGTTCCTAGACTATTTTGGTCTCTTTGATTAAATGGTGATAGTACCATCATTTTTATCCATTTCCTCTTTTTCAGTCTTTAGTTTATTCATAAAAAGTCAATAAGGAACTCTTAAATCACACGCAATCCCTTTTTTTCTCACCTTTATTCTTTCTTCCAACTGGTGTTTATTTTGACCTCTGCCATGACCAATTGAAGACCTGGGTATCCACAGACAGATGATTCCAGTATGTCAACTTGTCTGTTAAATATATCTGATTTCGTGTTTTCTTATATCATTTGCTATTTGCCATGTCTAGTGCTTTCTGACTTTCTTCTTGAAGAATGTATCCTGTGGCATGAGACTTCGACCTAAGCTGTAAGCCTTTGGCCTATTTCTTTCATTGATCCTGAGTCATATTTTCCAGCAGATTTAGCTTTTCCTGAGTTACAAGAACAGTTTCTCTGTCCTTCTTCTTCCAGCGCATTTCTCTCCATTCCCCACCACCCTTCTGATAGGCTGAGAAGTTTCTTTACACAGCTTTATTACTGTAGGCAGACTCAATTGAGTAATTTCATTCACTTTCCTATATTAAATATGGTGTTCCTCACTTCTTTTTCTGTTGTAAAGTGCATGAGAACCAGCTCAGCTTCAAAGGCAGGGGAAGTGAAACTGGGATATATTCATAGTGAAGCATTTTGGGGGTAGGTGGGCGACTTCACAGTCAGAGGAGCTCTGTAAACCTGAAAGACCCTTGAAAGTGTAAGTCATGGTGTTTCATACATTCAGGACCTGACCAAGAGAGAAAGAACTACTGTGTGGGGGAATTAGTTAAGCGGATGAGCCCCAATATTTCAGTTTCCACAACTGTATTCAGAAGTTGTGCTGCACTGAGCAGATTGGGGGTTGCAGCTCCAATCCTCTACTGGAGAAAAGCTGTCCTAATAATAGCTGAATGTTTGGGTCTCTAATTGCCTTTTTGTTTTTCTTTTTTAAACAGCAATACTATGAGGTTCCCATAGCAATGAAGTCTATTTTTGATTTGATTGACACTTTCCAGTCTCGAATCAAAGACATGGAAAGGCAGAAGAAGGAGGGCATTGTCTGCAAGGAGGACAAGAAGCAGTCACTGGAGAACTTCCTGTCTAGGTACATGTCCTTTTGGCCCTGGGTTTGATTTGACTTTAAATCACCCTATGTGATTACACCAAAGTATTCAAATTAAAACAACAAACAGATGCTTGTAGATTTGTAAAGGCTTTATCCTTTCCAAGAGGACAAAGCAATTTCTAAGAATTATACAGCAAACTGTCAACTGAGAATGCTATTTTTTTTCCTCTTGTTAATTGGAAAAGGTGCTAATAATGAGGATTGTTGGGTTAGATTCGTGACTGTGCTGCTGACTTTGTGATCTTGAATCAGTGATTTCTCTCCTTCCTGGTCCTTCCTGGCACCAAGTACATATGACCGACTTTCCTTGAACATGAGATGAATCACAAGATCTCAGAATAATAGAGTTGGAAGGTAATTTAGAGATTATTTGGTGGTCTAAGCCGCATATTTGACAGAGAAGAAAAGTGAGGCGTAAAGGTGAGAAGTAACTGTCCAAGGTCATATTGCTAGTAAAGGACAGAGCTGGACCTTAAACCCAGGTCTTCTGAATCCTAGTCCAACTTTCTTTCCACTACATCATGCCACTTCTCACAGGAAATACAAAATGGGGAAAACTTGAGATGTTGGCGTCCCAAAAGTCTGAGCGTAGTTTTAAGCTTTCAAGGAGTATTTAGTGCAATGCAAATGTACAAATCTATCCAAATGACTCTATAAATTGAGAATATAATTTTTAAAATCAGTAGCTCTAAGGATACAGAGAAATGTATATTCCTACAAAAAAGATGGCATTAGACTAAAAATTGATGTGACTTCCAAGGTGCCACTTGACCTAAGGTCTCACTGGTAGCCAGAGAAAGAGAAAATGTTCCTTTCTCTATTTAATGTCCTGAAAAATAAGGCAAGAATAAAAGGAAAAGAAGGAAAATGGATCTTGGCCTCTCAGGAGCCTAGAGAGAAGAGGAAAGAGAGTAAAGTCCTGTTTTCAGCTTCACTATATCCTTCCCACTATTTTCAGTTTAATCAAGGAGTTTCCCTCCTGCTATAGCATCCCCATAGTCTGCTCTTTACTTCCCCTTAAGACTTCAGACAAAATTATGCTTTCTGCCTTACAAGTTTTGTGCCAAATCTGAAGGATTTGGAGGTGCTGCTCCTTTTGAAGAGACAGGACAGTTTTGAATCCAGAAGGTGCTATACTGCCTTCTCAATCCAGTCGTTCCCCCCTTTATTGTCTCATTTTCTAAGCCTTGTTGTTCTTGAAAGTTGATGTGAGAGTGGACACATTATTGTTATCATTCCCCTCCCTGCCCTGCTCATTACCAATAATTAAAAGGTGAGAAGGTGTCAAGTCTTATGTATCACAATACGTGCCTTTTTTTAAACAATCTGGAAGGAGCTCTGAGGCCATATAGTACAATTCTTATATTTTACAATTGAAGAAACGGAGACTCAGAGTGAGAAATGTATTTACTCAAGGTCATGTCACTAGTAAGGGGCAAAGTCAGGGACAGAGCCAAGATCTCTTGCCTCTGAATCTAACACTTTCCCCATGACCTTTTACTACTTCCCAATGCAATGCCATTAAATGAGACTGTCAATTCAGCCTATTGTCTTAGGCTAATCTTTTTGCAGAGAGGGATGCTCAGGCCTCCATGAAGAGATCTCTTAGACCAAAGAAATTATCACCCTTTTTAGAAATAGGAGCTCATTTGAGAAAATGCCACCTTAATCCAATGTACTAACCCAGACTGCTCATGGGTTTGCCCCCTTCCATTCTATATCTGTCATGATTGGCAAAGTCACTGGGTTTCTCTTATCTAGGTCCTAGATTGAGGACTCTAGATCTAAGTGATAAATAAGAGGGAAGACCGTGTGAGTAAAAACCTCTGAATCTGAAACCTCAGGAAAGAGGGGTGTAGAAAATAACAGAATAAACTTGGTTTGTTTTTCAAATGGAACTTTTCCTCCAAATTTGCTGAGGTATTGGTGAGGCTCTGTATTCTCATTTGAGATTAGCAGGCATTGGAGCTAGTCTAGTCTTCAGTAACGTTCATTTTGTTACACCTATAATTATCTCTCCGTGAGAATGAAACCACAGAGAATGGTATCAAATATCTACTGATTTGGGAATACCAGTAAGATATGTAAATACATACACAGCTTGGAGGTTTTCATTTGCAGAGTAGCCACACTGACAGGGAAACCACTCATTCCAAAATAAGGCAGAAGGGTGAGATTCACAACCCATGCCATATCTGGGAGCACCAGCCCCCCAGAAGGAGCCAGGCAGAGCTCTTGGTGTATCCCCTGAGGACAAAGGGACATTACTTAACAAGGCAACCCGCTGTTCATTATGTCTGAGACAGTAGGTCTTGAATCACTTACCACAAAAGTCAGGACTTCATTCAATGGCATAGTTAGGTAAACACGCCAAAATATACATCACCCAAAATAACTCCATTAGGGGAAGATTTCATAGCTCTGTGTGAGGCCTGGGAGCCCGGCTTAGGTTTGGTCTGGGTTAGATGGGTCAGTGCTGGTCTGGCAAAACTCCTAGAAAAGCAGAAGGAAGTAGAGAATGGAGGGGTGTGACCCTGACAACAGTCACCAAGCTGTCTTCCAGAAACCCCTGACAGTCCTGACATCCCACCCTCCCACCCTGTTCCCCCCTCCAGCTGATCACACACTCCCTCCCTTGCCATTATAAACATTGATTTTATGTTTTCTTTTCCTTTTAAGAAAAACAAGTAAGAGAAATCATTCTAATTTAATGGTCATGGTTCTCAGTGAGGCTTATTAGAGGTCTTCCATTCAAAACTAATGTTTCATCAGGCTATTGTATTCTTCCCAGTCTTTAGACCTTTGCAACACTCCTTCTTACACCCCATACTCACCTACTCTTGAGCCCAATTTTTTCTGGACTGCATATTCCTGTTTTTGGTCTCGAGAAAGTGGGACTTAATGGCAGAGAAGGAAACTAGTATGAAAGTCACTGTCTTTTTTTTTAACACAGATCAATCTGTCCCCACTACAGTTTTCCCATTGCTTTAGGTACAAGGCAAAGCATATTTTCCCCCCAAAATATATCCTAAGTACCCTCAAAATGTCCCTTGGTTCTACTTCTCCTTTGTATATGTTATCATCATTTAAGTCCTAAATAAATGCCCTTTTGACCTGTGAGACTGTAGTGGACAGGGTACAAACTGTGTTCAGTGGACATGATCCCAGCTTCCAGGACAGCATCTATCAACTTCTGGTTTATGGAAATGTACTAGTCTGTGATAAGGGTGGTGGCATTAAGAATAGAAATGAAGAGATGGGGTCAGCTAGGTGGCACAGTAGGTAGGGTACTGGCCCTGGGGTCAGGAGGACCTGAGTTCAAATCCAGCCTCAGACACTTATTAGCTGTGTGACCCTGGGTAAATCACTTAACCTTGATTGCCCCAAAGGGAGAAGGAAAGAAATGAAGAGATGGATGCAAGACAAATTGTAAAGGTAGAATTAACAGGTTTAGCAATTGATTGGAAATGAGTGGTAAAGAAGAGGGAAGGGTCAAAGATAATATCCAATTTTCTTTTTTTTTAGTAATTGGAAGATGGGGTGCCACAGAGAGAAACAATATAGTCAAATGGAAAAGCAAAGTTAGGGAGAAAAGCACAAGGCAACTTTGGATGTGTTGGGTTTGAGGTACTGATGGTACATCATGGTAGAGATACCATCTAGGCAGTGGGAGGCTTAGAAGAGAGGAGAGAGATGAAGAGATATCAATTTGGAAGTTTATATATAGGTGGTGATTGAGGGCAGGAGAATAAATGAGATCATGAAGGGAAAGAAGGTAGACAGTTAAGAGAAGATCAAGGAGAGACCCTTGGTGGGAGTTTGGGAAAAATGTGAGAAAATAACAAGAGAAAAAGAGCATTTGGAGGTGGGAGACAGTGAGGAGGATATGGACACTCTGGAGAGAGTATTTAATAGGAAGAGTCAACAGTGTCAAAAGCTGAAGAGGGGTCAAGGAACATGAGAACTGGATCAAAGTCATTGGGTTTGGGGTTTGGGAGGTCTATGATGAACTTTAAGAAGGGGACACTGGTAGAGTTTGGGGTGGGGTGGTAAGTGGCAGATTGAAAAGTGTAGTAAGGAAGTGGAAGCATCGGATACCAATGACTTTTTCCAAGAAGATTATCAACGAAGGGAAAGAGATAGAAAAATAATTGGATAGGTTGGAACAGTCCAGGAAAGACTTACTTTTGAGTTCGGGGAAACCTGGGCATCTTTTGGGCAGATAGGAAGTGAGTTAATGGTGAAGGAGAGACTGAAAATATATTTTAAAAAGTTGATGATTGCAGGAGCATTTTCCTGGAGGAGACAGGGAAGAATGAGATCAAAGGTGCGAGTCGATTGATTAGCCTTAATGAAGAATTAGTTAATATGCATTTATTAAGCACCCATCAACTAATCAATAAAAACTTATTAAACAACTTACTATGTGCCAGATTATGTACTAAGCGCTGGAGAGACAAGGACAAAGAATAGTCCCTGCCTTCAAGGAGCTCACAACCTAGTGGGGCAAACAATGCACACACAGCTGCATATAAACAAGAGATGTGGAGAATAAATTAAAGGTAATCATCAGAGGGAAGGTACTAGCATTATGGAGGATCAGGAAAGAATTCTCATACAGATAATTCTTCTGTTACTTGAGGGAAAGAGGAGAACAATAAAATTGCTGGAAATTTGGGAGAACAGAATAGAATACAATTTTCTTGGTGAAGCAGGAGACAAAATCATATATTTGTAAATGCGGAAAGCAGCAGTACACTTGAGAGTTAGAGGAGAACAGAAAGGATTTGAAACAGTCATTGTGGAAAATCTCAGGCAGCTGATGAGGATAAAGGGTTATCAGACAACACAGAACCATATATTTAGAACTGGAATGTCATTGAATTCAACTCCCTCATTTTATAGAAGAAAAGCCTGAGACCCAGAGAGGATAAGGGTCTTGTTCAGGGTCACAAATCTAGTGAAAAATCTGAGGGAGGATTTGGACCAAGGCCTTCTTGACCCAAAGCCTTGCACTCTATCCACACCACACTGCCCTAGGGCAATGGACTAGATGAGCTCATGTATGATAAAATTCTAATGGGCAAAATAAACTCAATTCTGTCATTTTCTTTACCAATTCATGAGTCTTGAATCAATGTTAAAGGAACCTGGTGGTGGGGTTTCCAGGCATGAAAATACATAAGTTAAAAATGGTGGTTGATTGAGATGCAGGGAATTCTAGGGTTGTAAGTTACTGAAGCATTGAAATGTTAATGGATATAAGGGCAAATGAAGTTCAAGTGGAATAGATGAATAACCTAAGAGGACCAGGGTGGGCAAAGAGACCAGAGGATGGAAAGTAGGTTGATTTGAGCAAAAGACAGGGAGAAGGATGAAAGGTTATGGTCATCTAGTTGAATATTAAAGTTCTAGATCATAGAAGTGGTGTCATGTTCCAAGGTGATAAGATGTTTAGTATATCTGTGCTAATATGTGGTTGAAGCCACATTAATAAGGTCAACAGAGAGGAGGAATTGTGTGATCATGTTTAGAGAGGGTATTGACAATAAATATTGAAATTTCTACAGGTTAGGTCTTCTTAACCTTTAGTGTATCACCCTCCTTTAGTTCTCTAGTAAAACTATTGGGATCTTTCTCAGAATAATGTTTTTTAAATGCACAAAGTAAAATATATAGATTTACCAATGAAACCAATTATATTGATATTCAATTACCAATTTTTAAAAAATGTCTGTGGACCCCAGTTTAAGAACACCTGCATACAGATAGTGACAAAGGACAACTATGAAGAGGCAAAAAAATCCCTGAGAAAAAAGAAAGTTAGGAGAGCAAACTGAATGTTAGTAGATAATGGAAACAGGGTTGAGGGAAAGAGTAGTATAAATGGATTGTACAGACTTCAAAAAGGAAACGATCTTGAAAGGTGGCAGTTGAAGAAAAGCCAATGGGAAGAATGCGCCCTCTCTTCCTTGTGGTCCTGTGAATTGCTGGAGTGGCAGGAGTAGCCTCCATTGGAGAAAATTGGAAGGGATATGTGTCCTTGGGGGAGAGTCAGGTTTCAGTTAAAATGGGGAGGCTAACAAAATATTGCTTGAAAAGTTCGAGGATATAAGTAAGTTTGTTGAGAAGAAAGTTGGTAGTTCTAAAAGGTACGTTGGATCTGGGCTAGGAGATGCAGGGATTGAGATGGAGAAGGCCTAGGGGGCAGTGAAGCTGCTTAAAATAGGGATAAATCTTTGGGAAGAGGTAGCATGGTCACGGTATTTATAATTTAAGTAGTGAAACTGGATGACTAAGTTTGGGGTACAAGTATAACAGAAAGTAGATTGATGAGGCATACTCTTTTGTCAAAGTTTAAATGATAGAGGGCTTGCAGAGTTCTTTTAGCCCATAGTTTGAAATGGGATCTAGAATGTCATTGTTTCAGCATGAACCTCTGGGAAATCTCAGTCCCAAGTGGCTTCCTGTGCAATGGTGAAAGATATCCTTTGGAGTTTGGAATGGGGGCTGCTTCTAGCTGCTGCAAAATCTAATTCTCCATTGCTTTTTTCACAGATTCCGTTGGAGGAGGCGTTTACTTGTTATTTCTGCTCCTAATGATGAAGACTGGGCATATTCACAGCAGCTCTCTGCTCTCAGTGGACAGGCTTGCAATTTTGGTAAGAAGTCATGCCATTGCTATTCCTGCAGACCCTTCTCTTCTCTATCTCTTTTTCTAAAATAATAAAAATAGAATACTTTAAAACTTAAAAAGTGCTTTTTATATATTATCTCATTCGAACCTAATTGAAACCTTGTGAAGAGGGTAATATGAATATTATATATTTGTACACATACATATACATATACATACATGTATACACATATACATATAATATTTCCGTATTACAGCTGAAGAAACTGAGGCTCAGAGAGGTTAAGTTACTGGCCTATAGTTATGCAGCTTTGTAGTGTCAAAGGCATAATTTGAACCTATTTCCCTGATCCCAAGTTCAGCATCTGTTATACCAAGTGAAGGCATAAACCTAGATCATTGAAAAATTTCTTTGATTCAGATAACAAACTCCTGGGCACTGATTAGTTTTCAGCTGTGACATCTAACCAAATGTTTATCCTGTGGATCAAAATCATTTCAATAAGGAAAATGTGAAGAAAAAAAGGGCTAGCCTGGTTTATATTTATTTTGTTGACTTCACAGGCCTGCATTTGAAAATGTGATTCACATGATGGATATGCCTGGTATTTGGGTAGGCAGCAACCTTGCCTGTTAGAACTGTGTGCACTGAATGTACCAAGAGAAACAGGAAAAACATATATGCATTTTCCCCCAAAAGCTATATCTGCCTTCGGTTTTGGCTGCTCTTCAAAACAAGTCCATTTTCAGTCTTCCATCCCCCATCCCCCTTCCCCAGGCTACAGAACTGACACAATTATTAGCTGATTAACTCCAGATTACTGCCTGGCTTGAGACGTTGTCAAAATCTTCAAGACATCTCGGTACCATGTCATGAAAAGTCCTTGTCCTTCCTGTTTTCTGTCCATCGCACCCCTTCATCATCTTTATCTTTAAAAGGATCCCAGCAAGTTACTAAGGCATGACCTTCTCCCTGTTCCTGAAATTCAGCTGGATATTTGAAATAAAGCTGTGCTTTCCCTTTGGAATTCTTTAAACAATCTCCTAAGTCCTGAGAGCATACTCTGACTTGTGCTAACGGCTCTTTGGTCAGTTCTTAGGATGGGCTCTCTATCAACGGAAGCAAATTAGGTCTCTGACCTTCCAGTCCTCCCTCTGGAAGGAAGTTAATGAGAAAAGCTACCAAGGGAAGCCATTGCAATTTCTGGCTCAGCTTCCTTCCAAGCACCAGCCAGCCCAAAGAATCTCAGACATTTTAATGAACTAACTGCTTCATGTCTTGTTTCATCATTCCAGAGAATGCAAACCACAGTCTGAGACCAAGTTCTTCTATTTCAATCTACCAAAACAGTTGAACATTCCTCAAACACTGATATTGATTCTGAGAGCTACAGGATATGGCTTTTAGCACTTTCCCCATTTTGTATTTTTTTTTAAAAAATCCTGAAGCCTAATGTGTGAATGAATTATTCTTCTCATTTTCTTTTTAAATATCTGTGTTAGCTTTGGAAAGATATCTTGAATGCTCAGCTGCAAAATTCTGGGAAGTAGTAGATGGTTCCTATTTGAAATGGATTGTTATAAATTAACTATCACTCTCATTTCTCCCCCAGGTCTGCGCCACATAACCATTTTGAAGTTGTTAGGCCTTGGTGAAGACATTGGGGGAGTTTTGGAATTGTTCCCCATCAATGGTAATATGTTTTTAAGTAATTGACTATTAACAAAGTTAGTGTGCTTGTATATACACATACACATAAGGCGTGTTTTTGAGACCAAGACAATGCTGGAAAATTAATACTGTCTATTCAAAATATCACTTAGAAAATTAGTTAATAAAATCTAGTTCCCAGTTAATTCAATTTGGTTTCACTAGGTCTATTTTTGAGCAGTCTTTGTCCCCACCCTGCCCACACATACATTTGCTGATGAAAAACTCTCTTGGCTATAAAGGCATTAGTTGACAGAACAACTTTGGTTGCCAAGAAATGAGTAGCTACTTTGACGGGAAACAAGTTCAGGAACATGGACAATATCGTCTTTGTTAATGACCAGCTTAAAAGAAATGAATCTGACTGGAGTTAAATTAAGAGTCTGATTCTACCTTTTCTAACATTCCTATGAAAGAGACATGATGTGTACCAAAGTTCATTACTAATGGTATTATACAACAGCAGGAAAGATGAGCCACTAGAAGTAAGAAGTAAATTTCTCTTAAAGCTTGGGCCAAGGTGATAAGTACACTGGGGTCTTTGGGGGCATTGTACTCTTTGAGGACACACAATCCCCAGCTGTAACTCATGCCTTCCTCTCCCCCTGCCATTTTGTTAACATTTTTATATGATTATAACTAATTCTGATGTCTCCTTATGGCAAAATTCCTACATTACAGCCTTGGCTTGTGCCAAAAGAAAGGAGAATTGGGTTCCCTACTTAGTCCTGCCATATTGTTTTTTCCTGAACTACAAAACCACAATTCACTGATGACTTCTATTTCAATCCCATTCTAGGAAGCTCTGTGGTTGAACGAGAAGATTTGCCTGCTCATTTGGTGAAGGATATACGGAACTATTTTCAAGTCAGTCCCGAGTACTTCTCCATGCTTCTGGTTGGAAAAGACGGAAATGTCAAGTCCTGGTATCCTTCTCCAATGTGGTCCATGGTGATCGTATATGACTTAATTGATTCCATGCAACTCAGGAGACAAGAAATGGCCATTCAGCAATCATTGGGCATGAGATGTCCTGAAGATGAGTATGCTGGCTATGGTTACCATAGCTATCACCAAGGCTACCAGGATGGCTACCAGGATGATTATCGTCATCATGAGGGTTACCACCATGGATACCCTTACTGAGCAGAACTATGTAACCTTTGCCTTCTTTCCATTTTCCAGCCAATAATCCCAGTAGCTGTTAAAGCCACATATAGCCAGCTATGTAAAGAAATAACTTCAAACAGCTTAAACTACCCTGCATTTTCCTTACAGTGTTCATCTGAGACTAAATAAATAGCAGACTTTTGCCTTCCCCAAAGTGCATGAGTCTTTAAAAGTGAAATAGTTCTGAAATAGTAACCCCAGAGTTTTAAAGTAACAAAGACTTCTTTTTATGTTTTCTTTAGCTGGAGGGCATCTGTTGCTCAGTGATTGTACTAAAAACCAAGATGATTTATTTCCTACAAAGATGGACATTATGTGATAGAGAGAAGACTGTAAAATAAGCATTCTAATGCTTTTTATTTTTTCAAAAGTATTTATTGGAAAGTGAGAATTTTGTATAATGTCAAAGAAGATGAGTAAAAGGTCATAATCCAGATTCTTTTAAGAAAGGTGAATGGATGAGGTTACAGTTTGATTCTTAACCCCTTTTAAAATGTCTGTCAAAAAGAAACCTTGCTTAAATTAACTAAGCTTTATATTTTGAGTTTTGTTCATAAAATGTGACAATGAAAGAGGGATTACAATTTGATGAAAAATCTTTTACCAAAGGGAATGGTGATACCATGTGACCTTGGCCATAAAATGGCTCTGGAGGCCTTTGAAGTTGACTCCCTTGTGGAGTTGGGTTTTGCCTCCTTGCAGTCTCTATTCCCAGAGCAGTCCTCGTGACCACTACCTCCTAGGCCTCCCTGCTTCCTGCTGTCCATTCAGAGTCTTATCTGAGGGCTTTGGGGAGCACAAAACTTGGGCAGAGGAGAAAGGAGATAAAGCATTCCAAAACTTGCTTCTGAACTTAACAAAGGACATACTGCCAGCTATCTAGACAAGGTGGAATAGCTTTAAGTGTGAGAAGGCTAGACCCCTCCTATCACAGACAACATCCATGTTTATTTACTTCATTGGACCCACTATTAATATAGTGTGCTATATTAGAAGAATACAGACGCATAGTTTCCATGGATGCCTTTGTTTCTATTGTGTGGCAGATGTGACCTATTTATACCATAGTGGAATAAAAATGTGGGAGGGAAGTGAAATCATTTCTTCGAAAGTGGGTTTTTTTTTTGCTTTACAATGGAATGAAATATGCATTCATCGTTCATTCATTCATTCAACAGATGTCTATTGAATGTCTGCTGTGTGCCTCATTAGGCTATCTGAACAGTCTTACCCAGTTCTACTGACTGCCATGGTCTGCTCCCGTAGCAGGGATGTGCATTGGTCATTACTACTGCTAACAACTAATGCCAAGAGAGTTATTATTAGCTAATAATAATGAATACGTTAATACTAAATAAGACAAGTGTTTGCACATTCGTTGTTAGCGCTCTCATGACTGCTGTGTGGAGGACTTCAAACATCTCTATCAAATCTCTGTTCTGCTGCAAACAAAAGTTCAAATGGGAACCCTAGATCTAAGAAAAGGAAGAGTGCTTGAAAAACTATCCATTTCAGATCTCTTCCTTCAGGAGAAGGAATACTATCATCCTCTCTTGCAAAAAAAGCAACTGAGACCCTCAAACATTTAATTCCACTCAACAAGCAAAAATTGGGTACCTATTATATACAAATGCACCACGCTGGATATAGAAAGGAAATAGGGAAGGATAAAGTATTGATTATATGATCAAAGATATAGAAAAGATATAGAAGGATAAGGATACAGAAAAAAGAAATAGTCCCTATCTCAAGAAATTCACATTTTAGGGGGAGGGACGTATATAACATTTACATGGATAAATACAACTCAAAGTCTGGAACAAAGGAGGCAAGTGATAGATCAGATAAACTATGTTTTTTTTAAATTGAGGAGGGAGAGAGGACTGACAACTGAGAGAATTGGGGAAGACTTCATGAAGGAAGTAGTATCTGAGCTGAGATTTGAAGGAAGATAAGGATTCTAAAAGGGGCAGATGAAAAAGGAATGCATTCTAGGATTATGGGACAATTAGTGTGAATGCACAGAGATTGGAGATGGAATATAAAATTTAGGAAATAGCTAGCAGTATAGTTTGGTTATAAAGTAGAGAGAGTGAAGGGGAGTGATATAAAATTAAGTAGAAAAAGAAGGTCAGAGCCAGACCGTTGAGGCCCAAAGAATCTTCTGTTTCACCTTATAGAAAATAGAAAGCCACTGATATTTTTGAGTGGGGTTGATATGCATTAGGAAGATGATTTTGACAGCTGCGGGAAGACTGGGGAGTGTAGAAACACGAGAAAGGGAGATGAAAATCACAGCATCTGGGTTGGAAAGGATCTCTGAGACTATTTAATCCAACTCTTACATGAATTATCTCTCAATAATAGAACCAAGGTATGGTTATTACCCAAGAGAATAGGAAGCTCTTACAATAGTCCAGATGAGAGGTAATGAAGTTCTGAAGAAGAGTGGTGGGTATGTGACTGCCAAGGTGATAATATGTCATAGAAATGGAATCACCAAAACTTGCCAACTGATTATTTATGGGGTGTTGGGGAGGAGGAAAAGCCTGGAGGTGGGGGAATGGTCAGGCAGAAGAAAGAGAACCAGGAAAGAATTGTGTCACAGAAGCCCAGGATGGAGATTTTCTGGGACAAAGGGGTCATTAGTCAACAGGATTTTAAGCCATAGACATAAGCCAAAGAGTATTGAGGGTGAGGGTTTAGCCATTTGGGGATCACAACTAACCTTTGAGGAAGCAATTTCGGTAGAGTAGTGGGATAGAAGCCAGATTTCAAAGAGTTGAAAATTGAGTGGGTAGTAAGAAAGTGCAGCCAGTCAATGATTCAGGAAATTCTTTCTAGAAATTTGACAATAAAAGAGAGGAGAGATATAGGATGACAGCTTGGGGAGAAGGTAGTATCAAGTGTAGTACATTTTTTTTAAAGATGGACATACGCGCAGTCATTGGGTAAGAAGCCATTGGGAGAAAGAGGCTGAAGATCAGAGAAGGGAGTGGGGAATGCTCAGAGGAGATGGGATAAGTACTACTAACACAATACAACTAGTCTTGACAAGATAAGGCATCTACTCTTCTGCACCTATATAAAGGAGAGGATAGGTGAAGCTATAGAGAGGTTTGGAGTACAGAACTCTGGTTGGATGGTCTCAATTTTCTCAGTAAAGCAAGATTTTTGCTGTGCAAGATTGTTTGCAAAATTGTGGTGAGGACTTTTGAAGAAAGAAGATATAGAATAACCACTGTTGGGTTTGATACTCACTTTTCTCATGGAGGATCTAGTTGACCTGGGGTGGGGGTGGGGGCAAAAATAAGGAGGGGATTGGAGGGTAGTAGTTCTCTGAGGGCTGAAATAAAATGTCCTTCATGTAAAGCAAAAGGAAGTAGATGGTGAGTGTCACTTAAGATTGAGGATTGGCATTGACACAAATAGTTGGAGTCAGCAGTATGTTACAAAATGTTTAACAACCAGATCTCCAACAAAAAATGTATGTGTGACACACTTTAATCATGCAAGTTTAATCTGCATTATTAACATTTTGTGTATCACTTTCTTAAGTCCAGACAACCTACAGAACAATAAATCAAACTCTAATTTGTAGTGTTTTCTCATTTCTGAGATGTTAATGCTCACACTGAAAATTTAACAATCTTCAAACTGGTATGAGTTAGCTACAGCACACTCTTGGTTGGAGTACAGGGAGAGAGGTTGGAGGAGAGTGACTAGCGTGAAAGGTCAATGATAGGGTCAAGACTGAAAGGATGACTGAGGTTGTAGTAAAGGATAAGGATATAGAAAGTATATAGTAAAATATAGAAAACTGGAGGTCATAGGAACCATAAAGAATAGGTTTAGGAAGGGGAAAATCATTAATTAAGCACTTACTAGGTGCCACGTATTGTGCTAAGCACTTTTTAATATTTCATTTGATCTTCAGAACAACTCCGTGAGGTAGACGCTGCTATTTTCCCCATTTTACAGTTGAGGAAACTGAGGCAAACAGAGGTTATGTGACTTGCCCAGGGTCACACAACTAGTAAGTATCTAAGGCTGGATTTGAACTCAGGTCTTCCTGATGTGAGCTCCAGCATTCTATTCATTGCACCACCTCACAGGCACCCAGGTTTCATCTCAGAAGAAATTAAAGGAGATTGTTATTGAAGAGGAGCACTCTCAGATCATGGAGGTGGTACAATCATGGGTCCAAGGCTGATTGCAAGGCCTGGAAGATTGTTGCAATGGAAGCTGGGGTGATTCCTGTGGGGAATGATTTCTCTAGTCCTTGGCATTAAGGTGATTTCATTCCACCAGCTCTCCCCAGCACATTCCCCAGGCAGCAGTGAAAGGGGGTGGGGTGGTCTGTCTGAAGCTGAGACTGCTTCATGATATTATTCATTGGGAAGATACATCCCTGATCTCTCAGGTAGAAGGCTCAGGCCTCCTTGGGGAAAATGGAACTTTCGTAAACGATCTGGCATCCTCCATGCTCCTCAGCTTTTGGACATCTCAGAAAGGAAAACATACTCAGGAGACCCCATGTTGGAGAACCATGAGCCTGGATGTTGTTGTAAGATCTGACCTCTGTGTAAGTGAGAAAGGTGATAATTTTCTGGGAACACCAGGCAAATCCTAGCTTTCCTGAGATGAATATCCTATTGGCTCACCCTCATTGATCCCACCAAAATAATCTTCTTCCTTTTTCCTCACTCCAACTCCTTCTTCCAGCCACTCTGCCCAGCATGTCAGAATAATGGGCCCTGGAGGTTCCATGTGCCCATTTGAATTTGAGCCGTGTTGCCAGTTCCCATGTGGAATTGTCTGATGTCACCCGAGAATCCAAGTCTCATGCATACCCCAGAACCTTTAGGTCCATTTGGATCCAAACGTTCAACTAAGCTCAGTGCTCAGTCAGTGCTGCCTGCTCATTATCACCTTTGGCAAAGAGAAAGACAATTGATGGGGACAGTGGACTCCAAGTGACACAGAGAACTGGAAAAACCCAGTCATCTTGGGGTCTGCTTTGAGTGGGGCTGTCACTTCCATCTCAGAAAGCTCCCAGAAGTTTTTATTAGATAGGCTAGAGCTGCCATGGAAAGTTCAGGTGGGTGAGGAGGCAAGGAGGGGTGTGAGCGGCTGGGAGTGGTTTGGGCTCCTGGGAGTATTTTTAAAATGTCCCTCTAGTATGGTTACATGTGAGATAATTCTGTAATATCCTAGACAATCAGATCTTTGCACAAACTATACAAGCAGAAAAGATCTCTAGCCTTGGCTCCTTCCTCAAGGATGACAGTGAATGGTCCCTCATCCCTAAGATATGGGATAAACACTTATAATAGGGGTTCTTAACTATTTTTGCACAGAGACCCCTTTGGCAGTGTGGTAAGATCTGTGGACCCCATCTCAGAATAATGTTTTTAAGTGCATAAAATACACAGGATTAAAGAAAACCAATTATATTAAAAATACAATGATCAAAATCTTAAAAGCAAACAAATTCATGGACTCCAGGTTAAAGAACCCTGGCCTATAGCACATCAGCCAAAGGTAGCATGAGTTTTAAGGACATGGGGTGGCGCTAGGAAAATGGCAGTATGATGTCACAGTGATGTCCTGGGGGACAGGATATTTGGGTTCGAATCCTGACTTTGTTGCTATCTAGCTATGTGACATTTAAGTACTTACCACACTTCTCTGTGCTTGCCTTTCCTCACCTGTAAAATGAGAGGTGTTGGAGTGGGTTTCCTTCTAGTTCACAGAGTCTATGGTTCTATAAAGTAAGTTAAGCTTGTCTTTGGCTCCCCCCACCCCCGACCTATCCTATATCCTCTTTATCTAGGCAGTGCACTGTTGTGGAAGTCAGGGCAAATCAACTAATTGAATCCCCTGGTGCCTTATCTATAAAGTGGAGATAGTAATAACTGTGCTATTTACTACACAAAGCTGCTGTGAATATTACATACAATAATCTATGTAAAAAGTGTTTTAGGAACCTTAGAAAACTATGCAATTAGCTATCATTGCTACTCTCATGTAGGCCATTTTTGAAAGCGTGATAAGTGAATCGAATCTCCATATAAATCTTCCCATTATTAGATATTATCCCCCCGTTTTTCACTCTTTTTTTCCAAGTCTTCCTTACTTGAATGTAATAGAGATTTATTAGATATATGCTCTATGAAAAGGGACATATAAAACTGAATAAGAAGTGGTCTGTGCTCTTAAGGAGTTTACAAAGATAATAAAGGAGATGATGCACACATAGCCATCAAACAAAACAGACCATGATCAGTGCCCAAGAAAGGTACCCTAGGAGCTAAGTGCCTTCAAGGGAAAGAAAGCCATCCCTTCCAGTTGGGATTGATCAGGGACGACTTCATGAAGGAGGTGAGATTCAAGCTAGTCCTTGAGGGATGGGTGGGATTTCAGTAAGTGGAAACAGCAGAGAGATTATCAAGGATAGCGTAAGCAAAGATTTGGAGGCAGAAAAGCAGGGGACATATTGGAGAAAACACACAATAGTGGCCCAGTTTGTTGTCTCCTTGGTGAAAATTTGAGTGGTGTCAAAGTTGATCGGGGGTGGGGATGTAGGTGGGAAAGGATGACAATGAGCCCAAACTGTGGGAAAACAAGGATGATCAGCAGGCCTAGGGAGGTGGCAGTGGTAGAATTAGCTAGAATTTATAGGTGATTTGAGGCTTGCAAAATGCCTTACAAATATCTCCTCTGATCCATTCAACAACCCTGTGGGGTAGGGGCTCTTATCCCCATTTTATAGAAGAGGGGAACAGAATTTAAGTGACTTGCCCAGGATCACACAGCCAAGGGTGTGTCTGAAGCAGGATTTGAATTCAGGGCTTCTTGATTGCAGGAACTGCTCTCTATCCTAGCTATCCAGGTGGCAGAGAACTCAGAACAACACTACATGGGTAATCCAGTGATTCTAGTCAGTTGTTAATAGGCGGTAGTCCACTAGTGGCCTATGGGATTAAGCCTAAGGGATCAGGGCACAAGGCAATCCTGCGAAATGATTTAGAGTTGAGTCTCAGGAACTTCAGGAGGTAGTGATCCCTCTGTCTGTCTGATGCACTAACCACCACATGATTCAACCATGCTCCTTTTGTGTTCCTACCATTTGGGCCTGTTACATAGACATCTTGGAAGAGCACTGAACTTGGTCAGAAGATCTGGGTTCAAGTCTCAGTGCTCCTACTTACTAGTAATGTGGCTGGCTAGGGAGGGACAAGTGTATTAATATCTCTGAGCCTCAGCTTCCTCATCCATAAAAACACCTTCAATGCAGGCCACTCACCGCAGTTGTGAGCACCAGATGAGGCAATGAGGACCCTCTCTGGTGCCTTCTTTCACTGATTCTGATTTTTTCCTCAGTAGCTTCCTTGCTGGTCACCCCCAAGGTCACAATAGAGACTTATATACCCTCAACCTCAGGGGACCTCACACAGTTTCCATCTCTGTCAGAAGAAAGGAATGAGAGTAGACAGAAAAGAAAGAGGAAGATATGGTCAGTGATTGAGTCAACAGACACAAAGCTTGTTCTGAAAAGGAGAAAAATTGCTGACTTCCGCCCAGAAGACTTAGAGGCTTTCTTCAGGCTCCTGGGTAAGAGACACTGATACTGGGAACTCCTGTTTCATATTTGCCCAGCTACATTCCCAATGTTCAGAGCCAAATCTGCTAACAATGAGCATAATACCCAGGAACCTAAACCTCAGGAAGGTCAAATTCAAATTAATTCAACAAGTATAAAGTGCCTAACAGCAGTAATCATTTAATCAACTTGGAGTTGAGGTGGGCAGGGGACTCCGTTTCCTACCTAGAATTCTTGCCTAGGTGCAAACCCAAGACCCTTTAGTCCACTCCTCAAAGGGAAAGGAGATTCCCAGAAAAAGGGGACTGTCCAAAAGGTAGAATTAGGATCAATGACCTAGTGCCACAAAGAGACAGATCTCAGCTCTAAAAGCAAAGCTTCCCGACAATTAGATCTGTCTCCAAATGGAATGCATTGCTCCATCAGTCACCGGTAGTCTTCAAATTGAGGCTGGAGGACCACTTGTTGAGGATTCATACATCAGGTAGGGTTTGAGATTCTTTTTCAACTCCAAATCTATGATTCTCTGATTCTAGCTACTTGCCTGACTTAGGATGGAGTGGTGATCATGGTATGACAAAATATCACATCCTCTAGCAGAGGCCAACGGGGACAAGGCTGGAGAGCAATCTAGTTCATGGTTCCTGCTTCTATGAGAAGAAGGGCACCAAAAGCCCAACTTCAAGTTGTCCTGGCTTTTGTACCCGTGCCCAGAGCTCTCCTCTGGGGTTGGAGTGTTCATGATTTCCTCACCCTGTTCTGATGCAGCCTTTCTCCTCCACAGAAGACCCAGTCATTAGGAAATTCTTGGACTCCGACAGCCATTTCAAAGTGGCCGATAAGGTATCTGCATCTCCCCTGGACACTTCTCTGTGGGATTTGTTTTCACTGCATATCTACCTGAGACTTTAGAGGAGATGGGTTCAGAGGTTTGAGTCTTTGTATTGGGGAAATTGAGGCAAAGTGTTCTCAAACCCAAGCTCTGCTCCATGCTTTGGGTTGAATGTTCCATCAACTCTAGGCTGTGCCACAGCATAGGCATTCAAGGGCCTTCTGGAGGCATGGCCAGTAGTGGAACGGTAGGGAACAGTGGCCCCTACCATGTGGTTCCCTTGTATCTCAGTGACACCCTTGATGTTCAGTCAAGGAAACTTTGCCTCACCACTCCTTCAAGACTAAGCTTCTGGGCAGAAGGGTCCCCTAAATTTTCTAAGTATTTAGCCTTTGTGCTGGTAGGTACTAAAGTTCCCTCATGGGATCAAATGAGATAACATAAATCTCCAAGCACTATAGAAAGGCTAGGCATTAATGATGTTGATGGTGATGTGGAAAGAGGAAATTATTTCTTACTTTTGGCTTAGCCCAAGCCATAGCTGAGCTCCTTTCCATTAAAATGATCACACAAGGATGCTAGCCATAGAGAAAATGCTGGGCAAAGATGACTGCAACTTTTCTTTTTATAACATAGCCTATAAACACTATGCAAATTGCATTTAAATAAAATATATAAGTAAATATGTTTTATTTATATAAATAAAATTCTATATAAATAATGTTTTATGATTTGCAAAGTACTTTACAAATATCTCATTTTATCCTCACAACAACTGTAGGAAGTAGGTGCTATATTTATTTCCATTTTACAAATAAGGAAATAGAGGCAGGCAGAGATTAAATTACTTACCCAAGGTCACACAGCTAGGAAGTATCTGAGGCCAGATTTCAACTCACGTCCTCCAATTTCAGGTCCAACCATTGTGCCACCTAACTCCCTCATGCCCTCCACCTATCTAAATAAACATTGAAGTTCACAGACTCTCCTGGCCAGATGGATTATTGCTTTATGTGTGGTGGGGGCCTATGCTACCCCTTCCATTCCAACAATTCCCTGCGCTGAAGTAGTTTGCTCTTTATGGTAAACTCCCCTTCAATGCATTCTCTTAGGCCTCCCCGCCCCCTCCCCACTCCTCCTATCTAGTTCTTACTCTTTTCTCCATGCCAAGGTGCCCCAGAATTTATTGCTTTTACACTTCTTGGCACCTTAGCATTTAAGCTGAACTTTAAAAGTTGGATATGATTTCAAGTATCAAAGATAAAAGGATAGGGCATTCTGGGTGTAAGGAACACCTTTGCCAAAAGCACAGAGATAGGAAAATCTAGGATGCGTTTAGGGAATAGTCAGTAGTGCAGCTTGACTGTTTTAAAGTTATACAAAAGGAGATAGGAGTTATATATAGGAGATAAGGCTGGAAAGGGTGGTAACAGGCCCTTTCAAGGACCTTCTGGAGACAATGGCCTTGCCTTTCTTTGTCTAACCAATTAAGGACTCCAGACATTGGTAGATCATGCTGGGGCCCTGTTTTGGGTAGGGGGAGCTCCTCAAACCACATAGACAACTGCTTTATCTACTGCTGACATAAATGCCAGTTTTCCTGAGAAAATTACAATTTCTCTGGACCTCAGCCTCTTGATCTATAGAATGGGGGGTTACAGTTATACCGGAGGGCCTCTGAAGTCTTTTTCAACTCTTGGATTCTATAATCTCCTGAGTTTGCCTCATTGACCATCTCCCTCTCTTTTGTCAGTACCTGCTCTCCATAGTTGTAGAATACTTTGGCCGGGTGAGACTTCCTGCTTATACCTATAACCGGATCCATTTTTTTGTGGCACTGTGAGTATTTCTCAAGAGTCAGAACTTTCCTCCCCTCTATCTAGACAAACATTGAAAGTCACAGGGTCTCCCAGCCAGGTGGATCACTACTTTAGGTGTGATGGGGGCCAATGAAATCCCTTCCATTCCAACAATTCCCTAATCTGACCTAGACAATAGAGACTGCTGATTTATCTGCATTGTGGATATATAGAAGGCGAAGGAAATAAATCTAGGACTGAGTCTGGTCTTGGAGTCCTAGTTTAGAGCATACAGAATGATGGAGGAAGGAAAATTAAGATTTGAGGGACTTTGTGAAGGCCAGCAGAAACTTTGAATGGACTACTAATGACTCACCTTCCCTACTTTGGAGAACACTCATCCTTAAGTATGGATGTTCATTGCATTATTCCAATTCGACCATACCTGATGACTCACCAAATTGTAGACCAGGGGTTCTTGATCTTTATTTGTGTGTCATGGACTGCTCTGGCAATGAAGTGAAGACTATGGATCTCATCTCCAAACAATGCTTTTCAATGCATAAAATAAAATGCATAGGTTTATGGAGGAAACCAATTGTATTGAAATACAACCATAAAAATATTATAAGTTCCAAGTTCATGGACTCCCTGAAATCTCTGTGGACCCCAGGTTAAGAATCCTTGTTCTAGACCCTTTCTCTTGTTTCTTCTAATATAGACTTTCTAGGGCCTGTTGATTGAAAATAGAAGGAAATCAGATTAGTCTGATAAGATTTGTTTGGAGTAAAGCTGTTATTAGTTCCTAACCTATGTATTACCTGGGTTATTTTGGGTGCTTTTTTCTTAGTTCTCCACTGCCACATTTTACTGGTTCTGAGTGGTCTGTCATTACTAGGCACCTGCTTAATGCTTCCCCTTCCCTTGTGGCAGGTTCATTGCCAATCAAATTGAGGAGGATGACATGAAATCTAAATTCAATATGATGCCTGCCCTTTTTGGAAAGAGACTGTGGCGTAATCTCTACCATGATTTCCGGCGGATACAGAGACAATTTATTGTTGCGATGAACTGGAGAGTTCTTGTCACTTGCCAGATCTGTGATGAAGTGAGTACCTGGTGGTGGGTGGCTTCACTGGAAGACTGTGACATTGACACAGGGGATGATCAGAACTCAAAAGAAGAAAGACTGTTCATGCTCTAGTCCTCATCTTCTAAAAGTTTTCATTAAAAGAAAATAGGCAAACCTAAAATAAGCAAGACACAGAAATGTCACTGCCCACTCAGGGAGAATAGCAGAAGACAAAAACAAGAGAAGGAGCATGTGATCAAAGATGAAGAGCTAGAAGGGACCTCAGGGTTCGTGAGTCCAATTCCTTTATCTGGCAGATAAAGGAAACAAGTCTAAAGAGGTAGGGTGACTTACCCAAGGCCACAGAGGTTGTGAGTGGCAGGCACAGAATTTGAACCCAGGTCCTCTAATTACAAATCTAGTGCTCTTTTCCTTTTGCCATGTATATTTTGTGGCACTTCACAATGCTGAAGCTAGGACTTTACTAACCTTCATATGTGAATGTGTGTGATTACAGAGATCATTATAATAGCCTAGTGGTTGGTCTTCCAGACACAAATCTCTTGAACTCCAGGCCATTCTGCACTCAGCTGTCAAAGTAATCTTTCTAAAGTACTAGTCTGACTATGACACTCCACCCTCCCTTCCCCAAGAAACTCCAGTGGCTCCCTATCATTTCCAGGATCAGATATAAACTCCTCTGGCATCCAAATGATGCCATTATAACCTAGTCCCCCCCTTCATTTCTAGTCTTCTTATACACCATTACTAAGTACACTCTTCCACCCTGTGACACTGACATCTGCTGTTCCTCAAACAAGATACTTCATCTCTCAGTTCTGGACATTTTCTTTGGCTGTCTCTGATACCTGGAATGCCCTCCCTCCTCTTCACTGCCTATTAGCTTCTCTGGCTTTCATCAAGTCCCAGCTAAAACCCTACCTTCCACAGGAAGTCTTTCCTGCTCTCTCAATTCTACCACCTTTCCTCTATCATTTTCAATTTATCCTGTACATAGCATATTTGTACATAGTTATTTATATGTTTCTCTACTATTAGACTGAGCTCCCCAAGAGCAGGGACTGTCTTTTACCTTTCTTCGACTACTCAGTGTTCAGAACAGTGCCTGGCACATAGTAGGTATTTATTGTTTATTGACTGACAAACACCTTGATGTATGTAGGTTTCACTATTTCATTTTTTTTGAAGACAAGAAGATTACACTTTAGAGAGGAAAGGTGGTTTGCCCAAAGTGGCAGAATCAATGCATAAGCTGAGACATTCTGACTCGAAAGCTAGGTTGCTATTCACGGTCTCATGATAACCTTTCTAACTACAGTTTCTGCATGTAGCACTTGGTTTTAATATGGGAGGCTGTGTCTTGTCCTTCACCAAATTCTTTTTCTGATTCCTCAGTTAAGCTGCCTCCTAAGGCACACAAAGACAGAGGAGTTGAGGTCTGCCTTAGTGGAGGGATTACACACAGCGGTGAAAATATGAATCTTTTAAATGGGGAAATGGTATGGCAAAAACAGTCAGAGGATTTGAACTCTACTGTTTACTACCTCCTGGCTTTATTTACTTCTTCTGCCACCTTGGGCAATTGCTCAACCTCTCAGGGTTTGCTCATATGGAAATAAAGGTGACCGTGATTTCTTAAAATCCCTTCCACCTTTAAAATCCTAAGAAGGTCCGAGGTCTGGGACACTTCTTCAAGGGTAAACACAGTTGCAGAATCAAAGTTAGGCTCAGGGAGACAGCGTCAGTGCAGCACATGAAGTCAGGAGAAACCTCGGTTTGACTCTCGTCTTTAACACTAGGTATGTGACCCCTGGAAAGTCACTTTTGTTCCCAGGCCCCTTTTGCTTATCTGTAAAATGAGGATAATCACATCTGTCATCATGATTTCTCAGGGTTGTGAGGGTCCAATGCAATAATGCATGTAAAAATACTCTGTAAACCTGGGAGTGCTGTATAATGTTATTATTTATGCACAGAAGGTGAGTGTCAAACCTTTATTTTCATTTGACCAGGAAAGTAGGAGATTTAAAGGAGCGATTTCAGGATTTTTTTCTGAAGGAAGAAGGAGGAAAGGACTGGTAATGGGATAAAATGATAATAAACATTTATGTGGCACTTTTTTTAGGTTTATAGAGAGCATTTCTGTCAATAGCCTTTAAGAATGGTCTCCATTTCACAGGCATAGAGAGGTAGCTTAACCAATCGAGGAGCTGTGCCACTAAAAAGTGTTATTGCCAGGATTGAACTTAGGTCTTTTGACTCCAAGACTGGTGCTCTCTTCCATCATACCTGGAGGAGTAGAGGAAGAATTGGGTGCAGATATGAATGGCTGTAGGGAAAATAGAATAGAGTGCAGATATGAGTGAATGTAGGAAAAATAGATAAAAGTTAGGTATTGAGGAGGTGCAAGGTGTGAGAAAGGCTGGAGCCAATTGACATAAAAACCATGAAAATTAAGATAAAGTGTCTTGATTTACCCTCAAGGAATAGGGTGATGAGGAACAGATGTAGGTAAAATGCAGACGAAAATGTAGATAATAAATTAGATGTGGCTGTAGATGTAGATAAAAATATAGATTAAAAATATGAGGGAAGGGATCATAGATTTAAAGCTGAGACTTTAGATGTTCTTGAGTGCACCCTCCTCCCCTCATTTTACAGATGAAGAAACTGAGGCCCAGAGAAATTAAGTTACTAGGATCACACAGCTAGTAGATGTCTGAAATGGGATTTGAACTCAGATTTTCCTTACTCTGTGGTAATGTAGTAGTGGCATTGTTATCCACTATACTACATTGCCAGGATGGACAGGAAGGAATGCCTGAGAGAGGAAGGATGGTTAAGGCAGGCACAGAATACAGTGTGACTAAGGTCTAATCAAAGGATTTTTGTGTATGGTCAATGACAAACATTGGATTTAACTAATGTTGGAAAGGACACAACATAAGATTGAAGGGGACATGTCACAAAAACTTCTTACCTTTTTATCTAATTTGCTTTTAGATCCAAGCCCAGGCCCCTACACACTGGGTCTGGGACAGGGACCGAGACCTCCTCACTTAGACTCCAGTTCTTGGAGGGTGCGATGGAGGGAATAGAATGGATGATACCAACGTTCCAACCATCCCAGGTGAGTACCCATGCCTGGTAGCTCCACTCTCTTGCTCAGGCTCACTAAGGACAGAGCATCTTTGTAATAATCGGTTGCCTGCTTCCTGTAGGAATTTAATTTTAGGATATCGCCATGTTTCATTTGGAAACAGGGCTTCTGAGGCGTATTATTTCTAGATGTACCCATTAGAAAAGTGACCTTACCAATGACGATGGCATGTCCCAAGAAATGTGTCTATTTGGGATCCAAATGGGTACCACTTGTCTGATAATCACAAGTAATTTGTTTATACTCTTTCTGAGCCAGACAAGAACACGATGGAGATCAACTATGCTAACATACCAAAGACACCTTATGTGTGATTTCTCAGTGAGCTATGCTCTAAGCTCAATATTGAAATGGATCCCAAGGCTGAATAAGGTATGAGTCATCCTACTTTTGGAAGGAATTGGAATATGATTTTTTTTCAGAGTCATGAGAGTGGTTTAAAATTGTAAGGGAAGTTGTGTGGCTAAACTATCCAGGTGGGACAACCTAAAGAGAAACCTGGAATTCAGCTTAGCCCTCTGCTAAAAGAATCATAATCACTCAAGAAGAATGTTTTCTGGTCCAATCTGTAAGTACTTAAAAGTGGGAGGTTATAAGAAAATGGATAGATCATAGGTCAGACCCAAATCCTTCTGAATAAATAAGGCAAGGGCTTCGGCTAATCAGCAGAGAGCTGTTGGACTGACTTTCCTAGAAGGAGATTGCAGCTTCACATTGACTTTGGGATAAAATACAAAGACCTCAGCTTGACTTTTAAAGCCCTCCATGATTAAAGTCCAACCTACTTTTCCAGATATTTCATATTATTCTCCTTCACACACTTGTATATTTCAGACAAATTGAGTAAATTATTCCCTGAACTTGATATTATATTTTCAGTTTCTGTGCCTTCACACAAGCTGGTCTCTAAATATAGAATGCACTCTGCCTTCACTTCTCAGAATCATCTTTCTTCAATATTCAGCTAGGTCATCATCTCAGCAAAGCCTTCCAGTTCCCCAGGTCATTAGCATAGGGAGAGAAGTGAGTTTGGTGTAGCTATAGGAAGGAAGATCAGAGGAAACAGGCATAGTTGTATACACACCTTTAATTCCTGCTGATAGGGAAGCTAAGGCTGGGGAATTGCTTGAGCTTGGGAATTCTGAGCTGCAATGGGGGCTAAATACTCTAAGCACTGGTGCTAAGTTTGGCACATATGGTGACTGCTTGAGAGTGCAGAGCCACCAGGCTGCCTGACAAGGGGAAAACCGGCTCAGATTTTAAATAGAACACATCAAAGCTTCCGTGCAGTTTAGCAGTGGGGTCTAGCCTGTGCGTGGCATCATCCAGCTGAGATAGCCATCTAGCTTCAAAGAAAAATAAAAGGAATGTAGAACAAAGACTACCAGTTCTACCTTACCTACTCCAGTCTTGGCAAGTGAAGCTCCAAGGTAATCTGTTATAGACCTAGGCTGAAAGGAATCTACTCAGCCTTACACAAATACTGGGTTGGCCTGAGGGAATGACTTTGGGTGGAAGCACAGGGAAAGACTCTCTCCTTGTTAGTTGAAGTAGCCTTCAGGCAGAAATTAGGCTTAGACTAACACCTTATACCATATTCCACAATACATTCTAGATATGTTCCTTTAATATTAAAGATCATACTATTTAAAAAAATAGAAGAGAAGCAGGTCATATGCCTCTCACAGCTACAGAGAGGAGATGTTACTCTTGATGAAATGGGGGATAGAGGCAATTATGATACGAGTGGATAACGCTGATTACATTACATGAAACTTTAAAGTTTCTGCACAAACAAAATAAATGGACCTTGGATAAAATGGGAAGTGGTAAAATGGGAGAAAATCTTTGCATCGAGAGGAGTTTGGTAATCAAGATGAATAAACAATAAACAATGAATAGATAACACATATCTCTATGTATATGTGTATATATGTATATATAATATATATGTATATAAAGATTTATATACACATATATCCTTTAACTGCATATATACCTAGACACATAATTAATATATGTTAATTATTTTATATACACATACACACACAAAAGCCATTCCCCAATAGATAAATGGTCAAAGGATACAGAAAAAATTCTCAAAAGAATTGCATACTATTAACCACATGAAAGAATGCTCTAAATCACTAATAATGAGAGAAATGCAAATCAAAACAACTCTGAGATTTCACCTTAAATCTTATAAATTGGCAAAGATGACAAAAATGGGAATAGTTAATGTTGGAGAGAGTGTGAGAACATAGGCACTAGGTAGAGCTGTGAATCAGTACAACTATTTTGGAAACCACTGTGAAATTATACAAATAAAGTGACTTAAAATGTCCACATCCTCAGACCTAGAAATTCCATTATTCGTCTTGTACCCTAAGGAAGTCATTGATAAGAAAAAAAGTCCCTATATATACCTAAATATTGACAACAGCACTTTTTGTGATAGCAAAGAACTGGAAACAAAGTGAATACCCATCAATTGGGGAATGTCTAAATAAATTATGGTACATGAATATAATGGAATATTAACATGCTGTAAGAAATGACAAATACAAAGAAACATGGAAAGGTCTATACAAATATGGAAAACAAGATACATAATGACCACAACATAAATGAAAAGAACCACACACACAAATCAAAACTAAATGCTGAAAAATTATAAAGAACAAGCATACCTTAAAAGAAGAGATATGAGGAAAACATGCCCACCCTACCTCTTTACAGTGGTCAGAGGTCCACAAATGCTGCACATTGCACTTCTTTTCAGATTATTCTTTCTTCTTTTTTTGTTCTTAAAAATACTATTTGTTAAATGAGATGGGTTTCTGGGAGGGGAAGGAGTTACATGAGAGATATTGGGGAAAATACAGTGATGTTTAAAAAAAAGTACATTATCGATAGAAATTTATTTAAAAAAAAAAACAAATAACCTTGGGGCTATGAATAATTTCTCAGAAGGGCTCCTATCCCTGTCCTGTGGTGAAGTGGTCACATAGCAGCTCTAAGTCATCCTGAGTTTGGCAGTAACAGGTCAGTGGATAACCACCAAACATCACCAGCCTTTTGGGGAACATCCAGCAGTTTCAGAGAGGTGTTTCAATAAGGGGTTGGCACTGGGATAATGAGTTGTCTGGGCTACTTTTTATTTCCCTCCCAATTCCCAATGTATGGGAGAGCATGTCCATGTGTGTATAGCGATGTGTATGTGAGTATCCCTTTGTTATTTACTTTGCTATTATGTTAAATGATTTTGCTTTGAGTTATTATTTTAAAGTTAGCTAGACAAAAGAAGGTGCAAATAGGGATTTATGGGCTTGGATATTGACCCACAGCATGGTTTGAATCTGGGTTTAGTTTTCAGGGGACCATGTTTGTGGGAGGAGGAATCTAAGTCACACGAGTGTTTTCTCTTCCTCAAAACCTTATATTTACTTATCTGCGTACATGTTGTTTCTGTAACACAATGTAACTCCCCAAGGGTAGAGCCTGTATTGTTTTTGTCTTCGTAGCCTGAGTGCCTTGCACACTTTAGCAATGAAAATCAATGTTTGTTGAATGAATTTAATTGTTTTACCAGTCTATCACAAAAAGTTGGTGGCAGACATACCTGTATGTGCATAGAACATTAGTAGAGAATTCAATTAAATATACCAAATATTCATCACTGTGCTAGGCACTCAGTGAGATACAAGATTTAGACAAGGCATAGTTTCTTCCCCTAGGGAATTCAAGTCTACTATGGGAAATGAAACATATAACATATATGGAAAGGCAACTTTCTAAGATCCTAAATTGCAAGACAGTTGTTGATCTGTATTATTAGAAGGAGTTTCCTCACTAGGAATTGTCGTCAAAGAAATCACAGGTCCATTCAGATTAAAAAAAAATACAATAAATACCTGAGGATGGTAGAGAAATACAAATTACTATGTGACGTCAGAGGGGTGCGGATACACCTTGGAGTTTGTGTAACTTAAGTCCTTAAGGTTTTTTGACTGATTAACACAGATTTTTTTTTCTTTCTGGAATGAGAAACAACTAAGAATGGAGCCTGGCAGGGAAAACCTATTCCAAAATAGGCATGGAGGATTCTTCGCCTGAACATGGGAAAAAAACAAAACACAAAACATGGTGCCATGGCAGAAAAGGGAGAGGAAGCTGTAAGTGGTGAGAACCATGAGACCTGAAAGCAGGATTTGGGGGAGGGAAGAAAACCAGTTTCATAGTTATCCATGGGTTTGTCTTGATCTTAATTAAGGATGGGGAAATAGATGAACATGGAAGTCCTAGTTAATCGTTCTCATTCTACTTTCAATTTTCCTTGTGTTTAACTGCACTCATGTGTTTCCCAGTAGAAAGTAAGCTCTTTGCAGGCATTGCACTACACACAGTAGGTGTTTAATAAATATTGTTAAATTAACTTGAAGTCATTGATATATCTACCTATAGGTAGTTTCTAAGGGGAAAAAAATCATTGGCAACTTTGGCACAGACGGCCAGACTTCCCTGTGGCTATAAGATCTGGGCCAATGCCACAGACATCTGAACCAGGGAATTTTGTTGTTGTTTGCCATGTCTAACTCTCCATTTGGGGAGAAACCCCATTTGGGATTTTCTTTCCAAAGATACTGGAATGGTTTGCCATTTCTTTCTTGGCTCATTTTACAGATGAGGAAACTAAGGCAAACAAGGTTAAGTGATTTGCCCAGGGTCACACAGCTAGTATCTCTAGCTAGATTTGAACATAGGTCCTCCTGACTCCAGGCCAGCATTGTATCCACTGTGCCACCAAGCTGCCCAAATGAGGGATATTCTGGTGAAACCAGGCTGACAGTTGAGGAGGATCACGGTAGTGGTGGCTATGTGCCTGACTTAGCTCAAAGCCTGATCACCTTCTTGAAAGAGAAGTAACCAGGCCAGAAAGACAGCTGAGTTCATAAAATTATTACTAATATACTTGACATGGTCTGAGGTCAGAATCAAATTATAGGCTATTTAGAATCAATGAAGAAACCAGATTCAGTCTACTGGTTGTAGGTTGTTAACCATTTATAATCATAGAATTTTACAGAACTTCAGAGGCCTTCTGGTCCAGCTTCCATCCCAAAGTAGGAATCTAGGAAGGTAAGACCAGATGAACTTTCATACAGTAGGTCCACCTTCTTGTATCATGGTGCTAGAAATAGTACTCATCTGTGATCAAGAGACTTCAGTTTTAGAGCCCCCTCTATCATACTGTTATGTGAGGTTAGACAAATTAACCTTCTTTTTGGTTCAATTTCTTAATCTGGAAAATGGAAAAAACATTCCACCCACCCTATTTATTGTACAGTGCTATTACTTATTATTCAAATAATAGTAAGTAACCATTATTATTCAAATAAGTAAACCACTATGTGTGAAAACACTCTGAAAAAGATAAAAGCGATACAAATTATTGTAAAATGTTTTATTTTTTAAGTCTTCCTGTTTTAAAATAATTCATTCACATCTGTATGATACTAATACTTGTTTTCAGAGTCCTTTATTTGAAGAACTCTCATTCAGGCATTGGAGCTGCATTCACACTGTTCTAACTTTGAATCTATTCTCAACTCTCTGAAAAAATATGCTACAAGATGCAGACACACACACACCTGTCACAAACATTGCTTAATAATTCACAAACATATTAATAAAATATTATTCATTGAAATTTAATTGTATTCAAAAATAATGAACTTGAGATTTTTTTTGAGCTTTTTTAATGGAGAAATATGCTCCAGCTTGTTAAATTCCACTTTCATTTAAATTGTTGTTCACTTAAGAAGTTTATACAAGAATCACTAAAATCTTATTGCTCATGAATCCCATAAAATTCAAATTTGGACATTCGGTTTTAGAAAAAAGAAATTAATTCTTTGGCAAAAGAAAAGATAATATATGAATCCCACATTCTGCTGAGTCGTCAGAAGTTTGGATCCTTTAAAGCAAAAATTTGATTAAGGGTCTCCATATCCCTTAAGTGAAAAATGAAGAGATAGCTGCACCTTCAAAATGTAAGGGAGTTACTCAGGTAATATTGATGTCTTTAGAGAGAAAAGTAAAAGACTTCTCTTTCCCTCAGGGGCAGGAGGGCCATGACATTCATTTTTGGCAAGGCGAATCTTAACTTCTCCAAACCTTAGGAAATTCTGAAACTACAAACTAGGGACAGGTTGTAATTTATATTCATTAGAAGGAGTTGCCACACTGATGAAATTACAAGTCCTTGATGGACCCCGTGAGTTTTTCCCACAAGTTTAGAGGGTTAGCTAAAGTGTATACTGCATTTTTTTGGCACGTTGAGGATACCCTGTAAATATTTCACGCTGTATTATAAAGTGTAGGGCTAGTGCTACTGTGCCCCAATCCCATAGTTATTTCTTGGAGCCTCTGGTCTTGCAGTGGTATTCTGTATCAAAGCAATAAGTGAAAAGGAAAATATCCAAAACTAACAGCTGATTCTTGAGTACTGCCACTTGTTTGGGTGTCAACTAGAAAGCATCATCTTCTGATTCATTGTCACTGCTGGGTTTAGTCAGAAGTTCCAGTTCTTCTCCATCCTAAAGGAAATAGGTGGAAATCAATAATACATTAAAACAATGAACTATAATTATAATTTTCAAAGGCTCCTGAAGGGAGGGAAATTAGTTTTGTTTTGCTAAGCTCTTGCTGTCAGATAAAAAAGGCATATTTATAGCTTGTAAAACCAGCTACCAAAGATCTTATAAAACTCATTTTATAATGGAGATATGCTGCAAAGTTAAAACCACCCTGATGTTTGTGAGGCCATGGTTTAAAAAAATGTAGATAGCACACTCTGCTGGTCGTTACCAGTAATGGCTATAGACAAAAACAAAAAACCCAACATTCTTCCCTCCTAACCCTTCCTCCCTCCCCCTTGTCCCCCCAGGAGTTATCCTTTTCAAAGGTCCTTGAAAGGCGCTGGCTATATCTTTTAGATAATAAGGACAATAAATACTTGTTATTCAGCTAAGAGGTAGAGCAAAACATTGGCATCTTTCACTTGGGCAGAAAATTGATTCTCTTTTTCTGCCAAGCAATAGCTCTATCACCAAGAATACAGATGCACAACACTGAAGGAAAACCTCTGTACAGGGAGCTTACAGAGCTATGGACACATTTTCCAAAGGAAGAGTGAAATGCTAATTATTTGAAATATTTAAAAGTACGTATGTATATATGAAGAAATGGTTCATCTATGGCTAAAGCATAGGATATATTTTATTCATCCAATAAACATTTATTACACAACTACTGTGTTTAACGCACCGTATGGGGTGCTAGGCCTGATACAAGGATAAGGAGTTACCGTCCTCAAAAAGGCTTATGCATTTTGTTTAAATAACCAACTGACTCTCACTCTCATTCACCCCATTAAGATGATCAAGACTCCTGTCTACCACAATCAACTGATATTCAAAGCAAACATCTATTTTGTCTACAAAAGTTTTTCCCTACTAAAAACAATTTGGTCATATGATGTATGACCGAACCGTAGTACCATATTGCAGACATATGGAATCTGGCCTTAGACATTTACTAACTGTGTGACCTAGGGCAAGTCACTTAACCTCTGTTTGCCTCAGTTTCCTCATCTGTAAAATTATGATAAAAGCACCTATCTTACAAGGCTGTTGTGAAGATCAAATAAGATAATAGTTGCAAAGCCCTTAGCACAGTGACTGGTACATAGTAAGCACTATATTGCTATTATTATTCATGAATAAAGGGAAAATTAAGGAGATCGACTAGGTTTATTTATGTATTATTACTTACCTTTTCATGTTTAAATGTTATTTCCTCAACTAGATCGTGATGCTAGGATTTTGGGTCACATTTTTTGTGTAGCCCATATAGCATCTGGCATCTTGTCCAGACATGCAATAAATATTTGCTTACCTAAAATTTTTCAGAGATTCAAGAAATTAACTCTCATCTTTTTATTTTAATAATCACCCCTAAAATCCTAGTGGAGGGGACAGAAAGTAACATTCTAGGAACTCACCCCACTTGACCTTTCCCAGAGATTGCCACTTAGATCTTTGGTCCTCTCTTGCATAGGAGCATATACCAGGCTTCTAGATTTACTAGAGTTATAAATAAATATAGAAAGAAGGACTGTTGGGGCTTCCAAAAAGAATTCCAAAGCTGGTTTGAAGTCAAAGACCAGGACAGATATTGTAGTAATTATAACTGTTGTGACTTGAGCCATCAGAACATGGAACATATTATCCAGGAATTTCAAAATAAAGGCTACTGAGAGACCCTGGAAAGCAGTGACAAAAATAAGTGCTACTGAAAATGCATTGTGGCCATAAAAAATCCCACAATTTTCCATCTGGCCATGGTTAGTGATCTGAAGGCTTAGGGTCAGTCCATTGAAAAACACTCCAAAGGCATAGAGTTTGCTATTTTGTATGAAGATATTTTCAGTGAGCTGGTCCCCTTCCTTGAATATCTTTTCATTATAGATGTTGGCCATCGAGGAAATAAAACACTGAACTATCACAAGCCCGTGACCCAGGCCCAGGCGGATACGATTGAAAGTCCTGGCAGTAGTATTCCATTTGACTTCAGGAAGAGTCCATGGCTTTGCTGTGCAATTGTCTTTTCCATGGCACTCACTCAGCGGCCTTGTGAGGAGGAGGCAAGAGTTGGATGAGCTGAAAAAGGCATCGTGATGAAATCTATGTCTTGTCAAGTGTGTATTTTCAGTCCCTATAGTCAAGGCCACAATTGACAAAAAGAGAATCAGCAGAGAAGCCCATTGTATCCAGGTGAGATGTCGCCTATTCACAAACGAAAAAATAAGACCATATTGATTTGGTATATTTTACCCTATATCTTTCATGCTTATCATTAAAATCAACTCATTATTATTTGTATTACTAAATCCTGCACTGCTCTCAAATAATCCCCTGCTGCCTGAGTTCAAAGGAAATTGATGTTTCTGGGTCTTAAAATTAAGCTTTTAATTAACATTTATAGGACATCCTTCCCTTCAGGTCACTGAGTCATCCCACACTGAAACTTGTTTCAGAACCTTTTCTTCTAATTTCTATGTCTAATTATCATGTTTTAAAGGTTCAGACTGGCTTTCTTGTCTACTGTTTTGTTGGCCACATCCTTGACATACAGTGATAGGGTTCTTGTCAGCTGTACTCACAGATCACTGCATCATAATCTTGGGAAAGCATCAGATTCATAACAGATTAGTAAGAAAATAAACATATCTTTAAGTATTAAAAATTGTTGTAAAAGAAATATTATAGCATGGATAGATTTGCACAACTAAATGTCAGATTAAATTCCTTAACATAAACATCTAAACACTTGACGACAGGGAAGGAAATAGTTGCTGTGGGTTAGAGAATACACTAGTGATCAAAAGGCCACCAGACAAAAGGCAGGGCATATTTCTTTCAAGTGGTCTGATCCAAAATGAAAATGAAGTTCTGAGTCTTCTATTTATATTTCTGTGTTTAATTACTGGATATTGCCTAAAATGTTATCATAAAATGGTTTTTAACTTGACAAATTGTGATGTTAAAAAAAAGTTTATCGCATTAAGTGTGATTTTCATTATGGCTTGGGATCCTATTTCCTTCCCCCACACACCAGAGGAATATATATCCAATTTTATAATGGGAATTGATAGGAAAATACTATTGCATCCACAGACATTTGCTTGACTGACAAAGCTATCTTCTAGAACAGGGCTTCTTAAACTTTTTTCACTCAAGACCTCTTCAGCACTTTGGGGTCACAACCCACAGTTTAAGAAGTACTGTATACTTATTCACAAAATTGAATGTAATTTGCAAATACTTCAAAATATATTTTTCAAAAGCTCCTTGAGCTACCTAGGTAGCTAAGAACTTCAGTTTCATAATTCATAAATAAATATATATAAAGTCTTAGAAAGTCCTAGAAAGCACTTAGAAAGTACTAAGTACTTAGAAAGTGCTGGTTGGTTGGTTGTTGTCCTTCTTCTTGAAGAGGACCAAAATGACATTACTATGCTACACTCAAGTTTCAATGTGCCCGACTGTGGCTGATCAGACCAACATGACCTCAGAATGATCTACCACAGGTTGGGCACAAATAGTCCGTGTGAACATTTGGGGTGGATACTCTAAACTTGTACATCCTGAGTTTCCTTCAAGCTGTTTCAATTCTGCTTTGCTCACAGAGCACAGAACCTTCCCTGATGTGGGCATGCCATGCTGAGTAGTCCTGTGCCATTGTCTCCCATGTCATACAATCATTTACAAAGTTCTTAAGAGAGACCTCGAGAGTGTCTTTGTATGGCTTCTTCTGATCACCCTGTGAACGCCTGCCCTGTGAGTTCTCCACAGAACAGTCCTTTTGGCAAGTGTATGTTTTGCATTCAAACAAGGTGGCCAGCCTATCAGAGTTGCACTCTCTGAAGCAAAGTTTGAATGCTTAGCAGTATAGTACTAAAAAAGTTAGCACTATACTAATTTGGATGAGAAGAGTTTTAATGAAGCTCCCCAGCCCCCCGCTTAAGGATAATAAAAGAAAATTTCCTCTGAGCAAAGGAAAAATCCCCAAGGAGTTCCTTGGACTTAGAGAGTTGCTGAAGGTGCCATATTATTTATCATTCTTTGAACAGATAAAAGTCTGATAATTGTATATCATAACTGATTAGTCATAGTCTCATATAGATGTGATTTGCAGTTTGAAGAATGACAAATGAAAAAAAAGAATGCCATGTTAAAACAAAAAAGGACAAGCAACTAATACGTCATTTGATTAGAAATAAGGAGGATTAAAGACATGGAGAACCATAAGCTTCAAATGGAGGCAGTGTGGTATGTTAGAAAAAAAAGACTAAACTTGGCACCCAAAAGATCTCAACCGGAGTCTCATCTCTTCAATTTGCTAGTTCTCTGAGCTTAGGCAAGTCATACAACCCTCTAATATATGAAAGAGGGAAAATAATACCTCCTCTACCTTCCTTATAAGTTTGCTGTGATCCTCAAAAGAGACAATGAATATAGAGCATTTGACAAAGTAAAAGCAATAGATAAATGTAAGCTGATCACCATCTTAATTTAGGGTACTTCATTTACTATACTTTGAAATAGTGCCTAATTATCAAAGTTTACAACACCTAATGACCTTAATTTTAAATTATTATTATTAAAATATGATGCAGAGATTAGTTCCCCATTAAAGACTGAAAATTTGGTTCAATTCCTTTTATAGTTTGTTAACTTTCTGACTAGCTTAGAACGAAATAATTTGTTCCACAGGAATCTGAAAGATAGTTCTATCATACTGTGAAAAGTTTAAGTCTATTTGTAACATACCAAATTCCTTGTCTTAAGAGCTATTTTTAAAATGAGAAAAGCAACAATTAAAAAAATACTTTAATATATTACATAAGGCATTTTGTAGCCCTCTTTCCCAAACGAAAAACATATCAGGAAACTCACAGCTTTCCACATTTTCACATGAGGCTTTGGGAGGATTAATGAATGAAAAAGCAATTATTAAGTGCTTGTGTGTGTTGAGCTCAGTGCTAGTGAAGCTTGAGGATACAAACAGGGAAATCAAGACAGTCCCTGATCTTAAGAAGCCCACGCTCTAATTGGGGGAATGGGAGGACAGGGAGGAAAGATGAGTGGAAAGGCCCAGAAGCCTTAAGGATACAAGGATTCTTATGAACTAATTGCAGAAAGCCAGAGCCTCAAAAATAAAAAAAAAAAACTAACAATACCTTTTTATTTTGCATTTATCTTTCTTTAGAAGAGCTCAAACTACTTAATATACCTTATCAAAGGGATTTGGTCAAATTTTCACAGAGCTGTGACTTGAGTTTGCCTGTTCTGTGCAGATGGGTTAAGTAACTTGCCCAATACAACAAAGACAGCTAGGAATAAAATCCAAATTGGACTCTGAGATTATGGTGTTCAGGGTATATCATCTGAAACAGGGTGAGGCAGTTTTAAAGTATGATATATGCTTTCACAGTAAGTTACTTACTTTAGCACTATCCTGAATAGAAGAGCTGTTGTTATAATGCTAAAATTTGAGAAGAGCACAGCCATGGCCTAGAAAGAAACAGAAGATAGGGTTACAATGGAAACAAAGTAATGACCTCAGAAATCTCTCAACTTGACAAAAAGGCTTTCTGGTCAAAATATAGAGGTTATTAGGGCAGCTCTTTCACTAGAGGATTAAGTTTCATTGTAATTGCTGGGTAAATTTATGCAGATATAATCAAATATTAGGCAGACCCTGAAAATCTCTGCTTCCCTGTGGGGACTGCTCATGTAAACAATCTGCATGTGCAGATTCAGAGATAGACATAAATTCTAAAGGTTTGGTTTTGGAAGCTAAGTGAGCAGTAAGATAGCAATTTTCATCAAATTTCATATTTGCAATGCATAAGTTCTCAAAGTGTTTCTTTGAGACTTTTCATCGATTTCTATGAGATAGGCAGGGAGAGGTCAATTGCTATTCTGCACCCCAAACAGGTGAGCAATAAATTATCTCCTTCTAAGGTAGTTAGAGGAAGCTAGGTAGCAGAGGATAGAGCACTGGGCTTGGAATCAAGATGTACTGAGAAGCAGATGAAGCCAACAGGGATCTATCTGAACACCGCACAGACCTAAATAATTGAAGAAATACACATTACTCATGGTAAAATTAGTCAACATAATAAAAATGACACTATCTAAATTAATTTACTTCTTTGGTGCCATATCTGCGTGAGTTCAAATCCAGCCTCAGACACTCGCTAGCTGTGTGACCCTGGGTAAGTCACCTCACTGTTTGCCTCAGTTTCTTCATCTGTAAAATAAGCTGGAGAAGGGAACGGCAAATCACTCCTGTTTTTCTGCCAAGAAAACCCCAAATAGGGTCAAGAGGAGTCAGACATGACTGAAGCAACTGAACAACAACAAGGCTAGTTAGGAAGTTAATAAACTTCCTAACTTAATAAATTAATAAAATAAGGGACTGAGCCAAATTTTCAGAATTGTAATTCACTAAATTCTCAGTCCTTCCTCAAAATTACATGCTGACTTCCTTTGGATTCCACTTATTTTCCCCTTATTTTGAATAAATATGGTTCTGTGGAAAGAGTACTGGCTCTCTTGAGTTGGAGTGCCTGGGTTCAAATCCTATGTCTATATCTTTGTGACCTTGGGAAAGTCACTGTACCTCAGTTTCCTTATCTATAAAATGAGGGGGTTGGACTAGATGGCTTCCAAGGTTCCTTCCAGTCTGAAATCTAAGATCTTATAAAATATGATTTTAGTTATTTAGAAACTAGTTAATCTTCAATTTTTAAAGATCTTGGTTTTCAAAATGAGCAATATTTTACATAAATATGAATAACAGACTTTACCAAGCCTATTATTTTCTCTAAACTCTTATGAAGACCCCCTCCAAAAAAGGAAGCAGTTCTAACTGGCTACTGTATAACTTAAATCACAAGTTTATTTTCCTCACCAAACACCCATTACCAATTGTCAACATGTTGAATAATTGTGAAGTTCTGTCAGGATTCTCATAGATAGGCCTGGCAATGCCTTCTCATGCACCAAAAGACACAAGGCCAGGAGGAATTGCCATACTCCTTACCCCTCACTCCTCATGGCCACATCCACATCAACTCTTTCATCACCATTCCTCAACAACCTCTCCCCTGAAGTTCAATTCATCCATCTAGTCTTGATTCCTACTGCAGTCGTCTACTGGCATTCAATTCATTACCCTCTTCTCTCAACAAGTTCAATACTTGGCTCACAATACTCTCTTCACCTCACCCCCTGTTCTTGTACTTGGGGCTTCAATATACACACATTCGCATCACTAACTTCTTTATATCTACAATTATACATTCAACTCCACCTCAGTTAGACACAGGACAGTGAAACCCTTGGTCAACCATATGTATTTTGTTGAAAATACAGAACTTTGAAATTCCTCCTATCCTTTTATCTTTTATTCTTCCTTCTTACCAGGGACTTAATCGCTCCTTCCTGCCTCTTTTCTAAACCATCACCCCTGCTATGGCCCTACTCTTTTCCTTTTAGGCTTGATCCTAGGATTGTTCAATTCAATTATACACTCTCCTTTACCCTTGAATTTCTTCTCGTCTTGTCTAGTCATGCCAAACACGAACTACTCAAAAATCTTCATTGGCTTCCTATGTTATTACTTAATCCCTCTGGGTCTCAGTTTCTTTAACAGTAAAATGAGAGGGTTAGACTACATGGCTTTTGAGGTTGCTTCCAGATCTAAATTTTTGAGGATGGATGATTATAGATAAATTTAACTTTCTTAACCTAGCATTTAAAGTCCTTATCGCAATCCCATGAGATTGTGAGCTCCTCTATGGTAGGGACCTTCTTTTGCCTTTCTTTGTATCCCCAAGGTTTAGTACAATGCCTGGCACATAGTAGGCACTTAATATTAGGTCAATATTATTATCAATAACATTGACTATTAATCTAAGTTTTCAGACTTCTTTCTTATTAGTTCCCATCTTCCCCTCCTCCCCTGGCCCCACTACTTTACCTTCCAGCTAAATTGGCCTAGTAGCTATTCTTCAAATCTGACTTTCAAATTTATATGAGCTAGCCCCCATGTACGGGCTTTTTTCTCTTCAATTCTGCCTCTTGCTGCCTGGTTTCATTCAGGGTTTAATTCAGGTACCACTTCCTATGTGAAGCCACTACTGATCCACTGCAATTTGTAGAGTTTTCCTTCTCTCCTGAAATGGATTGTTTTATTTTTACCTTTGAATCCTCAGTACCTCCCAAATATGGACACAATAAATATCTCTTGAGTTGAGCTAAATTACTGGTAAAAAAATTACACAAATGTTGACTAATAAAGGAAATGTAGAAATGCAAAGGTCATTTTTTCATAACCACTGCCTCCCCTAATACAGCTAGAAAATATAGACTGTGAAATATGTTCATGATCCTTTATTTATTGTGCACCTTCAGGGCAGATAGCACTCACTGTTCTAGACGCAGTTCAAATACACTGTCCTAGAAGTTTTAGGGAACTTTAAAGCTATTAAAGCTTAAAACTACACTAAGACCTTTGGGATACCCTGCATATAGTTTTGGTTAGGTGAAATAAAAGTTAAATGGTAATAGCAATGACTAACATTTATATAGCACTTCAAGGTTTTGCAAAGGTCTTTAGGCATTATCTCATCCGATTCTTACAACCCTGAGGGGTAAGTGCTATTATTTATCCACATTTTACGGATGAGGAAACTGAGACTGAGAAAGTCACTTAATGACTTGTGCAAGGTCACAGAGCTATTAACTGTGAGTGAGGATTTGAATTCAGGACTTCCTAACTCTCAGTCTCCTAGTCTATCCACTGTATCACCCAGCTACTGCTAAGAAGTCTCCTGTCTTCTGTAAAGATAAGTCTGAAAATCACAGGTACAATGTGAACACATAGATTCGTGTACCTCTAACAACATACATACAAAGAAGTTGAGGTGCTATCAGGACAATGAAGTGGTTGAGGAGGTAAAGTGTTTGCCAAGTTACTAACAAAAGCCTTCCTGGGAGAGTTGAATTTTTAAGTTAATAAGTATAGAACAGTCTAGCGAAAGGGCAATTTGGTTAAAGAACTGTTTGAGCTCCTTTAGATCAGGTTAACACATCCCCCAATATGAATAGCCTGGCTGAGTAATTAAAACAACCAGAAAGGCAAGTATTGAGCATTTAGATCATCTGGATCTCATACCACTGAGTGCCCAGAAGAGGAAAGCTTTGAATATAATATTCCAAAGGGCAAAAAGATAGAGCCTTAAGACCAAGAATAACTCATCTGACAAAACTAAGTATAATCTTACAAGGGGAAAATGGCTCTTTAATGAAATAGAGGACTTCCAAGTATTTCTGATGAAGAGACCCAAGCTGAGTAGATACTCTGAAATACAAACAAATGAATCAAGAGAAAGCATAGAAAGGTAAACACATAGAACAAACAGGAGGGATTATTTGACCTAAGTACATAGGCAGCCCATGAGGAGTCAGAAGCTCTTCCCTTGGGCTTCTGACTTACACATTAGCATGGTCAAACCAGACGCAGGTAAACTGTACTTAAGTGAATCAGTGACTATAGGCATGCGTAGCCCTTCCATGTTATGGCTAAGTAAACTTCCTTTTGTTAACTTTTTAAAAAAGTAATAGAAGAAGTGAATAAAATGATTGCTGTGAGAGCTCTGATGAAGTTAGACAATGTGGATTTGCAGTGGGTCCAATCAGTTTGATTTTGTGACTTCTTCCAGCAGTATTTTTTACCTCAGGGGTAGGACCAAAGATGGCAAAATAGTGCAAAGCAAACAGTGTTGCTGCCTTTGGAGGCAGGGGGATTGGTCCAAGGTCCAGTCCTGCCACACTCTCTGTGTGAACTTGGGCAAGTGACCTCAGTGTTCTCTTCTACAAGACAGGAGGGCTGGAGAAGACAGGTGCAAGGGTCCCTTTCTATTATAACTCTAAAATCCAAGCATTAGCAGGGTTTAAAAAGTTTAAGGGCAGAGGATAGAGGCGTGTAAGGACTATGAACAGTGTATTTTTTTTTAAAACAGGTTAAATCTAGGTTCCAGACTGTGAAAGGAGAGAAGTAAAGCCAGAACAGGAGTGATGGATGAAGAAAACAAGAAGGCTGAGAGTATACAGGAAAGGAAAGATTAAGTGGAAGAAGACTGTGGGAAAGAGTAAGAAAAATACCAGGAAATAATGATTTGAGAAGGATTTTTTGAGTTCTGGATCAGCCTGGGATGATAGTAGGATTTAGGGTGACTGTCCTTGTCAGCTACTAAGCCACATTGTAGAGAGAAACCAGAACTGAGGAGACTGATAAACTTTATGAAGTGGTTGTGGGAGTCATCAACCCAAAGAATTAAGTCCCCAAGAATATGGACAAGGGTTAGGGTGGAGATGACTGTAAGTCAGGTACTAAAGATTTATTGAGAAGTAGATGAAGGCAATAAGGATCTGAATACTGCATAGACCTAAATAATTGAAGAAATAGATATTGCTCATGATAAAATTAGTCAAAATAATAAAAATGATACCACCTAAATTAATTTACTCATTCAGAGCCATATCAAGCTGCCAAAGTATTACTTTATAGAACTAGAAAAAATAGTAATGAAATTCATATGGAGGCAAAAAAGGTAAAGATCTCAAGGGAAATGATGAAGAAGTTGGAATGAAGGTGACCTAAAGGCCTGGTGGTACCAGATCTCAAACTAGACTATGAAGCAGTAATTCTCAAAACGATTTTGTACTGGTTAAAAAATAGACTGCTCAGTGGAACAGATTAGGTATACAACATATAGAAGCAAATGCATCTAGTAGCCTTGTGTTCAATAAGCAAAGAGACTCCAGCTACTGGGGTAAGAAATGACTATTTGATAAAAACTGCTGGGAAAACTGGACAGTAGTATATCGAATAAATTAGATTTATGCCAACAGCTCATACTTCATACCAAGATAAGCTCCAAACATCTATGTGATCTAGATATAAAAGGTCACATTACAAACAAATTAAAGAAATATGAAAAAAAAATTACCTATCAGATCTATGGGGAAAAGAAACATTCATGACCAAACAAAGGACAAAGAGAATCACAGAAAATAAAATAGTTTTGATTACATAAAATTTAAAAGATTTTGCATAAACAAATCTGATAAAGCTAAGAGATGATAAATACAGAGCACAGAATCAGACATATTTTTCAGATAGTCACTGGGGGAGTTTGTTTTGCTTGACTATGTGTATCTGTTAAAAGGTACTTGTTTTGTTTTGTTTTTCCTGTGGGGTGGGGGTGGGGTGAGAAGAGAAAATAAATTTCTGTTAATTAAATTTTTTTTAATATTCCATATATGAAGTGAATCTCAAAGGGAGAGAGACCAGTGAGTGATGGTGGCAAAAGTATGAATGGGAAGTATGTCAGGAGTATTTAGATGCTGACTAGTCTAGCTGGCTCTTGTATGCACCCTCAAAAGAAAGGGTGGCAGGGGATAAGATATCTTCAAAAGAGGAATTGCCAGAAGATGTAAGAAGGGCAAGGAAGAAATTGAGGATGAAGGGCATTATATTAATAACAGTGTGGGATTTCCTGAGGGCTGAATGCAGGGAAAAGACAGAAGAGGAGAGGGATCAGGAAGCAGTCAGGTTGAGCTGAAAAGGGTTAAGAGCACAAGGAGAGGCAGGAAGGAAAAAGCAATTTTGCCTCAGCAGACAGTTATTTCTGAATCACAAGAAATACATGAATAGAAAGTAGAAATTCACTAGCAATGGAATAGGATGTGTACCAAGTATGAAGAAGTCTCTAAGTTAAATCAACCCAAGGTTCTACCTAGACTAACACTTCTGCTGATGTCTCCAGGGGAGTGTCCCCTTTTTAACTTTCTCTATTAATCTCACCTCCACTCAGCCCCAGATGATTGGTAACTGGTAGAAAACATTTCAAGGGCCCAGGCTCTTCCAGAAAATCAGTGCTTAATAAATGTTGGTTGAATTCAATCAATGAATCAACAAGCATTTTATTAAATGGTGTCTACATAATTAGCAGGCATTTTTTAAGCACTGGAGATACAAAGAAAAAGCAGAAATAGTCCCTTCCCTCAAAGAGTTTACATCCTGATATGGAAGTAAACAATTATATAAATAGGTACACACAAAATATATACAGATTAGATGGAAGGTAATCTTAAAGGAGAAGGCTCTAGCATGTGGGGAGAGCAGTAAAGGCCCACTGTGGAAGGAGACATTTAAGTCAAGGAAGCTGAGCTGAAGGAAGGCAGGGATCATATGAGACAAAGGTGAGGAGGGAGAATATTGCAAGGCTGGAACACAGCCAGTGAAAAGGTAAGAGATGGGATTTTATGTGTGAGGAACAGAAACTGAGCCAACAAGATTGGCCCAAAGAGTGTGTGGAGACGAGTAATGCTTAAGACTGCTAGGAAGGTAGGATGGGGCCAAGTTATAAGGACTGAGGGTATTAAGGAATCACTGGAGTTTTGTGAGTAAGTGGAGGTGGGAAAGACATGATCAGACTTGGGCTTTAAGAAAATCATTTTAATACTTGTGTGGAGGATGGATTAGATTAAAGGAAGGGAGATTGGTTTGAAGGCACTCACAGTTGACCAGGACTGGTAGTCTCCCACCAAAGGCCTCCTTCGTCTAACACAGGAACCGTGTCAATCCAGGGTGGTCTCTCACAATTTGCCAAGATTATAAGCTGTTCTAAATAACTCTACTATAAAAGTTATAGTCTAGAACTTAAAAAAAAAAAAGACCATGCTGACCCAAGACGGCCAATAATAGGAATAAATAGCACCAATGCCAATTTCAATATAAGACAACCAAAGCCAACAAACGTAATAATAAAAGAAAAGCTCAGGGATTTTTTCTCGTATTGCTTCAACGGTGTTTTTTTTCTTTTCGTCAAGTTTACTTACAGGCTGAAGATAGGACAGGACATAGAAGACAATCAGGTTATCCAGAAAGTAAAGGAAGGCAGGAATGGACCACTTCATATAATGGCAGAGTTCTCTCCAAGAGGCACATCCAAAATCTTTACAATGATAGTCCTCTACAGGAAAAGATAAAATGGATATGGAACTGGTATTGGTGAAAATGATCAAACTTTCAGATGAAAAGACAAAACTAGATTCCATTTCTAAAAATACTTCCTTAAGAAGGAATTTATGGATCTGTCTAGATGAATGTTCAATAGCCTTAGAAAATAAAGGATAATAATGAATATAGCCAAGAATATAAATGTTTTATATATTGTTGATGTACCTCTTCTCTGCCCTTGGGAAACACGGTGAAAGTGATGACCTTGATTTCTATTTACTTGAGATCTGGAAGTAACAACTGAGGAGGTCCAGGAAAATGTACATGATTTTGCTTTACATCTATTGGCATAAGACTAAGAAGGAAGAATAAGGCAATAAGCTAGAAGAAACAGTCAGATATTGACAGTAGTATTTTCTCATTGTGGTCTTAAAAAGATGGATTAGACTTCAAATTTGAACTCACCTCTGTGGCACTAAAGAAAATTTTAGCCTTCAACTGAATAATCTGAATATATCCTGGTTTCAAAAAAACTCTAGTAGAAGTCATGCCACAGATAGAAGGAAAAGGGTAGAAAGACCAATGGTGCAAATTTCAAACAAAGCATAAAAATGCCCTAGTTTCATCCATCTTTCAATGTTTCCCAGCCAGAATTTTAGATTAAGAAACTTGGTCTATTTAGGTTTAGATTAAGAGACTCAGTCTAATATGAAATAATGTAGTAATATGAAAATACTAATATGAAATAAATGTAGTAAACTGCTAGAGCTTCTCTTCCTAGGCTAGCTCTTAGAAATTGCTTGTTTATATTAAACCTCACAGTAAAAGTTTACTAGATGCAGGAGAACAGGTTCGATAACATGATTTTCTAATGATTCATGAATTCATCAGAATGAGATGTCCCTCCCCCAACAAAGACAAAATAAAATCCTAGGGAGTTTTTGAGGGACAAAGAGGTTAAATGACCAGTCTATGGTCACAGAGCTAATAAGTGTTAGAAGCAGGATTTGAATCTTGACTCCAAGACTAGAACTATTCACTAATGCTTTTTCAGAGCCAATACTATGCAGAAAATATATAGTATTTTGTAATACAACATTTATCTACAATATAAATAGCTCAGGAAACATAATTAAGTAACAGGATTCAATCAATAAGTATTTATTAAGTGCCTGCTTAGTCATTTGTTTAATTTTTTTATTATCAAATAAACTGGAGGGTATTATTTCAACAGCAAATTTAATACCAAGAAACAAAGAAACTAATGCCTTGTGGTTTGGCTATTTTTAACCAACATCAGATTAAGAAACAGTAAGATGAAAAAGGTGTAACTTTAATATTACGGAAGTATACTTTTAAGGAGATCTTATTAGGAAAGATAATGACTGTTACATTAGAAAGATTATGAAAGGTACCAAAATGTTATTATTTCAGATTTTACAATCAGTATGCCATTTTTATTGTTATGGCTAAGTTTTCATTCTGTCCAACAAGTTTCAAAATATGGTTTATTACACGCATTAACAGAACACTTACAAGTTCAAAACACATGTTTCATGACTAAAAAAAGTTCAACTGAGAATTTTATAAAGGACATTTTTTTCTAATAGATGTAACTCAGAATCTACAAGCTTGATTGTAGATCAAGAGATGTTGGGCATACAAAGACAAAAATGAAACAGTACTCAAAAGGAAATTACTAAAGGGGAGACAACGTGCAAACATATATTTACAAATTAACTCAGGATTATATGCAAATAACCCAAGATTCTAAATTACAAGCAGAATGCATCTTTTTAAGAGTTTGTAACCGAGCCAATGGCCACCAACTGAGTAACAGCTCTACAAACTATGGTACTCAAATGTAATGGAATACTCATGGACTATAAGAAACAAAGAATATGAAGAACTCCGAGAAACATGGGAAGACTTATATGAACTGATACAGAGAATCAAAAAAACAACATAAATGATGTCTACACTAATAGTTAATATTTACATAATGTTGTGAGGTTGGTAAAAAAAACACTTTATACATGCTATCTCACTTGATCCCTACCTAGAACTACCTTCTGAGGTGGGCGCTATTATTCTCTGCACCTAACAGATGAGGAAATGGGGACTGACAAAGGTTAAGGGACTTGCGATGCATACACAGCCAGTTACTCTCTAGGGTGCTATCTGAAACCAGGTCTTCCTGACTCCCCATGCAGCACTCTCGCCGTTATATCTCCTGACTGTAACAATGTAAACAGGAACAACAACAAAAGAAACTGACTGTGACATAAGCTTGGCCCTGGGAGAAAATGCACCTTCCCGCTTCTTGACAGAGATCACACAATCAGCATCAGCTGAGAAACTGGTGAGTTTTGCTGATCTTCCTTCTCCCTCCCCTCCTCTTTGAAAAATCCTTTGTTATAAGGGATGACTTTCTGAGGAAGAGGAACATATTCAGAAATGAAGGTGATGTAAAAACAAAATATATAAATATATGTACACTTATGTAGCTGCAAACTGCACCACAACAAAAATCCACACAATATTAAAAAAAACAGTGTCTATCACCTTAAAACTACTAAAAAAAATTGAATAATTCCTTACCAAAAAGTAAGAAGCATTTTGATAGACATTCTTAGAGAACATGATAAGCAGATCAATAATCAAGAGAAATAATTTTGGAATAAGCAGACATTGCTTTACTGAGCAACAGTAAAAGCTGAATAATAAGTACAAATCCACTGGATTTGTGGAAAGTAACCTAAAAATGATTTAGCTCTGAGAGCCTTTAAAATGGCTAAAACTCAAGAATGAAGTCAAAAAGCCTTCTTTGGGCAACATCTGCATGAACTTGGATGACAATACGTTGACAAATAAACATCAAACAAATGGATGGGTCTTGCAGATTTTTGTTTATGATGGCAATTCAGTGCCAGGCATTTGCTACCAGACATTATAAAAAGGTTGTCCTTAAGGAGTCTAGACTTAGTGATTAATGTTGATTATGGAAAGAAATAGTAAAATTGTGTAGCACATCACTACAATCTTAAAAAATGTAGCACCTATCAAATATCTAGAATATATTGGAATACTAGAATATACATAGCTGCTAAAATTATATATGGTAATCTTTTATTGACTGACAGATTACAAATCCCCAAAGTCCAATATAGATTTCAAAATATCCTCATTGGAAAATGAACCATTATCACAGACTGAACTGTTGCCCACATTTACCCAGAAATAACACTGATCCAAAGAAATTTAAGAGTAACATTTCAGATGGTTACCAAACCAAATTTTACATTCTCCAAACTTAATAAATGAAAAGTTTGCAAAATATATAGACCTAGTAGAGAAAACAAAAATGATATGGGAACAGGAAGAGGTCCATATCATTCCTGCTGTCCCATCTGCTACCAAAGTTGTACCAAGGATGCTTTCAGTAAGCATAAAGAGGGTAAGCTTACAAACTAAAAATACTTTTATTAAACTCCAAAAAGCAGTAACTTCCCACACCTCTGATATTGTAGACAGAACATCAAATATAGAAGAATAATAGTAAGACATTGACTTGTCCCATAACTAACAGAAAGACATGAGAAAAACAAGTTGTTAAAAATGATTGCTTACATTTATATAGCTACTGGGGCAGCTAAGTGGCTCAACGAAAAGAGTGCTGACACTGGAGTCAGGAGGACCTGAGTTCAAATCTGGTCTCAGACACTTCTGAGCTATGTGACCCTGGGAAAGTCAATTAACCCTATTTGCTTCAGTATTCTCATCTGTAAAATGAGCCAGAATAGGAAATGGCAAACCATTCCAGTATTTTTGCCAAGAAAACACCAAAGAGTCTTGGATTTCTAGTTCCTTCAAAGCTTGTTTCAAGTTCCATCTTCTATATGAGGCCTTCCCCCATACCCTCAATTTTTAACATTACCCTCCCCACCCTAAAAAAACTATTTTTCAGTTTCTTCATAGATATTTTATATTTATAGTATTTATGTACTTGTCTCCTCCTAGCATAAAGCAAGCTGCCTGACTGAAGGGAGTCATTTTTTCATTTTTGACTTTGTCCACCCAGTGGATACTTCATAAATACTTGGTGAATTTGAACTAAATGCTTATTTAACAGAGTGTGTGACCAACTTCCCCTGGGCCTCAGTTTCCCCATTTGTAGAAAGAACTTGGATAAGATGATTTACAGGGTCCTTTCAAGCTCTAGAATGCTAATGTTTTTGTTCAGTTGTTTCAGTTGCGTCTGACTCTTTGTGACCCCATTTGGGGTTTTCTTGGCACAGATACTGGAATGGTTGTCATTTCATTCTCCAGCTCATTTTACAGATGAGGAAACTGAGGTAAACATGGTTAAGTGACTTGCCCAGGGTCACACAGCTGTGTGTGTGAGGCCAGATTTGAACTCATGAAGAGGAATCTTCCTGACTTCAGGCCCGGCACTCTATCTACTGTGCCACCTACAATTCTAATTTGATGAAGAGACTCTGAGGGATGGGCCTCCCTTACCTTTCTTCACAACCCAGATTGCCACAGCCACACAAAAGATCAGCTTCACAAGTTCTGAACACATGTTGACAGTTGTAGGAAGATAATCATATTTATTCTCTGAAAGGGAATAGAGAGGAATTTGTTACTCTATCTGGCATTAATATAGTCATTAATTTGGTAAATGTTTTATGAAGCATTTATTATCAATGTACTTCTAGCACAACACTGTTTTATAGACAATTTGTAGAACTGGAATATATCAGGGCATTCACATAGCATTTCCTCATGAAAACTCTGTGAATTAGAGAGTATAAATAGCCCCATTTATAGATGAAGAAACTGAGGCTTAATCATCAACAACCATTTATTAAGATCCTATTATGTGCCAGGCACAGTGCAAAGCACTGGGCAGACAACAAAAGTAAAAACATTATCTACACTGCCAAGGGGCTCACATTCTGAGGAGAAGGAAATGATACACAAAAATACGCACACAAATACAGTCTAAGTGAAAGGTGATCTCAGAGAGGTGATATTATTGGGGGTGGGGAAGGCGGAGAAGAAGAATAGGAAACATCTCCACCAAAAGTGGGATTTAAGCTTAACTTTGGTGGAAGCCAGGGAAGCCAGGAGGCAGAAGTGAGGGCATGGGTGGACAGCCAGGGAAAAGACACAGTCAGGAGATGGGCTGTCCTGTCCAAAGAAAAGTATAACTAGATTGTAACATTTGCAGAAAGAAGTAAAGTGTAAGATGACTGAAAAGGTAAGAAAAGCACAGGCTATAAAATGCCAAAGATAGCATTTTATAGTTGATACCAGAAGTGACAGGGAACCAATGCAGTATGTTGAGAAGGGAGGTACATGGTCAGACCCATGCTTTAGGAAAATCTTTTTGATAGCGGAGGTAGCTTGGATAAAGGATGGACTGGAGTGGGGAGAGGTGTGAGACAAGGAGACCACCGAGAAGTTATTGTAATAGTCTAGGTGTGAGGGGAGAAGGGCTTGTACCACGGTGATGGCTGTGTGAGTGAAGAGAAGGGAACCTATACAATAACTGTCATGAAGGTTAAAGTGACAAGATTTGGCAACTGGTAGATATATGAGGTAGGTGGGAGTAAGGAGCTGAGGATGGCACCAAGGCTGTGATGTGAGTCCGTGTTTCTGGAAGGACGGTGGTGCCCTCAGCAGAGAGGGGGGATTCCCAGGTCACTCCCTCCCTAGACTGCACTACCTGCTCATCACCCTCATCTTCACCTCAGGATGCTGCAGCGTGAGGCCTGCTCACCTGTTTGCTGTGTCCCGGGCCAGGACCGTTGTTTTTCAGAGTGGCCCCAGACATACTAGCTTTACCTGCTTGGCAGATTTGAGCCCCCTCCCCCTGCTTTCCAGTTCCCTTTTATGGACCATCTTCCCCGATTATACTACGAGCTCCTTGATAGCAAGACTATCTTATTTTCTTGCATTTGTATCTCCAGAATTTAGCACAATACCTGGCATATGGTAAGAGCTTAATAGATGATTTACCTTCAAAAAAAAAAGGTAACAGGGGAGTTTGGGACAGAGGAAGGTTTGAGGGGAAAGATAATTAGTTCTGTTTTGGATATGTTGAGTTTAAAGTTTCTACAGGACATCCTATTCAGGATGTCCAGGAGGCAGATGATGATGTAAGATTTTCGCTTAGGAGACAGGTCAGGGCTGGATAAATAGAAATGACAAGCCAACTCAGGGAACTGATAAGACCAACAAATGACACAGGATGGAGAAAAGAAGAAAGGCTAGGGCATAGCCTTGTCATCCTAAAGTGCAGATCTGAAAATGCCCCCCCTCCCTCGCCCCACCCAATTCAATAAACTATAGTGACTCCCTATTATTTCTAGGATCAGATATAAAATTCTGTTTGGCATTAAGAGTCTATCATGGCCTACCACTCAGACATCCTCCGGCCCCATTGCTCTAGGCTTCTACACCTTCCCCTCCTACTTCCCTTCCCATGTACTCTGAGATCCATTAACACTGGACTCTTCCTGTTCCTCACACAATACAATACACAATCCATTTCCCGACTAAACATTTTCATTGGCTATCCCCGGCCCTTTTCATCTCTGCCTCCAGCTCCACTAGCTTCCTTCAAGACCTAGCTAAAATCCCACCTATCAGAAGTCTTTCTTAATCCCTCTTAATTCTAGTGCCTTCCCTCTGTTGATCATGTCTTGTTCATGCTATATATAGATTGCTTTACATGGTTGTTTGCACATCGTCTCCTCTATGAGGAGCTCTTTGTGGGGAAGGACTGACTTTTACCTTTTTTTTTGTTTTCAATGCCTGGCACAGTGGCTGGCACATAACAGGCATTTAATAAATGTTTATTCACTGACTACTGTCCACAGTTACAGGCATGACCTTGATGAAGATCCAAAAAAGGACACTAAGATGGAACAATCAGAAAAGTAGGGCAAGAACTAGGTAATTTCACAAAAACCTAAGAGAGGAGACAGTGTCCAGAAGGAGAGGGTGATTGACAGTGTTAAAAGCTGCAGAGAGGTCAAGAAAGATGATGGCTGAGAAATGGCCATTAGATTTGACAATTAAGAGATCACTTACAACTTAGGAGAGAGCATTTTCAGATGAATGATAAGGCTAGAAGCCAGAATGTAAGGGAATTATAAATGAGTGAAAGAAGTAGCAAAGGCCTTTAATGTGGATGGCTTTCTCAAGGAGGTTAGCCATGAAGGAGAAAAGAGATATAAAATGACAGCTAGCAGGTATGGCGAGATCAAATGACTTGTCCATGGAAGGGTGTGCTAGCGCCAGGTCTAACCAGCAAGTCAAATGTTTAATTTTCACTGTGATACTTCAGAAATCTACAATTGTTACAAATCAGGGCTTGATTTATTGTTTTGTTGATTGTCTAGAGACTTAAGAAAGTGTTGCTAATAACAAATAAACTTAAAAGTTTTCATGCATACATTTTTCCCCCCAGAGAGCCTGTTGCCACCATACCCCTATATTGCTCAATAAACATTGCTTGAGCTCAGCAGGAATGCAGTTGAAGGCTCAGGGAATAAAGTCATTACCACACTGAAAGTCTGGAGACTGTAAGCTACTAATAATAATTACAGAAGTTGGCATTTATATAGCACTTTAAGATTTCCAAAGTGCTTTAAATCCATTATCTTGCTTGAGTCTCACAACACCCTTGTATTCATATCACAGAGAGAGTTAAAAACCAGAGCTGGGAATAAAATTCAGGGCCTCCTGATTCCTGGTCAATGCCTTTTCTCGCTTGGGTTTAGTGTCAGAAAAGCTAGGTTTCAGCCCCTAGTCCATTGCTTATTCAGGGAAGCAGAATGGTAGTGGGAAAAAGTCAGAAATGACTGGATTCTAATTCTACCTTTCACATTTATTAGCTAGGTCATGACAGACAAGTAAATCACTTCTTTGAGACTCAGTTTCCCCGCCTGTAAGTCAAGGATAATAAAACCTATTGCACTTACCTCTTAGTATTATCATGAGAATTTTTCAATATTAATGCATTAAAATTATATATACATATGTGATATTATTATAATTATAATACCACAACACTGCTATATTCTAACCGAAAGTCCAGAGAAGTGAGCAATATAAAGTGATAAAACCTGAACCAGTAGAGATCTACACAGGTGCACACTCTAAAGAATTTTGCAGTCACTAATTCATTATTTTCACATGCCTATTTCCTCTTTCTATACTCTTCAGCTACCATTCACCTAAATTTATTCCTCCTTTTGTTGTGCTCTATTTTGTTTTTCTGTAAATCTTTTGAAAACTGGTCTCAGTCATGTTCTAATCAATTTAAAATGTCTTCTTTATGAATCATATATGTCTTATCAGCAGAGATCATGCCACATTATATGTATATATGTACATGTGTCTACGTATTTATACATATATAATTATATATATACACATATATATGTATATATATATATACATACATATGTGTGTGTATGTATTCATTCCAAAAGCCAGCACAGTGGTTTATACAAAAATCTAATAAATCACAGAATGCTACATTTAGAAAAGGCTTTATGTAATCTCTATCCAATAACCCTCCTAATGTTCTTCCCCCACTTCATAAGTATTTTATTTTTTCCAATTATATGTAAAGATAGTTTTCAACATTCACTTTTATAGGATTTTGAGTTTCAAATTTTTTTCTCCCTCCCTACACTCCCCCTTCCCCACAACAGCATGCAATCTGATGTAAGCGATACATGTACAATCATATTAAACATATTTCCACGTTAGTTATGTTGCGAAAGAAGAATAAGACAAAAAGGGAAAAACCATGAGAAAGAAAAAAAAGAGAAAACAGAATGCTCCGATCTTCAGTCAGACTCCATCAGTTCTTTCTCTGGATGTGGATAGAATTTTCCATCATGAGTCTTTTGGAATTGTCTTATATCACTGTATTGCTGAGAAGAGCTAAGTCCAGGAGAGGCAGAGCCAAGATGGCAGAATAAAGGCAGGAACTTGCCTGAGCTCTCTCCCAAAACCCTCCAAATACTTTTTAAAAATGACTCTAAACAAATTCTAGAGCAGTAGAACCCACAAAAAGATGGAGTGAAACAAATTACCAGCCCAAGACAACTTAAAAGATCAGCAGGAAAAGTGTGTTGCACCAGGGTGAGAAAGGAGCACAGTTCAGTGCAGGCAGGGCCCCAGCAAACTAGGAGCAGGCCTCAAGGCAACTGAATCACTGGCACCAGTGGTGGTTTCCAGACCTCGCAGCCCACAGATGCCAAAGACAACTTAGAAGGTCAGTAGGAAAGGTCTGTCACACCTGGGTGAGAGTAGAGTGCAGTCCAGCGCAGGCTACACCAGCACAGTCTGCACTGGCACAGTTTTGGCCCCAGAAAACCAGGAGCAGGTATTGGGAGTGACTGAGTTAGCAGCACCAGCGGCTGCTTCAGGAGCTTTTGATCCATAGATGGTAAGGAAGTCAAACAACTGGTCAGAAGGAGATTACAGGGGTCTTTTTGTTAGCACTAAGGCAGGACTCTGTTGCTTTGCCCATACTCAGATCCCAGGTTACAGTCCTACGAGGCAGTCCCAGGGTGAGGAGGAGCACTAGCATAGCAGAGTTTGTGGGAGAGGTACCCTCCTCACAGTTCCAGGGCAGAAAGGAGTGCTCATGGTTACTCACAGACCAGAGCACAGGCCAGGAGAGGAGTAAACACCTCTCCTAAGATCATACCATCTTGGAAGAACTGAAAACTTACAGGTGCCTTGAAGTCTCTCTGACAATAGCTGCATAAAACCCCTGAAGACTATGACAGTGTGCCTTCTACCCTGGAAGCAGAGCCCTACTTTAACAAATAGTTAAAAGTCAAGTAATAGGCTGGGACAATGAACAAACAGTGGAAAAAACTCTGACTATAGAAAGTTACTATGGTGACAAGGAAGATCAAAACACACACTCAGAAGAAGACAACAAAGTCAAAGCTCCTACATCCAAAGCCTCCAAGAAAAATATGAATTGGTCTCAGGCCATGGAAGAGCTCAAAAAGTATTCTGAAAATCAAGTAAGATAGGAGAAAAATTGAGAAAAGTAATGAGAGTGATGCAAGAAAATCATAAAAAACAAGTCAACAGCTTGGTAAAAGAGACACAAAAAAATATACTGAAGAAACTAATACCTTAAAAAACAGACTAGGCCAAATGGTAAAAGAGGTCCAAAAAGCCAATGAGGAGAAGAATGCCTTAAAAAGCAGAACTGGCCAAATGGAAAAGGAGGTCCAAAGGCTCACTGAAGAAAATAATTCCTTAAAAATTAGAATGGAGCAAGTGGAAGCTAATGACTATGAGAAATCAAGAAACAATAAAACAAAATCAAAAATGAAAAAAAAATGGAAGACAATGTGAACTATCTCATTGGAAAAACAACTGACCTGGAGGAGAGATATTTTAAGAATTATTGGACTACCTGAAAGCCATGATCAAGAAAAGAGTCTAGACATCATCTTTCAAGAAATTATCAAGGAAAACTGCTTTGATATTCTAGAACCAGAGGGTAAAATACAAATTGAAAGAATCCACTGATCACCCCTTGAAGGAGATCCCCAAATGAAAACTGCCAGGAATATTATAGCCAAATTCCAGAGTTCCCAGGTCAAGAAGAAAATATTGCAAGAAGCCAGAAAGAAATAATTCAAGTATGGTGGAGCCACAATCAGAATAACATAAGATTTAGCGATTTCCATGTTAAAGGAACAGAGGGCTTGGAATATGATATTCTGGAGAGCAAAGGAGATAGGATTACAACTAAGAATCACCTACCCAGAAAAACTGAGTATAATCCTTCAGGGGAAAAATAAACATTCAATGTGATAAAGGATTTTCAAGTATTCTTGATGAAAACACCAGAGCTGAATAGAAAACTTAACTTTCAAATACAAGACTAAAGAGAAGCATAAGAAAGCAAATAGGGAAGGGAAATTATAAGGGACTTAATAAAGTTAAATTGTTCCCATTCCTACATAGGAAGATGATATTCGTAACTCATGAGATCTTTCTCATTATTAGGGCAGTTGGAAGGAGTATATATAGATAGAGAGCACAGATGTGTGTTGAATAAAAAGGGATAATATCTAAAAACATAAAAATCATCATCAAACTTTTCTAAATTAATGGTAAAAATTGTTTTTACATGTAACTGGGGTTAGAATTTTAAAAAAGAAAATTAAGGAAAAGATCAATATGTAAAAAAATATTTATAGCAGCTCTTTTAGTGATGGCAAAGAATTGAAAATTGAGGGAATGCCAATCAACTGGGGAATGGCTAAAAAAGTTGTGGTATATGATTGTGATGGAATACTATTGTGCTAAAAAGAATGATGAGCAAGATGCTCTCAGAAAAGCTTGAAAAGACTTACATAAACTGATGCAAAGTGAAATGAGCAGAACTAGGAAAACACTATACATTGTATGATGATCAACTGTGAATAACTTAGCTATTCTCAGCAATACAATGGGCCAAGATAATTCTGAAGGACTTATGATGAAGAGTACTGTCCATCTCCAGAGAAAGAACTGTTGGGGCCTGAAAACATATTACTTTTCCTTTACGTTCTTTATTTTTCTTGGGTCTCTTTGTCTGTATGTTTTTGTTTTTTTTTACAGCGTGACTTACGTGGCAATGTGTTTTGCATGACTACACATGTATAACCTATGTTAAATTGCTTGCTTTCCCAATGTGGGGGGTGAGGAGGAAGAAAATTTGGAACTCAGCATTTAAAAAAAGAGAAGGTTAAAATTGTTTCTACACGTATTTGGGGAAGAATAAAATATTAAATTCTAAAAAAAAGTTGGTCATAGCAAAATATTGCTATTACTGTGCACAAAGTTCTCCTGGTTTTGCTCATTTGACTCAGCAAGTGGAGGTGGTTTTCCTGACTCTTAAGTCCAGCACTGCCTTTTATGCCAGACTGCCTCCAGCCTAGTAAACTGATCAAAAAAAGAAATGGGGTCAATTTTGCATGATTTTTTTTTCTTAATAAGCCCATGTTGTATTTCAGCTACTACCTTATTTTAGGTGATTACACACTCCTTATTCAAATAATCTATTTTAAAAATTCTGCTGAAGATTGGCATCATATTTATCTGCAGAGTCTAGAATCCCACCTTTCCCCTTATTAAATAACTAGAATGACATTTCCTTGTCTACAGCCTATTGGCAAGTGTCCCATTCTTCATTATGTCATAAAGATCATTAATAATAATCCCATAATCACATCTCTAAGCTCATTAGTATCCTGGAAAATAATCTGAGTCTAGAGAGTCTCACTGAAGTGGCTACAAGCCCTCTTACTAGCCTCTCTCCTAGCCGGACCTTCAAATCCCTCTTAATATTTTTTTCTATCCTTTCAGTTTAATGGCTTTTCCTTGCTAGGAAAATGGATGCATTAGAATTAAGTAGTTTTGCTTTCTCTTTCTCTGTCAATTGTTAAAAAACCATCTTCCCCAAGCAATGAGCCTATTGTTTTCTTGTTTCTTATGCTATAAGCTTGGAGAAAGAGATGGCAAATGGAAATTTTAAAGAAAGATACCTATCAACATCTGTGAAAACAAATCTCTTATCAAAGACAGGAAATTTCTCCCATGTACATGACCATCAATATCCATGGATTATGCAAGCTAGACAGCCACTTTAGGAACATTAATGAAGTAGTAAGCACCAAATACTAAGTGCAGAGACAGATACAGCCTATTATTAAGTAGTCTCTAGCTTATCTGGTAGGGCAGTGAGGAGCCCATGATTGAAAAAATAGACTTCTGGCCAAGATGGCCCTATGATGGGAGGAATGGCTGAACAAATCCTGGTATATGAATATAACAGGGTAGTATTATGTTGTAAGAAATGAAAAAAGATGATTTTAAAGAATCCTAGGTAGTATGGAATGAAACAGAATGAAGAGGGTAGGACCAGGAGAATAATTTACACAAAGATAGCAATACTGCAAAGAAAAACAACTTTGAAAGGCTTAAGTACTCTGATTAATTCCATAGCCAACCATGTCTCCCTAAAATCCATGATGAGGCATGTTACTCACCTCCTGACAGAGAGGTGAGGGGCACACGGTACAGAAAGAGGTCTACATTTTTGGACAACATCACTTTGTGGAATTGTTTTGCTTAACTATGCTTTGTTACAAGGCTATTCCCACCTTCTCTCTTTCAACTTTTAATTAGGAGGGTATAGGAGGAAGGATAATTAGCAATAGTGATTCCCACCCCAGCCCCATCCCAAGAAACATAGTAACCTTTTTATAATGCAAAGAAGGAAACAGAAGGTAGTTTAGAAGGAAAAACAAATAGGACAATTTTGAAAATACGGTGTAAAATTCATTATATACTTTTGGGTTTTTTTTAGGCAAGTAATATCTCTGTGAAATAGAGATTCATGGTTTCATAAAGAATCCTCTTATTGTGTTATGCTGTATTAATGAAAAAAAATTTTGGTATTCAAATTCAGAATAATTTTTTTTAAAAAATTTCAGATGTTAGCAAAATGGTCCACACAAATTGGTTATTGTCCCCTATTTGACAATTAACCCAATTAACCAGGGACCCTACAACAGAATAAGACATATTGCTTAATAAGGTGAAAAAAATTTTAATATGAATACACTTCATTGCCTATATTCACCAATTGCACTTTGTAGGGGATAATTTCAGTCTTACATTTCACATAAATAAACTAAGAGACAGATACAATTCATGCTGAAACTGAGTCACGCAGCACGAGGAACATTACGTAGGTTTCTAGAATTACAGTGCAGATATTAACATACCTTCATTGGCTGAGAATTTCATCAACAAAATACGACTTGAACTTAAAGCCACAAACATGGTCCCCAGAAGACCTGTGGAAGCTGTTGATGTAATCCATGGTCCAGCCTGACTGCAGCACTTGCCTTCCATTCCAACGTCTGAACTGTCTGATTGTTCGTAGCCTTTAACAAAGCAAAACCTTCATAAGCAAAAGTTCAGTGTTAGAAAAGGGGCAAGCATTGGCATTTGGCATAACTGATGGCACTTTTCTTTTTATTTATTCATTTTTAGTTTTCAATATTCACTTCCATAAAATTTTGAGACCCAAATTTTCTCCCCATCTCTCCCCTCCCCTCATCCCATGATGGTGTGTAAATTGATATAGGCTCAACATATACATTCATATTATAAGGGATGACTGAATTTTGTTTCCACAGAAATTATATGAAATATAATTTGTGAAACCTAAGGAGATATACTTAAGGCTAATGTAAACGATAAACTGATTGTAGTAGAAAGCAGTGGGGGATGTAGCCCAGAAGTTGAGTGCAGACACTCTCTTTTGTTCTGAGAAGGCCTTTTTCCTGTGTATCAAAAACTGCCAAGCCAGCTGAAGCTCACCAAGGATGAGGCCCATTAACCCATATGCTGTCTTAGATAATGAGACTTTTCTGGGTTGAATCCTTGGGTTGAATCTTCAACTCACACCTTTGTCAACTCTATTTGCAATTGAGAAAATTCCTTTCTCATGCTATGGAGATCATAAAATCTGAGTGATGCAGACATCCAGGGATGAGATTAAGATTATTTATGGCTTGTTATTCCTTTACTAAATAAAGCATAAAGAGAATGAGGATGAAAGGGGTGGGGGTAATTGAAATATGGAAAAGAGAGATGTAAGCTGGGGTGTAGAACCACATAGGGGTGGGGTTTTCAGATAGGCTATGAACCCTGAAATGCCTGGCCAATGGGATACAGAGGAGGGAAATGCAAATCAGATTAGGAAATAAAAGATTTTATCCTTGTCGGAAAGGGCATGACTTTCCTAGGAGTCACCCATCCAAAATGACAAGAAATAAAATTTTTTTCCTTCTAAATTCACTAATGGCCAGGTGGAGTTCTTGGTAAGATGATTATTTCTCACAATATTACACCTATTTCCACACTAGTCACATTGTAAAGAATTAGAACCAATGGGAGGAACCACAAGAAAGAAGAAACAAAATTTCAAAAAAGAGAGAAAGAGAGAAAATAATATGCTTCAATGTTCACAGTTCTTTTTCTGGACGTGAACTGCATTTTCCATCATGAGTCTTTTGGAGTGTCTTAGGTCCTTGCATTGTTAAGAAGAGATAAGTCTGTCAAAGTTAGTCATTGCATAGTGTGGCTGTTTCTGTGTACAATGTTCTCCTGGTTCTGCTCACTTCACTCATCTTTAGTTAATATAAGTCTTTCCAGATTTTTCTGAAGTCTACCTGCTCATCATTTCTTATAGCGCAATAGTATTCCATTACATTTATATACCACAACTTGTTCAGCTATTACCCAATTGATGGACATCCCTTCAATTTCCAATTCTTTGCCACCACAAAAAGAGCCACTATAAATATTTTTATACATGTGGGTCCTTTCCCCATTTTTATGATCTCTCTGGCGTATAGACCTAGAAGTGGTATTGCTGGGTCAAAGGGTATGCACAGTTTTATAGCCCTTTGGGCATAGTTACAAATTGCTCTCCAGAATGGTTGGATCAGTTTACAGCTCCACCAACAATGCATTAGTGTTCCAGTTTTCCCACATCTTTATCATTTTCCTGTTTTGTCCTGTTAGCCAATCTGATAGGAGTGATGTGGTACCACCTCAGAGTTGTTTTGATTTGCATGTCTCTAATCAATAGTGATTTAGGGCATTTTTTTTCATATTCCCATAGTTTTAATTTCTTCATCTGAAAACTACCTATTCACATCCTTTGACCATTTATCAATTGGGGAATGACTTGTATTCTTATAAATTTGACTCAGTTTTCTATATATTTGAGAAATGAGGTTATAAATTTTTTTCTCAGTTTTTTGCTTCCCTACAAATCTTGGTTGCACTGGCTTTATTTGTACAAAAACTCTTCAATTTAATGCAATCAAAATTATCCATTTTGCATTTCATAATGTTCTCTATCTCTTGTTTGGTCATAAATTCTTCCGTTCTCCATAAATCTGACAGGTAAACCAGTCCTTGCCCCACCGATGGCACTTTGAGAAGGCTTATTATCCATTGCTTCCCCTGACATTCTCAATTTGAAGTTGCCCGTATATGACATGCCATCTCCCACTTCTGTTCCTTTGCGTAGGTTGTGTCCCGTGCCTGGAATGCTCTCCCTCTTCACCTCTACCCTTGGATCCCTTGGTTTCCTTGAAACTTACCTCAGGTACTACCCCTCTATAGGTCTTTCCTGTCTACCTCACTTATTACTTATCTGTGTACAATAAGACTGTTTCACTATTTTTGCTTTTGTATCCCTAGTGTCTAGTACACGGTTTGGAGTATAATAAGTGCTTCTTGAACTGAAATAAAATTGAAACTTATTAAATTATCAAAACTACCAGAGTAAGTTCAACTACAATAGTATTTCCATTTTAAATTACTTCAGTGATACAAGTTTGAAGAAGTTAACTATCAAGCTAAAAGGTAATATTTGTATCCTTTATTTACTCACTTTAAGGCTCCATGATTTCATACTCTACACTGATACAGATCACACAACCCCTCTACGCTTTAGCAGATCATATTCATGAGTTGCTATAACTAACAAATATGCTGCCTGATAGCCAACTTCCTAATAATGAGGGTCTCAGGATTTAAATGGGCTGGTCCCTCAGATGATGGAGTCCATCCTTTGGCCTCAAAGCATTTCCACCTGGGTAGGGCCTACCAGAGTTTGTGCTCTACTAGAATGGCTTGTGAGAGTCCACATTCACTTCGAGGTCACAATGAAGCATCCAATGGAGGTTCTTCATCTAGCCTAAATAACAGTAATTCTAAAAACCCTATAAGAATACCTACTGCTTTAACTTTATTTATAGTTAGCATCTTTGATGATACGCTGAAGCATAACAGAGAGCTGGCCTTAAAGCCAGGAAGTCCTAGGTTCAAGTTATACCTCTAACACATTCCGTGTGACCCTGAGCAAGTAACTTAACCTCTCAGTGCTCCAGGCAACAAAGAAGGTGATTTGCATTGGTAAAGGAGTCCCCTTCTCTGAGAGTGACCTAAATCATTGAAATAATAGGTTCAGTCCCTATTCTCTATTTCTCTCTTTCATGGTGAATGCTAGGAAGACACATAAAGCAACGCTTCACTAAGTCTGGTCAGTTGTTCCCATCGGCTCTTCCTATTACTGCCAAACTTAGCATGGATACCTGATCAGCTTAACCCTATTGCAGCTCAGAACTCATGAACTCAAGGAATCCATCAGCCTCAGCCTCCCCTAGCAGTACAGATTACAACTGCATGCTACCATGGCCAGCCCAATATCTTTCAATACCTATACATCGCTATGATGAAAATAAACCAACATAGTTAAGCAGTCTCTGGAGGCACTTGGTGAAAGGATAATCTAAGTCCTAATTCATTTCCATGGTCTCATAAAACAAACAATTCAACAAATATTAAGTATTGTATGTATTTATGTTATATTATATTACTGCATTATATGCAGTAATATGCTCAATTGAGACAGTATTTCTGAATTAAGTGAGTTCTTTGACAGCAGGTAGTAGTATCTAAAGCTATAACTAGTATTGAGTAAATGGGCTTTGAGGTCATGGAAATTGTGGGAAGACATAGGGCACTTCTTCCTTGTGGTGATCACTGTCTCAGGGTTTTCGTTTCACCAGCTCACTCACAGTTCAGGATCCCATTGCCACGGGGCTCCTCTTACTTCTCTATCAAGCCCACCTTCTTTCCAAACCGCCTGAGGCAAAGGGACAGACTACCTTCTTTCTCAGAACAGCTCCATGTGATGTCAGATTGTCTTTTGAAATTCATCCCTCATTCTTTGCACCAGGTAAAAAAAAATTGCTAAGTATAGCTCAGGGTAGGACAGATAGTCTGAATAGTCTGGTGGCATTCATTGTAGTATAATAAAGAGTTAGTTCAAAATAGAATAGAGGTCCCAACATGTACAATAGAATGTACAAGAAATCAAGAAGGCCTAGGAGGACAAAAGACTTTGTTTTATTATTTAGATAACCAAGTTTACTGAAGTTAAAAATCCAGGGGCACCTCTATCATAGCTCAAATAAAAACTGAAAGGGCAAAGGATTTTTATGAGCAAGCAAAGAACTCTATGTATTTTTCTATGGTGAAGGATAAATATGACTATAAACCTGATTCAATTATCTAGTTGTTTTTTTTTAAAGATTCCATTTTGCCACTTTTTCCAGATAATTCATTTCTGATCATAGTCTATTTTCTGAGTAGTTTTACAATCAATGCTAATTCAATTGGTCTAGTTAGACCACATTCACCAACTTCTTCCTAGCCAGGTTTCTCCTACACTTCTATCACGCAACTTTTTTACGCGCTTTGAAGTTTGCAGAGTATGCTTTATGTAGATGACCCCTTATTTGAACCTCATAAGCTTGGGAGGCAGGACCAAAAGTATTATAATCTGAGGAACAGAGAAGTTGAGCCACTTGCCCTTGGTCACATAGCTAATAAGGGTCAGAGGCAACAGAAAAGATTTGAACCCAAGTGGTCATGATCCCCAAAGCACTCTATACATTGTACCCCACTGCTCTGTTACATAATTTACCATTCTCACATTGGCCAATGTTATAGATTCCCCTCAAATAAAACCTTCATTGATTTGAAAATTTAAAAATTTTAGAGCTATTAAAGGAGGCATACATTTATTTGCTTTCTAAGATAGAGTATTACAGTTTCAGGACGTAGTTTATCTGAGATTAATCTATTTGTAGGAGGTTAGAGTTCAGCTATGAAGAAGAGTTTAGTGCTTGGTAGTATTTTGTTTTTCAATCAGTGTTCTTGTTGACAATGTTACCACATTGATTTAACCATGGACAAGGGTTTTAGTCCAAACGTGAACAGACCTGGGCCCGCTTGGTCTTCAAGGACTACTGACTTCTACCTTACATATTACAGGTAATGTGGAGGTGTTCCTTCAGGAGATTATGGAGGCTTCTGACATTCCTCTTAAAGCCAATATTTCTAACCAGGGAATTCTCTGGCTTCAACAGGAGTTAGAAGCCATAGTAGACTATGTTAAGTAAGGGCCACTTAAAAAGTCCTGAAATGTAAGATAAACTAGAACTGTTTAAAAAATAGAATTCGTCAAATGGAAAAGGAAATACAAAAATCCATTGAAGAAAACAGCTCCTTAAAGATTATAATTGCCCAAATGGAAAAGAAAGTACAAAAGCTAACTGAAGAAAAGAACACATTTAAAGTTAGAATTGGGCAAGTGGAAGCTAATCACTCTATGAGACATAGAGAATCAATCAAATTCAAAAGAATTAAAAAGTGGAAGAAAATGTAAAGTCCCTCATGGGAAAAACAACTGACCTAGAAAAATAGATCCAGGAGAGACAATGTCATAATCATTGGACTACTTGCAAGCCAAAATGAAAAGGAGCACCTGGAAAGCATCTTTCAAGAAATTATCATGGAAAACTGCCCTGATCTCTGGGAACCGGAAGACAAAATAGGCATTTAAAGGATCTACCAATCACCTCAGGAAAGAGATTCCAAAAATAAAAACTCCAAGGAACATTATAGCCAAATTTCAGAACTAACAAGTCAAGGAAAAAATACTACAAGTGGCCAGAAAGAAATCATTCAAATATCAGGGAGTTACAATCAAGATTGCACAGGACTTGGCAGCTGTAACATTAAAAGGATTGGAAGTCATGGAACATGACATTCCGGAAGGCAAAGGAGCTAGGACTACAACCAAGAATCACTTACTCAGCAAAATTAAATATATTATATCAAGTGGTGGAAAATGGTCATTCAACAAAATAGAAGGGTTTCAAGCTTTTATAAGATGAAGACCAGAAGTAAACCAAAAAATCTGACCTCCAATATCAAGACCAAAGAGATGCATAAACAGGTCAAAAGGGAAGAGAAAACATAAGGCCTTCAATAGAGCTAAACTATTTACATACCTACATGATGTTTGTAATTCTTGTAACTGATGATATTTGTAAGTCTTAAACTATCGCTAATAGTACTACATAGACAGAGGGTGCGGGTATAAGGTGAATTTGAGGAAATGGCATAAAAGAAATTAAGGGACGAGAAAGAGGAGTACAAAGGCTGCAGAAGAAAAGAAGTAGAATGGGGTAAACTATTTCACATAAAGAGGCACAAAAGAACTATTACAGTGGAGGGGAAGGTGGGAGGGTGGGAGATGAGCATTGCTTGAACTTTATTCTCATCAGTACTGGCTCAGAGGGAATCATATACACAATCAGTTGAATATAGAAATCTATCTCACCCTACAGGGAAGTGGGAGGTAAGGAGATCAAGTAAAGAGGTGGGGGGGGGGGGGGGCGGGAAACCAACAGAAGGGAGGGCAGATCAGGATAGGTGGTAGACAGGCAAAACACTGGTGAAAAGGGGAAGGGTGAAAGGAGAGACAGGACAGACAAGAGGAAGAATAGGATGGAAGGAAATACACGGGTAGTAATCATAACTGTAACGTGAATGGGATGAACTCTCCCCAAAAAACAGAAGCAGTTAGCAGAGTGGATCAAAAACTAGAATGCTACAATATGCTGTTTACAAGAAACACACTTGAAGCAGAGAGACACACACGCAGAATAAAGGTAGGGGGCCAGAGCTGAATCTATTATGCTTCAGCTGAAGTAAAAAAGGCAGGGATGCTTTCTGTCCGACATCTTAGCTTGGAGGCGGCAGCACCAGGAGTTCCTTGAAGCCTCACCATGCCGCCCAAGGACGATAAGAAGAAGAAAGATGCCGGGAAATCGGGCAAGAAGGACAAAGATCCCGTGAACAAGTCTGGGGGCAAAGCTAACAAGAAGTGGTCCAAGGGAAAAGTTCGAGACAAGCTCAACAATCTGGTTCTGTTTGACAAAGCAACATATGACAAACTCTGCAAGGAGGTCCCCAACTATAAACTCATCACCCCTGCAGTAGTCTCAGAGAGACTGAAGATCCGGGGTTCTCTAGCCCGAGCAGCCCTCCAGGAACTGCTTAGTAAAGGTCTGATTAAGTTGGTTTCCAAACACAGAGCACAAGTGATATATACCAGGAACACCAAGGGTGGAGATGCTCTAGCTGCTGAAGATGCATAAAATGGTTCAACATTTTTGTGTATATTTTCAAAAATAAACTTATTGGACTAAAAAAAAAGCAGGGATAGCAATCCTAATCTCAGACATAGTAAAAGCAAAAACAAATCCAATTAAAAGAGATAAGTAAAGAAACTACATTTTGTTAAAAGGTACCATAGACAATGAAGCAATATCAGTACTAAACATATATGCACCAACTGGTATAGCATCCAAATTCTTAAAGGAGAAATTAAATGAGTTACAGGAAGAAATAGACAGCAAAACTATTCCAGTGGGGGACCTCAACTGTTCCCCCTCAGAACTCAATAAATCCAACCAAAAAATGAACAAGAAACTAAGGAGGTAAATAGAATATTAGAAAAATTAGATATGACAGATCTTTGGCATGATTTAGACATAAAAGGTGACACCATAAGCAAATTAGAAGAGCAGGGAATAGTCTACCTGTCAGATCTATGGGTAGGGGAAAAATTCATGACCAAATAAGAGATAGAAAGCATTATAAAATATAAAACAGATAATTTTGATTATATTAAATGAAAAAGCTTTTGCACAAACAAAACCAATGCAACCAAGATTAGAAGGAAAGCAGAAAGATGGGAATCTATCTTTGTAGCAGGTATCTCTGATAAAGGCTTCATTTCTCAAACATATAGAGAACTGCGTCAAATTTACAAGACTAGAAGCCATTCCCCACTTGATAAGTGGGCAAAGGATATGAACAGGCAGTTTTCAGATGAAGAAATCAAAGCTATCTATATGTATATGAAGAAGTGCTCCAAATCATTTTGATTAGAGAAATGCAAATTAAAAGAACTCTGAGGTATCACATCACTCCTATCAGATTGGCTAATACGAGAGAAAAGAAAAATGATAAATGCTGGAGATGTGGGAAAATTGGGACACTAATGCACTGCTGGTGGAACTCTAAACTGATCCAACCATTCTGGAGAGTGATTTGGAACTATACCTAAAGGACAATCAAATTGTGTATACCCTTTGATCCAGCAATACCACTACTAGATTTATATCCCAAAGAGATCATAAAAAAGGGAAAAGGGCTTTTTGTGGTAGCAAAATATTGCAAATTGAAGGGATGCCCATCAATTGGAGAATGGTTGAAAAAGCTGTGGTAAATGAAGTAATGGAATACTATTGTGCAATAAGAAATGAACAGACAGATTTCGGAAAAACCTAGAAAGACTTGTATGAACTGATGAGCAGAACCAGGAAAACATTATACACAGTATCAGCAACATCGTATGACGATCAACTATGAATGACTCAGCTCTTCTCAGCAGCAGAATGATCCAAGACAAGTAGAGAGAATTTAGGAAGGAAGATATCCAGATAAAGAACTAATAGACTCTAAATGCAGATTAAAGCATATTTCTTTCACTTATTCTTTCTTGTGTTTTTTTCCTTATGATCTCTTTCTTCTTTCACAACTGTGAATAATATGGAAATATTTTTACATGATAGCACATGTATAAACTATATCAAACTGTCTACCATTTTCAGAAGAGGGGAGAGAGGGAGAAAAATTTGGAACTCAAAATTTTGTAAAACCGAATGCTAAAAATTTTCTTGACATGCACCTGGGGAAAAATAGGATACTATTTAAAATAAAAACTCCAATGGCTTCTTGCTGCATCTAAAATCAAACATAATTTTTATAGCCCTGACCCAAGCTATCTCTTTGGCTTTATTATACGGCCTTTCCCAAACTCTACGGTGTGACCACATTGGCCTTCTCGTTCTTCAAACACAGCATTCCATCTCCCACTTGTGTCCTTTTGATATCCAGTCACATGCTTGGAGTCAATGAGCATTTATTACCTGCCAGGCATTGTACCAAGAGCTAAGGATATAAAAGGAAGAAGCAAAACCAAACAGTTCTGGTCTTTAAGGAGTTTACATTCTAATAGTTTAGGCAATGTATATAAATTAGAACATGCAAAATGGCACTAATAGATAGGAGGACTAGGAAAGGCCTCCTGGAGAAGGTTGCAATTGAGTTGATTCTTACAGGAAGGGAAGGAATCCAAGAATCAAACAATGGGAGGGAGGACGTTCAAGGCATAGATAGCAAGGGCAAAGGCAAGGAATAGGAGATGGAGTATCATGGACAAGCACCATCATGCCTGCACTGTATTATTCATAGAAAGTAGCAGAATGCAAGAAGGTTGGAAAAGTAGGAAAAGGACAAGTTGTGAAGAGTTTTAAATGTCAAACAACGATCTCTATATTTGATCTTGTAAGTAATAGGGAGTCAATGGAGTTTATTGAGTAGGAAGATGCTATGCTTTAAGAAAATCACTTTGGTAGCTATTCGGGGATGAATTTGAGATGAGAAAGATTTGAGGCATGGAGAGCAATTAGAAAGCTATTGCAGTGGTCCACACCTGAGGTGATGAAGGCCTGAATGAAGATGGTGGCTCTACAAGGGGAATGTCTTTAAAAAAAAGAGTTATGGAGGGAGAAATTACAAGATTAGACAATTGATTAGATATGTGGAGTAATTGAAAGAAGAGTTGAGGTTGCAAATCTGGATGTCTGGGAGGATGGTCATCCTCTAGGCAATAATAGGGAAATTTTGTAAATGAAGAATTTGAAGGTAAAGGTAATGAATAATGTTTTGGACCTCTTGAGTTTGAGATACTTATGTGTCATCAAGTCTGAAATGTCCAGCAGGCAGTTGGTGATGCTGGGCTAGTGCTGAAGAGAGACACTAGGGTTGGATAAATAGGGAATCAAATACAGAAGTGGTAATTGATCTCATGGAGGTGATAAGATCACAGATTGAGAATGAAAAGAGAAAACTGACCATGGGCAAGTCTCTCAACTTTTCTGTTTCTCAGGTCATTAAACCTGAGGATCTACCTCACAGGCTTATTATAAGGCTCAAAAGGCCACCGCACTCTACATTCCTCCTCACTTATATGCGCCTTAAAATCTTTTGTTTCCTTCAAAACTCAGTTCAGGTGCTCCTTCAACAAGAGGCCTTTCCAGATTTCCCCAGTTGCTGATGTCCTCCCCCTGAAAAACAATTTTGTACTTATTTTATATACATGTATATTTTTCATGTTTTCTACCCTGACAAAATGTGAGTTTTCTGAGGGCAGGCACTATTTCATTTTTATCTTTGTACCCCCAATGGGCCTGGCACCCTGTTGGTGCTTAATAAAATGACTGATGATATCACCCCAACCCCAAATTATATATACCCTCTAGAGCATTGCCCACCACTGCTAATTATGGAGGGTACGTCGTTCAGGATATACTTGAGAAGGTAAGGACAGCTGCCAGTACCTGGTAGAACAACGAACTTTTTAATACCTGCTGTGCATTTCTTATAATAAGACTGTTAGGGCTAAACCAACATTTACTGAAGACTAAAAACGTAAAGAATTTATCCAAAGTTATACAGCTGGTCAGTGGCACAGCAAGGACTAGAATCCAGATTTCTTGACTCTCTCTGGCACTCTTTCCATTATATTATATTTATATTACATTCCAGCTATGGAAACAAAAAATTATTACATTTATTACAATAAAGGACCTCAACAATATTGAATATAGAAAGAATTTTCCTAGTTTCCCCTTCTTAAATTTCTGCAGTGTCCTAAAGCAAATACTATTACTGAAGCCAAGGGAGCCCAAACATTTGTTTGGCTTTCATTTTTTTGCTTTATCAGTACCACTCCCATCTGTAATTTGCTGGTTGGTTTGTCTCTTACGTGGGTTTACTCCCCTGTTTTCACCACCAAGTAAGAAGGTACTCTGAGTTTTGCCTCTTGAAGGAGAAGGTATAGGCCAGTGTAAATATTCAGCTCCAAGCAGAGCACCTACAGTGCAACTTCAACTACTTCTACAGCACTTTATTCAGTTGCTAATATTCATAACGATGTTGCTGAAAAAGCTAAGCAATATTCACTATATTATAAGCTGCTTTTAGCTTATGAGAGAATGGCTGAGCTCATTGTTCCAGAGAGACTGAGGACTACTTTTGAACTTTTATTATTCCATTTATTATTTAAGAAAACCTGTTATTAATATAGGTTATCTCAGGAATTATTACATTTTGTTGACAATTATATCTATTTATACTTACTAAATAGTAAATACCTGATTTAAATTTTTAATAATAGAATAATTCATGATTCAACTCAGTTTTCTTTATAAGCATATTATTAATCCTTGAGAATTCTGAATAAAGTGCTATACTTAAAAAAATCTAGTCTTTATTTTTTGTATGAAGTGTTACTTCCTACTTTTAGTTAAAAATTAAAGAAGAACCTGCTTATTGAATGAAATACATTAATTAGTTTCAATGATTAATTTAATCTCTTCTTGCCTTTTGTTCCCTGTTCTTTAATAGAAATAGTAGTTTCTACATTGTGGAGACGATTTGTTTTACTTTACTAAGCCTTAAGAAAACATTGCTTATAAATTCCAAGGCCACAGAAAACATGGAAAAAAATATTACTGAAGTCTGAGTCCCTCAGGACTATCCCTTATGATACTAAAAAGCAAATTAGTCAATGTTTCAAGGATCTGTCATTTCATTGATAGTATTACCTCCAATGATGTGCTGTACTGTACTAATGCCTTCCCTCCAACTTACCCTCCCACCCCCATACAGTAGTCTTACCCAGATAATACCCCTAGGTCATAGAAACAGGAATTAGAGCTAAAATAACTCTTGAGGTAATTTAGTCCAACTTTATGATTTTACAGACAAGAAAAGAAAAGCTCAGAGGACAAGGTGGGTAAAATGTGGCAGATTCAGAATTTTAACCCAGGTCTTCTGACTCCAAGTCAAATATTCTTTTCATTCCAGCACACTGTAGTCATCCAGCGGCTGATGTAATTTGTGGCCTACTGCATCAATGAAGTCAAGATAGACCTGGCTCTTTGTAGGAGCTGGTGTCCACTGAGGAGAAGGGTGTAGTGTCCTGATCATAAGGGTCAAATCCCATCATCTCTGTGATAGTCAATCATAAAGTTTGTCTCTGCAGTACAACCACACCTCCCCAAGATTCCCTCACTAAATCACCTCCCCCATTCTGAACTGGACCTCAGCCCTTCAGGGCAGTTGTAACTAAATAGCAGGTGCCATTTGAAAACTCAGCCTCCCCTCTCTACTCCCATATATCCACTCCCTGACCCCAGCTCACCTCATGACTGTGATAGATAACCCTCCAAGAGCAGGCTTTGCATTTGGGACAATGAAATGACATTTGGGACTAAGACCTTCCCTCTTTTTGTTCTGGATGGGTAAATTGCACAGGATACACAGACATAAATAGGTTTCAACATAAAGATCTCACCCCACATAATCAATCGTCAAGTATTGTTTCTTCTTTCACATTTACTTCATCTGTCCCCTTTTCTCTAGTACCACAGCCACCACATTAGGTCATCTTCCACCTGCACTATTCTATAGCCCCCTAACTGGTCTCCCAGACTCATCTCTCCCCTTTCTCTAATCCATTCCCAATCAACTTTTTTATTGGTGCTTTATCAAGTGCCTAAAAATTGCTTTATTAAGTGCTTTCTATGTGGTAGCACCTGACAAAGTGATTTTCCTAGTTCTCAGCTGACCATGCCACTCTCCTGCTCAATAAGTTCCAGTGACTCCCTATTGACTCTAGGATGAAATATTACTTTTTATTTTTTTGTTTAAGCTTTATGACATACAAAATTACTAGCAAAATTGTACCTGTATGTAATTTATAAAAAAGCATATACCATATTTCACTGCATAATTATTGCAGATTTTATGGCAATTTTGTAAATGGTGGGGTGCGACCATTATGTGAAACTTTAAAAAAATTGTGCTGGTATTACTTAAAAATTATTTATTACTAAACTGCCTTTGGTGCAAGATTAGGATGAATGGAATACCTGTGAATATATGATAAAATGGGATGATGACAATGTGCATGCTCTGAGAATTCTAGGCTCACAGTATGCAATGTGCAAGAGATAAATGCCTACCCATACGCCACTGGTAAATATACATTGCTACTCTGTTTACCTTTTAAGCAGCAGGACAAACAGAATTATACCATGCGATGATTATAAGATGAAAGGTTATAAATCAACTTTTCGACTAAAAAAAAAAAACCACCCAGGGGGCAATGATTATGCAGTGAAATACCTTACATACTGAACATGCTTGCTTAAAAACTGTTTTACTGATGTCAGTGCAAGATAAAGTTTAGACACTGGTACTCTACAGGACAGGTGATAGTGTAGCCTCCAAGAACCCAGAGGCTTAAAAACTATGATTCATTTCAATTCGTAATTTCATTTATTTATAAATCACCTACTATGGGCACAGACGTAGGAGCTGATGGGATGTCAGAGCAGGCCTTTTAGTGAAAGGATAACTTCAGGGCTACAGTCCTGCCATCCCTTAGAAAGGTGGCCTTAGCAGAAAAAAATATTCTGATAGCACTTCAGTTCCGCCACATGAATTTTAAGAATGACGCTAAGAAATGAATTTTGCTGCCTGCCATCAAAGGGAACCACCACCTAAGAAGCAGAAACCCCCAAGTCTGTGCGGATTTGTCTCCCTTTCTTCTATCTCTCCTCTCAGACTAAAGCAAGGGCACTTTAATGTTTCCACAAAATCCGTTAGGATGGTATAACATATTTAAATAAACAGAAACCCCAGGTGGGGAGGGGAGGGAACACAAGAATCGCATTCTTATTGTCGATGATCACCTGTTGTGACTGTAGCCCCCCACAAAAGGGTCTGAGAGATACCCCAGCCAGACGCCAAAATGAAGGGGAGGGGGAAAAAATGCGTGGCTAACAGGTATTTTTTTTTAAAACGGAGAAAAAAAAAAGTAAATGCTTTTTCTTCTTAAGTCCAAAGTCCAGAGTGGATTCAGCTCCAGATGGAGGCAGAAAGGCCTGAGGTGACTCCTGGGCCCTTACACCTGAACCACTTGGGCTGTGAGTACCTCCTTACAGCCCCTCAAGCTCGCCCCGCCTACACCTGCTTTTCCCCAGAGCTGCAAAGCAGCACCACTCATCCACCAGCTCCAAATGACAGCTCCCAAATGTGCAAGCGCGTTCGAGGGACCGACAAGCTCCGCCCAGCATCACGTGGCAAGGACACCGCCCCACCCCCCTTCGCCTCCTCCACTAACCAAGAGGAAAGAAAACACCCAACAAACCTCTTCTTACACATGCGCAGTGGGTTCATAAAGTCTCAACCCTCAGTGGGCGCCTCTGCCTACGCATGCGCGGTTTCCAATGCGCTGGGCGCTGTTACCTATCCCTGGTGCTGGGTACACCTGCGTAGAAAGAAGCCCATCCTGGCCTGGCGGTACATGTCAGGCTGGGGAGTGACGGGCAAGGTGTAGCAGCCGTAGATTTTGAGAATTGTCGAAGAAGGATAAGGGAGTGGTGGGGAGGGAAGGGTTAAGGGGGAAGAAACGGACCGATAAGATCGTTTCTGTTCCCTAAGGCTCAGCTTCTTGAAGTGCCGGAAGAATTGGTACGAGAACATACCAGTCAGGAAATGAGCCGCTAAAGGGACCCACTGCGCAGGCGCTTTATGTGGAGGGGGGGTGTTTGTGAACTGGGAGGAGAGAGCTGAGGGAGGGCCATGTGGCTCCGCCCCTTCCCTCCTCGCATCACGTGCAGGAGGAGTCCGGGGTCATGTGAGCCCTCCGATGGCTGTGGGGTTCTAAACTACGGCGAGAGAGGGAAGGAAGGAAGGGGTGCTAGCCCGTGAGAAGCAGGAAGAAGGCGCGCGCTGGAGGGAGGGGTGCGCCGCCGCGCTCGACCGCTTCTCTTCCCCCAACTTTCCTCTGGTTTAACTCCTGGCGGCCGGTGCGGTGTGAGGTAGCGCGCTCTCGCGCCGGGAGCCGGCTGCCCATCCCCCGCCGGGGCCGCTTGTGGGGTGTGAGGCGTCCGCGGCGGGCAGGACACCCCGATCCGCTCTGGTTCCGGTCCCATCCCATCGCTCCCCTCCCCCACCTCCCGCCCCGAGCTCCCGGAGCCCAGTGCGCGGCCCGCACCCCGCGCCATCGGCCCCGGCCCCGGGATGCAGAACGTGATTAACACGGTGAAAGGGAAGGCGCTGGAAGTGGCCGAGTACCTGACCCCCGTGCTTAAGGTAACCGGCCTCGGCCCCGGCTTAGAGGGCGACTAACCGGGACTCCTGTCCCGCCGCCCCCGCCCGGGAGAGCTGGTGGGATGGGGGATGGGGATCCATTGACCCGCTGCCCCCGAAGGGGACACTTGGTAGAGACTGCACAAGTCGGTGTGCGACCCTTGAGCTGATGCTAGGGAACTGCCTGGATGCCGCCGGGAAGTCAGGACTAGGGAAAGCCATGGTTCCTGTTACCCGGGCGACCCTCCCTCAAAAGGATTTCCTTAGGACCTGCTGCTGCTGCCAGACTCCCTTCTCTCCTTCCACTCTTCCCTGCTCCCGTTGCTGTTCACACTATTATTTTTAGGTTTTCTTGGCCTCTATTATGTTCCTTGTTCCAGTCCTTACTTCAGTGCTTAAGCGTATAATGGGATTACGTGGTCGTCTGACCGCAGAGCCAGGAGCAAATGTGGGTGAGGGTTGCAGAGGGGCAGATTTTGGCATCCTGTAAGGAAAAACGTCCAGAAAACTAGTCGTATCAAAAGATGGGATGGGGTGCCTTGGAAAGTAAGTGTGTACTTCATCTCTTTCTGGAGGTCTTCATGACCATTAATGCCCAACGTCAGAGGCTTGGGAATTCCTTAGGTACCACTTGAAACTAGCCAACTTTTGAGGTCCTTGCAGCGGCGGTGTCAAACCCAAATAGAAAACCGATCCCTGCTGGCCACATATTGAGTTAGAAAACCACAAAATTAACATTGTGTTGTATTATGTTTTTGATTTATTTTGTAAAACATTTCCCAGTTACGTTTTAATGTGCTCCTGACAGTACTTGGAAGTTTTGCTACCTGAGTTTGACACCTCTGCTTTGAGGTACTGAGATTCTGTAATGGATGGCAGGGCTGTTGACTCAGAAACTTAGAGCTTAAAACGGTCATATTGGGAATAGTTTAGAATAAAGTTTCTTGACTTAACTTGAAATACATTGATTGAACTCACAAGTTGTTGGGTAGTGTAGATGTGGTATCTAAGGGTATGGACTGCTAGGATTAAAAGGGGTCAAGGAAGTTTTGGAGCAAAGTAGAGAAATTTAAACCTATTTTCATGCTGAAAAAGTATTTACTGGACTTTTGATTTTAGTTGTATAAGGCTGTGAAATTCCCTCTGCCAATCTATATGAGCATTCCCTCTGAAATTTAGTGTTAGAGAGTTGGGGGTGGGGGGAGAGGGAAGGCAAGGCGGATTAAGAAGTTGTGACTTGCCCAGGTTTGTACGGCTGGTATTGTGGAGGCCCTTTTCTTTATCTACTATGTCCCTGCTGCCACTCACTGACAAATTGTTGTTTGTACTTCATAAATACAATAAGTACTTTGAGTGCACAACATTTTAATCTGGTTGGGGCTGCACTTGGGAATTTTGCTGCTGGGGTTTGACCCCTCAGCATTACAGCCTTAGTGAATAGAGAGGAAAACTTTTCTATGCAGTATATCCCTTTATCATTTCACCTTAAGTCACCAGAGTTGTTCAGAAGACAGGTTTTTGGGAAACATGACCCTAAACTGACTTAAGATAACAAATACTCTAAATTGTTTTTTTCTTTTCCTCAGCTAGCTATTTCTGGTTAATATAATTAGCACCAGATGTAATCTTGTGGACTTTAGTAGGAACAGATGTAAAATTAGCCCTCTTAAATTATTGATAGTTTTTCTAATGAAAAATATTAACTGCATTATAATGCATATTGCAGGAATTATAAAAATTGTTTTCTCATTACCTTTTTAGAAAACAAATTTGTAGATAATGAGGCTGCTTCCTGCTTTTGTACCTTATATGCCATTAGAATTGTGTAATGGCTTTTTGTATATTCCCACTGAAGAACAAATAATGGTCATTAGGGGTATCTGACTTTCCTTTAGTCTTATTTTTAAGAAATATGTTAAAATTCTTAGTGAGAATTTAAACTTCTTTGAAAATATCTAAGACCTAGTTTATTTAAGACAAATAGAAAGCTATACCTGGCAAGCCAGAAACAATTTAAGTCCATAGCTATAGCTCAGAACATTAGGTCATCATGGAGGGAAAATGTTTGTTGGGCTGTATTTTCATACTCATTTACAAGTTTCTTTCGAGCTTATGTTTCTTTTGCCTAAAACTTTTTTTTTAACCTAGGACTTAGAATTTAAATTCTTGCTCAGCTTTGAATTTTCTGTGCGGTATGACGTCTAGCAAATCATTAAATTATCTAAAAAATGAGAATAATAGTTTGCACCTATGTCAAAAACAAATACTGCTTTTGCATATAATTTTAACTATTTAAAATACAGATGTGTTGAACCAAGCATTTAGAAGGAACCTTTGCCTTGAAAGTAAAGAAAAATGAGGTAACTTAGTTGAGTCGAATGGGAGTTGCTATTGTGTATGGCGTATACTGTTAGAAATGCAGTAAACACAAATGAGGACGCCTTTTTCTGTGAAAGACCATAGGCCTGTAGAAAATCAGTTGAGAATCACAAATAAAATGTAACTTTGGATTTTTTTGGGGGGAAAGAAATTCTTTACTTTTAAAGTTAACAATAAGAATCTTTAAAATATTAAATTACATGTTATTTAGGAAAGCAAGTAGATTAGGGCATAGAACATCTATTTGGCTTCTTGGGCCCAACTCTGTATAATTAGCTAGTTGTCTAACTTTGGCTAAGTCACTTTTCTGGGTCTAATTTTTTTAGGGGATTGTAAACTTCCAACTCTGTATAAAATGAATAATAAATTTTGAAAATTAAGCAAAAAACTTCGTTTAGTTGGAAAACTCGAGTAAAACTTTTAATGAATTACTTTGAGACTTTTAATATTAAATTAAAATCCTTTAATTTAGGCTAAACAGAATTGATAGTAAAGTGATAGTAAACTAGTGTAGACTTCACATCATCAGCAGGAAAGTTATTTCTGAGCAATTTGATTGTTGTCAAGGAAGGTTGAAAATAGTACTAAGTTTCTGAATTCCATTACTAAGATTTTTCCAGAATCTAATTGAGGAGAAATTAGATAAGATTTTAGTACTTTTAAAGATCTCTAAATGCCTTTGATACCATTTCACTTGCTTGTGTAGTAAACATAGTGAATTTGTAAGGCTTATTGTGTATAAAGAGCTCTAGTTTTATGCTATGTCAAAGTGAACTCTTTTTTTGGTTTATTTTAGGAATCAAAATTTAAGGAAACAGGTGTGATCACCCCAGAAGAGGTAAGTTTAATTTCTTTTAGATTTATTTGTAGAAGATTTGTAGTATTTAGCTCTGATTTTCATAGTTTGATAAATTCTGCAGTTCTGTACCATTGAAGGGGTTGTCCTCATCAATAAGATCATGATCCATTTGAATCATAAGCCCTAATTGTAGTAAATTATTGGTTGTATTCCCTTCTCATGTTAAAAATATCCTGAATACTTACCTTGCTTGGAGTAAGATTCATCCCTTTCCTCCATTGATTACTGATTTTACAAAAATGTACAGCTTAGGACTATTTCTGTAGAAGGAGTTAATTCTTCCTCTTTTTCTACTTTACCAAATTTCTTTATAGTTCCTCTTTGCATATGTAGAAAATCAGGTCATCCAAGCTCTTTTCAGGTTTATGTGGCACTGATGCTTGATTTACCTTTACCTGTGCAAAGCAGCATGTTTTCACATCCCCTTTTTAGAGACTGTTCTACAACGTTTACATTTTCTTAAGCTTTTCTAAAAATGTTCCAAAATTCTGTTCAACAAGTATAAAGCTTCTACTGTGTGCAAGCTACAATGTTAGGCACTGCTTAAATGTTTAAATTGAATATTTCTATTTATTATACTGAATAGTTGCACCCTTTCAGTATTCACTCTTAACAAATAAAGTGGAACCCCTTTAATGATGGACTAAGGGAATAGAAGGTAATATACATGCTACAGACTATATAGTGATATTCTATTAGGTTTTTTTATGATGAGGCTGTGTTATAAGGAATATGAATCCACCTACAGTACATTCCAAAAATCTGTGTAATAGTGAGTTTCTGTTAAATTCTAGACAGTTTGCTTTTGTTTGTCTCTTACTATAGGCATATGTCCTGATTAAGCTGATACTGTAATGCTTAAGAGCCTAAAAATTAGACCAAGAAGTCATAAAAGCCATTGCAGAGGGTGGTAGCCTGTTATATAGCTGCCCTCATATACCCTGTGTGCTTTAGTATGTCTCCTACCTATCTGAATATCATTTCTTTGACGGTCTCTTAGTCTATTGGGGGAGCAAATGAGGGGTGGAACAAGTCTTGGTCCATTTGCAATCTAAATTTACCATTTACATAAGCATATGATTTAATTTTATAAGCATGTATCAGTTTTATTCTTTGATTCTTTTAGATACCATTGACCCATATATCAGGTTTTATGAACAGTTGAAAAAGTTACATCTGGTTCTTTTTTAAAAATATTCTTCGAAGTAGTACAGATCTTGAGGTCTTTTGTTATTTAAGCTTCTCCCAATTGGCTTTCCTTCCAAAAGAGAAAAAAACTGTCATAAGCAGTTTGACAATGTAACTTTGTTACTTTGAAGGAAAAAAACTAGTTTGTCACTTTTTAAAATGAATTGTGTTGGATAATTTTATGAGCATGGCAGACTTCAGTGAGAGAATTGGTTCTTCTAGAAGAGTAGTACCATGCTTAACACAGTAAGAAAGTGTGAGTGCCAAGAAGGCAATGATATATTTTTAATTTCTTGACCAACCTTTGAGAAAAGCTAATAAAATTTTAATTTTAATACAGTTCACTTTTACACACGTACAAAAAATGTATTTAGGCATGATTTTTTGACTGTGGTTCTAAAGAGTCGAAAGCCTAAAATCCATGCTAAGAAAATTGAGTTTGGGGAAGATAGATTTCTTTAAAAAAAAAAAAAACAAAACTCTGTTGATATCTTTTTTTACATCACTTTCATTTCCATATGTGTGTATGCGTATACACACATACACACACACACACGTATACATATATGTGTGTGCATGTATATATATATATATATATATATATATATATATGTATATATGTATATTTGTCCTTCCCCTCCTCCTCCACCAAGAGAACCATCCTCTATAACAAAGAGTACACGATAAAAGTTAGTTCAGCACATCAAGGCAACACACTAACCAAGTCTGAGAGTATATGCATTCTTCCACACCATAGCCTTCCACCTCTATGAAAGAGGGAGGTACATTTTGTCATGTTTTTTCTTCACTACCAAACGAAATCATTGTAATTATTTAGAGATCAGTTCTCCGCCCCCCCCCCCCACAGTTTTTTCTATTAACATTTTTGTAAGTGTTGTATATATTATTTTCCAGTTATGCTCGCTTCATATGATTTTTCCCATGCTCCATATTCCTATAGTGTAGTTATTGTCCATTACATGCAGTTACTACAACTTGTCCATTCACTGGTTGATAGAGCAGATATTTTTCTAATATAGGTGGTCTCCCAGACAAGTTTCACTGTCTAAGATAACATGGTACAGTTATATGATTGTTTTTATTGCCTACCCTCTCCTTTTCCTCTATTTTACTACAAATGATTGTAGTGTAGATGGACTATGCTAAGCCAGTGCGCGCAGCTTTATCTGGTCTTTCTTATGGCTGGGTGTTTGCTCATTTATAAGACATTTGTAGTTAAGGGCTATTGAACAGTTTGAATGATAGCTCACATTTATATAGTGCTTTAAAGTTGATAAAGCACTTTCCTCACAAGAGCTGTACTTGATAGATAGTGTCAGTATAATCTCCATCTTATAGTTGAGGAAACTGAAGTTGAGAGAAAGTAAGTGACTTGCCCATGGTCATGAAATGTCAGGTGGGAATTGAGCCCAGACATCCTAGATTTCAAGCCCAACTTTCCACTGTCTTTCTAGCTGTTTGACATCAGGGGCTGAGCTCATGGCCTTGGTACCATTCACTAAAACATCTAATAAAAGCTTGTTTCCTAAAGTGCTCTCTTTTATAAAAGGCTTAACCAGGTCAGCTGGTAGCAACTATACAAATGTTAAGTGATTTTTGGATGAAGAGGGTGCAATTATAGGAGTGAGGTTAGACCTGTAACTGGAATAGAGGGGGGACATAAAGTCCCTGAAACCTCCTAGCTTACAAAGGGGATGCTGCTATGAGCAAATGCTTCCTTACTCTGTGGCTCTCTAATATGGTTGAGTGAAAGCAAGTTGGAACAGCAAAATTGTGATGTGATGGGATTGTGTCTTTTATCTTGCTCTCTCTTGGGCTAAAATATCTCTAACTCTTTCCATCTAATTGCATATTGTGGAGGTATTATGGTAGAGGAGAGAGATTAAAAATATGCATTACTTACCTGCCTGTAAAAAAAATACTTTGAACATTGATGGGAGAACTATAGCTTAAAAATATTTTGAGCAAAAAAAAATGTTTTTAAAGCAAAACAGGATTAAATATGAATTCTGTCTATCATTGAGTAAGGTGGCATTGATTCTGTTGAGTACTATGAACTGATAGCATGTTGCATAAAAGTCACTAAATAAAAGCTAAAGTTTTAGTAGTATTGATGCATTCAAGTCAGTAACTGAAATTTAATGTCTGAGGTATGAAGCCATTCATGGTAGGAAGTAAGAATGCAAAGGTACCCTATTTATCTGATAAATCTCAGCTTTTTTATGGTATTACCTTTCCTTAGAACTTGTTATGAGACACTTATGGAAAGGAAGATACAATGATATTGGCTATGCATTCTACATAGATATATTGAAATTTTGTGTCTCAACTTCGCTATTAACGTTTTAAGAAGATATTCTATTCTCAATTCTACTGCTACTTGCTATGTGATTGCTTCTTTTTTCTGAGCCACAAGTTCTTCATCTGTAAATGAATTTTGTTGGATTAGGTGACCTCAGATCCCTTCCAGGCTTAAGAGTATAAAATTATCTTACTGTTATCCTTTTCTTAAAATGTTATTCTCAAAGTGTTTGATAATATTATGTTAATCCATAATGAATCGACATAAAAGAAATTCTTTTTATACAATATTGAAAGCTTATGGAAGATGTGTCTCTTTTTCAGTGCAGTATACTCTTTAGCAATAAATGATTGGGGAACTAGTAGTAGTTGGGAAAATGTGCATGTCCCTTGCTCAAGTTAGTTCTCACCACAAAGTATATTTGTCAGGATATCAGACTAGTCTAAAGAATATGTTCTCTATTTTACATTAAGATGAGCCTATCTGTTGACCAGACTGAAAAATAAAATAATAGGTATGACACTTTTAAAAAGTTATACTATTTTGGTTTAGAAATACATGTTTGCCTTTGCATATTATGCAGTTTGTGTAGTTGGTGGATTCTGATTCATACAATGTCTAGAAGTTCTTCAAACTTCAAAAGTAAGTCTTAAACCTTATTACTCCATATATCTCTTCTTTGTGTGTCCATCACTGGACACTGGAATGTACTCTTAAAATTGAGCACATTGGAAATGAAAAACACATACTACAATGTATGTAAACTTAATTCTTGTGTAGCTAGTATCAGTTTAATTCAATATTTTCCCTGTAAGTTTTTCTTAATTAATTTTCAGCTAATAACAAATATAAGACACTAGAATACATATAACAGGTTAGATGTGATCTTGCTTGGGAGCAGTGGAATAAATGAAAACTCTTTCAGGTCTAGGAAGTTTGTGATTTAGTGAATGTAAAGTAAAAGTGTCCAAGCAACGGTTAGATGAACACCTGTCAAATATAGAAAAGATTTCTGAATTTGGTAGGCAGTTGAATTAAGTAAATTCTAATTTCCCAACTGTCAATAAATGCATTTTATGCCATATCTCAAAATGTATAAATTCATATTTATATATGTGGGGACTTGTGATTGCATCAATGTAAGAAACTCCCAATGTGGAAACTGTTCACTGATTCATATAGACAGCTCTTTTATAACTTGTAGTCTTAGCGTTCCCTAAAAGGCACTGAGAAGTTGACAGTAGTCGCCCAGGAAATAATCTATTGGTACTGTGCTTGAACCCAGATCTTCTGGATTCTAAGGCTAGCTCTATCCATTATGCCACATTGCTTCTCATGGTTACTCATTCATAACCATTTTAAGTTGTAGCTTTATTTACTATATGCTTTGATCTTCATAGATGGTGGTTTTGTAATCCAGTGATAGTTATCGTGAACTCACATATTTTATTTCACTTCCGAATTTAGTTTAAACCTTTTTCAGTGTTTAAACACTTGAAATTTAATAATCATCAGTGATAGGTCTAAAGACAGGTAGAACAGGTTTAGTGTCTTAATGCATTTTAAATTTGTATGTACTGCTAAGGTTACCTAGGGTAATCAGATTGGCATTTTGCCACACGATATCCAATGATATTCAACCTTTTTTCTCCTTTCCTCTTCTTTCTTTTATCTTTCCTACAAACTCTGAATAGTTTGTTGCAGCTGGAGACCATTTAGTCCATCACTGTCCAACATGGCAATGGTAAGTAAACTTCAGTGGAGATTTAAGTTTAGACATAGGCTGTGGTTTGAAAATTATAGGAAGCTGAATTTTACACAATTGCAAAATATGCAGCTTTAGGGTTTTGATGTATTTACCAAGGAGCTTTTGATACTGAAAGTGTTTCAGTATTTCTCAAAGTGTAGTTAATAGAGAAGGAAGTGAAAATTAGTTTTGTTTCACTCTGAAAACAGAAATGGTTTTAGATTTTTAGATAAAAACCTTTTCTTTTTCTTCCTTGAATTTCTTTGTTAATAATTTGTATACCTCAGCTTTTGGTTATTTTGTTTTAAAAGCTCAAATGCCATTGAAACATGACTATTCTTTTTCAAAATGAATTTAAAAACATTTATCAGAGAGCGAGGTTTTAGGTAGTGCCTTTAATTCCCAGAATAATTTTTTGGAAAAAGAGAGTTTTGAGTTATATACCTCAATTTATTTAAGACTCAAGATAGGGACACATTTGGCTCAGCGGTTTCAAAAGTACAACTTCCTCTTCAGGAATTGATATTTTGAAAGACCTGCAATAGTCATTAAAACACATCTTGGCTACTTTGGTCTGCAGATGTAAGTTGGTGATTATAAAGTGGAGTCTATTAACTTCAAGGCTTTTAAAAGTAATTAACAGGAAAATCTCAATAAATTGAAGTAAAATTTCAAGAAAGACAAATATAAATAATAGAATATATAAAGGAAAAAAGTATTATTTTTAAGTGTATAGACAGTAACAATCTATAATGGCTAAAATAGTTTTCCTAAGAACCACTTTCATGGATCAGGATCGTTTGTACTTAATATTTTGTGTGAAAGTGCATGCTACTGGAATAGTCTCCCAAAGGTGGAGAAATATATCAGTACTTATTCTTACATTCTATATTTTTCTAGCAAAAATCTTTTCCACTGATAAATTCCTGAGGTAAATTTACGGAGATAAATTCCTGTCTACTGGTCATAAATTTGTAGGATCCTGATTTGTGTTTTGCTATATGCTATCCTCAAAGCTTAATTAACTAAATAGTTTTAGATAAGGGTTTTAGATGAGTTTCTCTCAACTGTGGTCTCTACCACTTGTGGATAGGAAATTTCTGCATTTACCTTAGTTTTGATTTTTAAACTAGAACCTTTGATCACTTACATACTTTTCAATCACATTTGCCACCTTCTTGGGATTTTCCCTCCCTGAGGCTCAATAGGGAACACATTACTGATCATTCTGATGACTGTTTTCTTCCGCCTTTATGTATGTTTTAAATTTACAGTTGAGTTCATATTTAGAAGCCATCTGATTTGGTATCTGGCAATTTGAAAAAAATTATCTTATACCCATTACCAAGCATGTGGTAATTCCTTAAGTAGCTTTCAAGACCGTTTGACTTGTCAAAAAATTTTTATTTTCACGGAAAACACGTTCAGTAAACCCTTTTATTTGCATCTAAAATTTTCATTAGATATACTTGCCATTGTGAAGATAATGTTCTTTTATATTTCCTTTATAATCAGAATGCCTGATCAAAATTTTAAATTCCTTGATTAATATAAGGGTTGGTAGCCTATATTTAATCCATAGATGGAATTTATTCTTTTTTTTTTTTTTTGGTACATTTAATGCTAATTAGTATGTTTAGTAAAGTTGGTGGTGTAGAATTGTTTTGTTTCTGCTTTGAATTCAGTCATAGTCCTGATTCCTGATCCACACTTCTGCTTGACATCCCTAAATAGGCATGGGACTAGCTTACACAAGTTTTGTGTTTGAATATGCTACTCCTAGATCATTTGCTCTAACTTCAATATGATTGGCATTGAACCTGATAAAGTAATATAATCGATTCTTAAGCTTGGTGAGAGGGGACAGGGTGAAAGGTGAGGTTGACAGGGTGCTGGTATCATTGCTGTAATAGAGTCCAGCATGTGGAAGGGCCAGGGATGCAGATAAGCCATAATTATGCTTGTCCACCTCAACTGCAGTGAGTGATCAACCTCCCAACAGATTTTTAACAAGTGTTTATGAAACAGACCTACTAATCAGAGGCTAGAATGCCAGCAAACAGAATAGCTTCCTATCTGGGACTCTAGCCACTAATTTGATGTTTAATTCAGAAGCAAGGCCATGGACAGAGACTTAATATATTTTAAATTTGGTAGAGATGAACTGTCCAAACTATACTTGGCACGAGATATCCTTTTATGTTGCCTTTCTCTCAAAAGTTAACAAATAGGATAAGGAATCTGAATGGGTGATGTAATGATTTTTGTTCTGAGAGCAAAAGTAGTTGCTAAGTAGTTCCATATTATTGTATCCTATTATATCTATGTTTATGTTTATTTGCACTCCCTTTTCTTAAATATTTCTTTTGTGGTATGTCTTAATGCATATCTAGTCATTATAAAATACCTATGTAGTTCGTAGTATAAATATCATCTGTTGAATGTTTAAGCAAATCACTTCCATGTTTTCCATATTTCTCTTTTATACATACTCTGAAAAGTGCTAATAATATTAGTTCAGCAAGGTACTGTACTAGGCCATTTTTTAAGAGTTCTCTGTGCTTCATTTTCAGGCTTATAAACATGATACTTTGTAATTTGTTTTTATGTTGATTTTGATTTATTTATTTGCTACTTTTTACTCTTTTAAGGGCTTCAGGGGAAGAATTGAAAGTCAAGGCATACCTACCAACTGGCAAACAGTTTTTGGTAACTAAAAATGGTAAGTTTTTTTTAAAATATTAATGAAATAGTATAAATCTTCTGGAATTATCAGATAAATGTAATTGCACAAAAACATAGAAACAAAAAAAATTTGTGGTCATCAAGCTAATTCTACATGGATTGGTAATACAATTACACTTGCCTTCTTAACTCTGAGAAAAGTTATGAAAACTAGTGAAATTATATACTATAAAAATGGATTATCTGAAGTTTTAGAAAGTCTTCTTAATTGCTTCTCTTTTTTTTTTCCACCAAAGTTTCACTTACTTTATTCCATGAAAAATCAGAATCTGTGTTGCATCTCATCTTTAACTAGTTTAATTTCGGCATAACACTGACAAGATAGTTGGATGTTCATTGCATCTATTCAGAGTAAATTGCACTTTACTTAGAGTTTAGAAAGAGAAGATTAAGAGTTGTTAACTGACATTAAAAAAAGCAGATAGCAAGACAGCTGAATTCATGAAATAGTATACATTAGAAGTTTTAAGTGTGCTTTTATCATAGTTTTGATGGGGTGCTTGTGCTTGGACCCCAGTTTTAAAAATCACATTTCTCCCTAGCCTCAAAACACTATCCCTGACAGTTTTCTCCCTAGCCCAAGGACACTATGCTTAGCAATAACTCATGAGTGGGCCCCAGTAAGACAAACTACCTTTCCCCACAGTTACTCATAATCAGGCCCTAGTAAAACAAACTATCTTTCCCCATCACAAGAACAAGCTGACCTCTGAAGAAATTCTCTTGTAAAAACAGGGCTATCTTGTAACCACAGAATTATCATGTATTGATTCCCAAAGTTATCATATTCAATCCAGAGGTCAAACTATAGATATCAACTCTCAAAACTATTGCACTACAGACATAACAGACCAAAAGTATACCCCTGAGAAACCCCTTCCCCTAGTTTCCAGTAGTGAATGACTCTTGTGACCAAGGTTGTAAGTTACCACCTAATTAGCATATCTGCCAAATAATCCACTCTTTTTCCTATATAAGCTTTAGCATCATTCCTGTTAAGTTGCAAGTTCTTTAAGGAGCTCTGCCCTCTATAATAGTGTAACTATCAATCTTTGCCACCTTGATTTGAAGAATGCTTGAGTCAGTGAATTCATTCCAGATGACTTTCTCCTGTACTCCGGTCCTCGAGGGGTCCCTGAACCTCCCAAATATCTCCTCCCCCAAACCTCATCAGTTTTATTCCCTTTAAATAAATGAATGTAAAATTATTAAAAAAAAAAAAAACTAGTTTGAGATTCTGTAAAGCAACCTAGCAAGCTGAAAGGCACCTCTACCACCCTGTTGACTGGCAGATGGTACCTTTCTCTTTCTTCACATCTGCCTCCTGTTTCCCTGTATGGACCATTAGAGCCATCCTTGTACAATGTCAGCCAAGTGCCTCAATGTCACCTCTTTTGTCAACCCACTTCCTTCCATGTCTGGGCAGATAAGATAGTGGCATCACCAAAAATCAAACCTTTCTAGCACTTTTCCTGGCAGTTTTGCCAGTCAGAGAGTTTTATGCAGCAAAATAAGTATAGATAATGATTCAGATCCCTTTTTAGGAGCATTTTAAATATGGTGTCTGTTGAAGGTATTTGTGTTCTTCCTTTGTGGACTGAAGATTTACCAGGAAAAAACTCCTTTTTCCTTAAAGGATCAGTTAATAACTGCATTTGTCAATTTTCTTTAGTGCCTTGCTATAAGCGGTGCAAACAAATGGAATATTCAGATGAATTGGAAGCTATAATTGAAGAAGATGATGGTGATGGGGGATGGGTAGATACGTATCACAACTCAGGTAAGTAAAGAAATTGGTGTTTAGTAAAGGGCAACAGAGTGGCGTATATAAAATTTGAACAAGCTTCATAATCTTTTACAACATTCTTTAAGCAAAAATTTTTCATGAGGTTTAGTTTTACCTGCAAAGAACTTTTTTAAGCAAATAGGAATAAAAGATATAAAAATTTTACTCTAAAGAGTACTAGATTCCAAAAGAACTTGTAATCCCAGCTGTTCTTTAGAATTAGTTCTTCTTTCATTTCCCTTTTCTTATTTTTTTAAAAAATAGCTAAGTTACATATTCAGTGACAACAGTTCTGCAGTTTACTTGTTTCCCTTTCTGTACTTCTCCCTCAGCTGACTTCCTAGAATGTAACCTCCTTGAGGTCAGGGTTCATGTTCTATTTATCTTAAATGTCATCCCCAATACCTTGCAAATAGTAGGCACTTGATGGATGTTTGAATGAATCTTAAAAAGGTTCTCAGCTGATTGTTCTGCTTTGACCTATGTCTCTATACATTATAAGCAGTTCATTTGCAAACAGTTTAAAAATAATAATAGCTTACATTTATTCAGCACTTTATGGTTACAAAGCTCTTTACATATATTGTCTCATTTGGTCACACAGCCAGTAAGTGGTGGAGCCAGGACTTGGACCCAGGTCTTCTGACTACAAATCCAGTGCTCTTTCCACAAGTTGTAAGTTGGTTATTTGGAACTCCATTTTCCCATAGAAACATTATAAATGGCTAAGCTTGTTTTATCTGTAGTATAGCAAAAGTATGGTACTAATAGTATTATTTTAATTATATCTAGCTACCATTTATAACACTGTTTCTATGGAAGAATATATTTTGAGTCCCAACTTGTAATAGTAGGAACATATCCTCCTACTCAGTAACTTGTTAGCTTTCTACACCTCTGCATAATAGAAGACAGCTCTTTACATCTCCAAGTCTACATAAGAGAAAAAGCACCTTTCTTCAATTCTACATACATCTGCCTTAAGAGAAGGCACCTCTCTACATGTCGCCATCTGCGTAAGAGAAGGTACTTCTCTAGGTTGGTCATCTCCTCCGTGTTCAGAAAATGGGTATAAAGGGAAGTTTGGGGAGGTGGAGGTTGGAAGGGATTACTTTTCCATACCTATTCTGTGTGTCATCGGTAAATTAAATTTTCTTAGTTGGATAGCACCTCTAATCCCAAAGTTCACGGCTACATTTAAATTTAAAATATATTGACGCTTTCCCACACTGGTAGGCATTTGGAGCTCCTTTTATCTTAACCTTTCCCAAAAGTTTTGAGCTACTGTGTTTTGTAATATTAGAATTTTACTGTGCCTAGAGGATATATCAAAGAGAAAGTATTGTAAGGTGCTCTGTGGTCTCTGATTATTTCTTTTGGTGAGAGAGTTGTGTTAATGTTAATGAGATTTTAAGTTCATTCACTTTGTAAGCCAGTTAGTTTTAGTTTATTCTCTTACCATGAGCTGGACCCAGGTTCTAGGCCAGCTGTCTTGCAAATGCATATCATTGGTTGCAGAAAGGAGTGGAATCAACACACTCATCACTTCTACCAGAAAAGACAGCTCAGTGCATGACCTAACCATTCAGGAAGTAGTAAATTCCCCATCACCAAATGCCTTCAAGCAGAAGCTGATTATTGTTTAGATGGTTCATGCTTCATGATAGATGATTTGTTGGGTCTCTTCCAGCTCTGAGATTCTGTTGTGATGGTCCAAAAGCATAATTTTTGTGTGTGAAAGGCTACACAGTTTATATTATAATGTATTTTTGTGTATATAGGAAACACTAATTCTTAGAAAAAATATCTTTGACCTTAAATCCTAAAATTGATTTTTTTAATGCCATGTGCTTTTCCAACAGCCCTTGAGAAAGTGACCTTATATGTAAGAGTAATTTCAGCCTATTCTCTCCTGCCATTGTCAGTGGTAGTTCTGCTTCTAAGAAATTTTGATTGAATTGGGATTACTATTGTATTTACATTGAACCACTTTTTTTAAGGGAATAAAAGTACATTTAGCTCTTGCATAATTTCTGAGAATCATTTCATAATATTTTAACATTTATAATGAATTTTATAATGAATCTGGGTGTAGCCATTATTTCATTGTTAACAAACCCAACCGCCAGTAGAATCTTTATTCTAGAGTAGTATGAGTTATGCCCCTAGGCTTTAGTGCAGGCATTTGGAGGATTGATATATCCAAGTATTATAAAAATAGTATAAGCACTAAAGACAGTTGGCAGTTGACTTCTGGTTCCCTAATGTGTATTTTCTTTCCATTCTTGTCAAAGCAGCTAGTCAAAGTGTTGGCAGATTTCTAACTTGGAAGCAATATAGAATAGTTTATTGCTGCCAGCTCTTTGGCTCAAAAATAAACATTTTTATAGTATATTCTTCTCAAGATATCTAGGTCCTGGAGATTGTAGAGTATCTCTCTTTACACATATCTAGGATTATTTATATTCTTCTGAAGCAATAGTTCAAGTTTTGTTGGGAAAATCTTTTGGAAATGAGTTTGATACAGATGAATATTTTTTAGACCTTTAATCTGTTAATAGAAATATCCATGAATAGAATAAGTTATTTTAGCACATAAAACTAATTGAGAAATAATATAACTTGAAGTGTAGGACTATGAGTGAATAGACATAATTTTATTAATTATAAGATATGAAATTTCATTGGGCTTCCAGTGCCTATATTTGTAAAGTGCAGTTATCTCCTCCTTAATTTTTAAGCAAGTTGTGAGGATTTCATTAGCATTTTAAAATATATTGGCTCCCTTAAACAAAAGAGTCTATATTCATGCCAGATAATGGAGAATTTTTAATCTAATATTAGTAATTCTGACCTGTTGAATTTTATAGGTATTACAGGAGTGACAGAAGTAGTTAAGGAGATTACCCTGGAAAGCAAGGTATTAGTTTCATTTCTTATTTAATATGAAGAGTATGTTAAATTTTTTTTTAAGTTAAATTCTCACATCAATTTATCTAATTCAAATGTTGGACTAATCTACTATCAAAATTCAGCTTTTTGTGTAATTTTTTTTCTTGTATAAAACTTTTATTGTTTCCTCCTAAGCTTTTCTCCTTATTTTCCTAAATCTATCTTGTTTAGGAGGTTTTTGATATTCTAGATGTGGGAAAACCTCACTGGTTCGTATAGATTGGCAAGTTCAGTCTGAATTACAGACTATTTTAAGATAAAAGTAATTTCATGTTCAAGTAGCTAATAGAAATTATTGGTGGATTTTCTTGCTTTAAAAATAAGATTGCATGTGCAAAGCAAATGATAAGCAGACGTAAATAGATGTTTACTGGCTTTTGAAAATTGTACCGGTCAGTATTTCTCGAGGTACTTTAAACATTCTCTCAGCAATTTTTTATGTAGTATTAATTTAGAAAGCATTTTCTTCCTAGAAACTGAAAAAGGACACTTTAGCTTAGTGGTTGTTAAAAATTATCACAAATTATGAGGAAGTTACTTCAAATTAGTGAGGTTTTACTTTAAGGTAAATATGTTTTTTCTATTAAATTTTTTGGTGGAAGGATATTCAGATTAGGGAGATAGTTTTCTTATGCTGAGGATTTTACTTAATAAATGGATATGCTATACTATCTAGCCAACTCTAAATTAGAGAGGTGTGTGGTTATTTTAGTATTTTTTTTTCAACCATGTAAAAACCACTCTTTAAAAAATTATACAGCCCCTACTGTACATGTATATGTATGTATGCATGCATGTATATATACATATTATAGAGAGAGAAAGTTGCTCATTTATTCTGACATGACTAGAGATACTTGATAAAAGAACATAAGAATATCTGAATTAATAATAGTAGACAAAAAGTCATGACTCATTCTCATACGTTAAGCAGTAGACATTTCCTTTATTTTGGTGTAATGTTGATCTCCCATTATTTCTTGAGTATTATGCTGGGTTTAATAGAAAATTTGTTAAAATTTATTTTTAAATTTCTGCATGACAAACTTTAGTTTTCCCTTAGGATAAAGCTTTGTACTGATTGATAAGTAACTCATGGAGGCTAACATTGACAAACTTCTTTTTAAAGAGGTGATGAAGGCTAGTTAAAAGCTTTACTCTGATGACTTTACTTTTTTAGAAGCAGTTTCTGTTCACTGTGATAATCTTTCCTTGCTTCTATCTCTGTTTTGCATTTGGCAAACGACTTCTGTCATTTATCACCTGGCTGTTGCAAGCAAATACATTTGTCAGGCATGAGTAGACCGCTGCTATGAATATTTCCACTTTCTGTTGCTATTTCACTTTCATCCAGGTTTGTATGTTGTTTCTACCATATGGGATAAAACCTCCCATGTTGTAATCATTTGCCAGATGTTTCCTCATTTGCAGATTCACTTCTGTTTGAGATATTTTGTCATTAAAAGATGGCATAATAGCACTTGTTTTAGTGGCAAGCAGGATAGGTAAAATGATAAGGTAGATGAATATAGATTTAGATTTTATCGTGTTTATTATATTCAATTGAGATTTACTGAATGTCACTCATGTAAAAATGATGGTTCTTTGTGGAGTATATATGTAGCTTCAACCATACATGGTGTAGTTTACATGGTAAACAGTATTGTTGCATCCTAGAATTAATTTAGGAAGACTTAAGTTGAGGACTTTAAGCATCTAAAGTGTTGCAATTAAGCATAATTTTTGCTTTAGTTAGAAATAGGATATTGTTGGGAATTTAGCAGGTAAGTACATTTTTTAGTACTTATAGAACAAGATATTTATTTCACCCTGAGATAAATTATGTCAGAGATAAAGTTTAACATTTTTTTCTCATGAGGGACTAGATTAACTGAAAATATTTTCTATTTTATTGACAATCTCTGTTTTTAAGTGATTTTTTTACATTATACTATAATTGATTTTAAATGTCATTTTCAAAGGATAGTATAAAACGAGACTGCTCAGCTTTATGTGATGAGGAAGAAGAGGAAGATGAGGGAGAAGCAGCAGATATGGAAGGTATTTTTCCTTTGGATTTGACTGAATCATTATAGAATACTAATTTGAGAATGATGTATGTGATAGATGTAGCAAAGTCCTTAACCAGATAACATTCTTGAAATAATAAAGTATAGAATGGTACGTAATGTGAATTTACCTGCAGACTGGGGAAGGACGAGAAGGAAGCAGGAAAGGGGCTGCAGAGCTATAGGAGGAGGGGCCTGCACACGGTTCAAGGCCAAGTGGGGACTGGGGACAGAAGGAAGAGCAGGAGGGGGAACACTTAGCACTGGGACAGGTGTATCCCAGTGTGGATTGATGGAAAACAGATGGGGAAGAGACATTTAGGCAGGTGGGTGGAGCAGGCAAAGGTCTCCTCTCTCAATGCCTGAGGTCTTTAGCCAAGCCTCCCTTCCTTCTTGTCTTGTATCTCTCCATGTCTCTGTTCTTCTGCTTTCAGTTGGAGGGTTTTTTTGTTTTTGTTTATCTTTTAGTGGAAGGGAATGAGCACAGAGCACTGAGCTGAGACAAGAGTGGAGAGAGAGAGAGAGAGACCACAGTACTGTACAGTCAAGTAACCACAGGTGTTTTTTAGGAATGTGTGTTTCTTTCAGAATTCCTTATGTAAAATTGAATTTGTGTAATGTGAATTTATGTTATATGAGAGCTGTGTGTGTGTGTGTGTGTGTACACACACTATTTATGTAGTAAATTAATTGCCGCTATTACATAAAGAAATAATGTTATATACTTCACTGACTTATGGGGGTGTCTGCTTATTTGCAGAATCACATGGTTAAAACTTGTGTTCTTTAGTCAGAAACCTTGTATAATCTGTTCCTAGTTTACAGAGAAGACTGAAAACATCTTCCTGTTTTGTGATTCTGGAACTTTCACATTATATCTTAAGTGTAATGACCAGTGGGGAAAGACCAGCTTTGTCATGCTGATTGTTCTTAACGAGCTATGATCTGTACCAGGCTAAAAGGTTCCAGATGTTTTATTCTGTCTTTTACCAGGTAGATGAAATTTGTGTAAGAGTGCTATGTTATAAATCCATCCTTTTTCTGTTTACATCAATACTTTGAAGATCTATGATTGTATCGGAGTAGTACTTTCTCCAGTGATGCAGATTGCAGCAGTCTGTATTTTAGTAGTTTGTTAGTTGCTGGGCTCTTAAAAAAAAGTCGGTATCTCATGGCCAAAATTCTGGTGAACAAGTCTCTCCAAATGAGCTAGTTACCTTTAGAAAAAAAAAATTCTGCTCAGAGGTTCTGTGATTGAGCTTTTCCAACTTGGTAGAAGGGACATCAGCTTGTGCTCTGCAGACAACCTTGTAATGGCCCAGGTTAACTTCACATTACAGTGTGGTATTGGAATGGAACTTCTGGAGAGGATTTTTTTTTACTGTCTTCTAAAACATGTTTTTTCTTTGATACATTGAAATGATAATGTGTTGTTTTGTACTTGGTAAATTTTTATTCCTTGTTTTCATTAGTTGTATTTTGCGTTTCCTAACAGAGTATGAAGAGAGTGGACTCTTGGAGACAGATGAGGTTCGTTAATGGGCTTCTCGATTGGTATTTTTTAGTAGGTCGGTTCATCTTCCAAAGAATCTTTCATAAATCCACATTCTTGTAACCTTTAAAATTTCTAATGAGAAGTTTTAATTTTGATTTAAATCATTTCCCTTTGAGAAAATGAGTTAAATGTAAAAGAAACAGGATAGCAGAAACAATTTCTAGGACTTGTCATAAATGATGGCTAACATTTATGTTTTAAATTTTCAAAGCATGTTATCTTATTTGTTAATGTCATATTTATTTATTTATTTTTGTTTGTTTGGCATTATACTTCAGGCTACTCTGGACACAAGAAAAATAGTAGAAGCTAGCAAAGCTAAAAATGATGCTGGAGGTGAAGATGCTATTTTACAAACCAGAACTTATGACCTTTATATCACATACGACAAATATTACCAGACGCCAAGACTCTGGTTATTTGGTTATGATGAGGTAAACCTATAAGGAAATATTTTTTAAATGAAAATAATTTGCACTGATGGTAGATTTTTTTTTTGTTCTCATATGCCTAATTTTTATGATTTCATGAATCTGATTTGGTTTTATACCTAATGCTTTGGAACTTAGGTTTGTATTTTGAAGGAACTATAAATTCAGCTGTATAGAACTGTATTAGTAATGTTTTAAACACATAAAGATCACTATTTTATTACCATTGAGCACCTCGGTTCCTTCTAATGTTATATGTTTGAACTTTTATCTCCAAGATTTGAGAGAAAATCAGAGTTAGGTTTTTCCCCCAGATTTGGTGTTAAAAATAAGAGAAATCTCATAAAACCTTATAGCACCCTATAGTTTTGAAAGAACTTTCCTTACAACATCTGTGTAAGGTAATACAAGTCTTGTTGCCCCCAGATTTACAGATGAGGAGGCTGTAGCTCAGAGAGCTAAGGAAACTTGCCCACATTCACATCCCCAGTATGTAACAGAGCCAGGACAACTCTGGGGCTTCCTGCTCTACCATAGGTACCTTTCCATATGGTCATGTGGTTGGGTTTTTTTGTTCAAGCCTTCTTAAATATTTGTCTTTATGAAATAAAAGAAAACACAACATACACTCAAAGGAATAGCAAGGACAAAGTAGTGAGTCAAAATAAATTAGGGGTAAGGAATTAACATGAGCCTCCTGTATCTTTGGGGTGTTAAGTTCCACGAAGGTAGCCTTTGTGGTCACTTTCCTTGGCTCTGAAGGCATTTTCTTTGACCATAGGTGAATAAAATTTATCAAAAGCAGAATCTGGAGATTAAGGGAGGGGAAATGAAAATTGTAGAGTATTTGGGAAAATTTTAAGCGTGTCATAGATAGCAGTCCTTAAACTAAAAGATACTAAGCAGTTTCAAAACATACTCTGGGCCTTCAGCAACGGCAACCTTTAACAGTAGAACATATGTATGAAGACATCAGTCAAGATCATGTGAAGAAAACAGTGACCATCGAAAATCACCCTCACCTTCCACCACCTCCCATGTGTTCAGTTCACCCATGCAGGTATGTTTGATTTCTTTTGCAAGTCTTAATAATGCACGGATGAATGTCCTGGGAACCTTTTTGTTCCACAGATGCAGAAACCTAGACTTGTTAAACAAATGAGGTTTCATTTCCCTTTCCTCAAAAATGATCATTTGTTTAATCTGCTAAACATAGGGAAAAGCAAATCAATTCTTTCATGTTCAGTTTATTAATATTAATCAATTTGTCTTTACACATTTTAGGGCAACTAGGTGGTGAAGTGGATAGAGGGCTAGGCCTGGAGTCAGAAAGACCTGAGTTCAAATCCAGCCTCAGACACTTACTAGCTCTGTGACCCTGGGCAAGTCACTTAACCCTGTTTGCCTCAGTTTCCTCATCTGTAAAAGGAGCTAGAGAAGGAAATGACAGATAATTCCAGTTTGCCAAGAAAACCCCAAAGGAGTCAGACATGACTGAAACAAATGAACATTTATACATTTTTGTTTGGCTTTCCCTTAGTTTGTGCATATGTCCTAGCTCACAGGTATCTCACTAGGCTCTTGAATTGTAGGCTTCATAGCTACCATTTTTGTGTCTAAAGAATCAAAAAGAACTTTCAGATTTTATGACTATTTTTAACCCGATTATTTTGGAACAGTCTAGATTATTCTAGTAGAGGCATATAAAAGAAAATATGTAAAGTTGTAATATTTTTAATCAGTTACTTGTTAAATTGGCATACATGAAGAAAACAGGCTGGTGTGAGAGTTAATTGTTACCAGTCAGACCTCTTTCCCTACCTTTAGATTCCCAGACAAAGCCGCCTAGTTAATAACCCCGTAAGGCTGCTTTGGAACTATTTGTAACATTGAGGATCTGGGGGATCCGATGTAGGTATAAAATTACATCAGTTTAGACAGGAGTGAAAAACCTTACCTTTTATATATTGTGGATATATTTGACACAAAAATTGGTTAGGATATAGAAGGCTAGAGTATCAGGGGCACTCCTGGTTTTTTGTTTTTGTTTTACATCTTGGTTTCAACAGTGGTTAAACTTAATTTAGGTCTGAAGAGGTGGAAAAAGAGCAATGCTCTAAGAGTCATCCTTTTCCTATAAAAAGATTTTAATTAAAATAATATATAATGAATACTAATTTCTGCTTCAAGACTTGTGTATCAAAGGATACACAAGTAAGAACAAGGCATAAGCAAGGAAAACAAATGCTAAGCATAATTTAAGCATACTTGCTGCCAAAGTCATATTGAGTATGCTTCATAAACGTAAGCTTTGCTTTCGTGAGTTTGTCATTAGTTGTTTTCAATGATTCCTACAAGTGTTCCTTTAAAAAATACATCTACACACAAATTACAGAGGTTTATTCAAGTAAATCATACATAGTTGTAATAGAATAAAGTTCTTTAATTTATTCAGAAGTTTTTCTTGTAGCAAGTTCTTCTCATTTACCATTACTTTTGTATCCAAAAAAAGTGGTAACTCACTGTTGCTTGGTCATTATGAACAACAGGAGAGTGGTAAAAAAAAATTGGTAATTCTTTAATGTTAGTGACTTAGAACTCTTGTTGGGCCTGAATTATCTAAAAGTAAATATTCTAAGAGATTTCCTCTTGATTTGAGGTTTGTGGGCATGTCCTTTTAATTCATCAGTCAGTAAACATTTTCGAAGGACCTACTGTGTGCTGGGTGCTATGCTAAGTGCTTTTAGTTTCTTCTGTAGAATTTGCCTCTGATTGCTGTCACCAGTTGATGTTGGTTCTCCTCTTTAGGTAGGAGAACAGGCATAAATCTTTACCACAAAAGTAAAGGTAATTTTCAATAAGAAAAGAATTGTACAGTAAAATAACTTACAGAAGAGAGTACCAAAAAAAAAAAAATCAAACCAACAAACAAACCTAGGAGTCCAATAAGTCTACTCTGGCATTTGTTTTTAGTCAATCTCCTTTGGCCCACTTGATCTCAGATTATTCTTGGCTTTTATACAGTTAAATTTATTTTTTTCAATATGAGACCATCTTTGCTTTTAAGAGCCATAGTGTCTCAACAGTTTGCTTCAGCTCAGCAGTTCTGATTCTGGATATATCAGACAAGGTCACCTGTTAATAAACTAATTTCTTCTGAAGTATACTTTCTTTTGGAGTGTTCTCCACCTCTGGTTCCTTTCTGCCTTTTTATAGTGGAGGTGTGTGATGTCTGTATCTGTCCCTAGCTGTTTTTGGCTAACCTTTCCCTCCCAAACCAAACTAGGTGAATAACAGTAATTCTGACCCAATGTGTTAAACAAAAAGCCACAACATAAGCTTAAGCCTAATAGATTTCTTTCTTGTGTCATTGAGAAAATGCCATTTTTCACTTTGGTATACTTGCCATCTGTTATTTCTTTGCTTTTCAGGCATGCTGAGGTGATGAAAAAAATCATTGAGACAGTTGCAGAAGGTGGAGGAGAACTTGGTGTTCACATGTATCCTTGGCTAATAGAAGTCTTTAATTTTTGGCAGATTACTTATAGTTCTTATGGATTTATTTTTGCATATGACATTATAGCTTTAAAGTTACAAAGTTCCTGTTCTATTAGAAATTTCCCTTTATATCTTGAAGACCTAATGAGAGATCTTAGAATTTATTTCGAATATGCAGTGAGTTAAACTTTGCTTTGTTTGATGGCCATGATCTGATCCTCTAACTTTAGATATGTGTGTTTTTGTTCAAGAGGAATAAGTAAATGTATGTGAATATCTCATCAAACTTTTCGCTCATGCTAGAAAAAAAAGAGGTCAAAGAATGATCGTTGGATCAGTAATATTATCTGTATATAAAAAAGATAACTTATAGAGTACTTCTTTTATCCATCAACTGTACCTACAATTTAGCATATTGGTATAACCATGCTTTATTAGTTTACTGTTGTTTTATTTTTGGCCTTTGTTCCCGAAGAGGACCATGTCTTGTAAGTGAATTGGATTTAAAAGAGGCAGGCCTGTGCAGATTCATCAGCTTCACTATCTCCCCTGGAGCCATCTGAGCCCAGTGGCAATATAAAGATCAGGATGACTGGAGATAGCCCCAATTAGTCCTGTTAATCTCCGAAGGATAGAAGAGGGGAGAAGTTAGGGGAGTGGTGACAAATTGCCCTGAAGCTGTTGAGTGAGAGTACAGCACATAGAGATGCCAAAACATATTAACTCATTTCTGATTATTACTATTTACTGCACATCCTACTTTGAGACCTCATGGTAATACAAACTTCAAAGGTAGTATTCCAAATTTCTTAGTTTAAATTATGATGCCAGCCTTTCCTAGTATCCACCTCCATGAAACCTAGTGTTTGGTTTGTTTTACTATTGGGGAGATCCCAGTAAGTCAGTCCATATTCCCAGTGAATTTTGGCAGAAGACAGCCTGGGCCTGGCTAGTAAAATAGATCCTCTGGGAAAACCTTATATTGAACTGATGCTGAACACATCCTGGTGTTTTAGATAGAACTGTCACACCATCGAATGTCAGTAAGTTTTACATGGTTTTTTGAGTTTGCATGTTGGCTGCTAGATTTCATTGAAGCCATTGAGCTTAGAAATCTTCTATTTAAATATTTTTAATTAACTGCTTTTCTCATTGCTTCAGTTCTTTTTATATCCCACAGCTTCTCCTTATTTTCGAATTCCTATTCTCCTTTTCTGTGAGCCTCCCATCTCAGATTTTAAGTCTATCCTCTAGTTTTCTGAAGTTAAGTGACCATCTTCTTCCTTTTTTTTAAAGGAATGATTTTTCCTTGTTCTTGCTTCAGATTTAAAAAACAGAAACTATGAACCTAGTTAGTTCCTTTCAAAGCTTAAAGGTACTGAATGGGATCAAATGGTCATAGATGTTAAAAGCAATAGAATCCTCGGTTTCAGGATAGATAAGGGAATAATAGGTGAATATATAGCAATTTGGTATTTGTGAAAATATTTACTTTTTAGAACCAACTGTTGTCCTTATAATATGGTACTGTTTATTAAATCCACTACTATCATTGCCTTAAAAACAAGTAACCTGTTTATAGATCTTATTTTCCTTAGCTGAATTCCTTTAGGTATCTTCTCATTTTCCTGAAATTTGTACAAGCTGTCATTCCAACAATAGAATATGACTACACAAGACACTTCACAATGTAATGAAGAGATAATAAATTCTATGCTAATTATTGATTCTAATTTTAAAAGATTTAACCCATAGATGTGACCATACTCACCAATGAATACAATTTCTGTAATAAAGGGACTTATGTTTATTCATTTAACAAAAAAAAAAAAGACGTTCCATTACCAGCCTTGTTTAATAAAAACCTGTGTGCAAAGAAACTAACTTAGCTTGCTTGCTTTATAAAATGTTTCCTTTTATGCTGGCTTTCTGATGATACAGTATTATAACTTTCATACTCAGATCTATAAGGAGCAGCTTATATGCGCTTGCTCTACACGGTTTTCTAGTTTATAAACCTCTTATGGTTTACTTAGAAAGTTTTAAATAGTAGTTGTCTGTCTTAATGCAAATAAAGCACCCTTTTTTTTAAAAGATTATAATTTTTCTATGACTACTAGAATAAATTTAGGTGTTCTACCTAGTTTAAGTGTTGCTTGAATAAGTAGTAAAAATATATGTTTTCATTGATAATTTTATATGGATTACATAAAAATAAGAGGCAGCATGGCACAATGGATAGAAACCTGAACTTCAAGATAAAAACCTGGATTCTAGTTCTGCCTCTGACATATACTAGCTTTGTTACTATGAGCAAGTCCCTTAATTTGTCAGTGTCCTCCTCCCCTCCTGGCAAAGCTCTCTCTAATGATAATGGCTAGTAATTATATTGTCCTTTAAGATTTGAGAAGTGCTTTTAAGTAGATCTCATTTGATCCTACGGGGTAAGTGCTTTCATTATCTTCTGTGAAAAAGATGCTCTTTTATCTCTGTTTTATAGATGAGTAAACTAAGGCTGGGAGAGGTTAGGGGACTTGCCCAGGGTCATACAGTAAGTTTTGGAGGAGTGAGTCAGGCTCAGGTAAATCCACTATCCATGATGCCCCTTGAACTCTAATACATTATATTGCAGAACAGATAACCATCTGCACTGGTCAGGGAAGTTTCCTCCTGTATCAGTAAGGCAATAATAACAACATAGATGATAATTGTCAAAATGCCTATTTAGTTCTGTGTTGCAAAGTATATGAGACTCTCCACATAGAAAGTAGAAGAAGTAAACCATTTATTCAGACACCAGAGAACCACATCCCACAAGCCATTTATCTAATCTATCAGAGCAGTAAAACTTCAATACACAATATCACAACCCGGGCCCTCGCCATCCCCAAACCTCTCCAACCTCCTACTGGATCTTCTCAAAAACAAACTCACGGTACCACTAAGCCTGTTCTCTCTCTCAGCATTTTTTGTGACATCCTTTTACTGTAGGGAAGCTTCTCCCACCACATGTGACTTAGGCTTCCTGTGATGTAAGCAGGTCACATGGCCTAATAATGGGTGGGAAAGATCTTCAAAACCAAATTGCTACTACATTCAGCCTCAAGATCTCTCTTATCCATTACATGGGGCAATGGGAATTCTGGGATAACTGATGTCAACAGAACTTTACACAACAATATAACAGGGGTAACAAGATAAGCATGTAAAACAATGTTGTCATTCCCCCCTCAAACGAATGGGGCTCAAATGTTGGGGTAAGGGACGAAGGTCTCATCCTCCAAAGCTTCTTCCTGCTGAAATTGGACGTAGAACTGTCCCTGCCGCAAGAGATTGAGTCCTTTTGAAGAGGTCAGTTCTTTAGCAAACTGGCATCTGGAACTCAGTTGATGCCAGGTCCAGGGATGACACGTTACAGTCATGAACAGGTCCAGAGGCGACATCCGAGTACATGAGAGGGTGACATCTGGCTTAAGTCATCAGGCTTCAGCAGGTGGATGGTAATAAGCCTGCAGGAAACAAATCTCACAAACAAATTTAGCAGACAAAAGCTAATAAGAAACAAATATCATAGCCTCATTCAGGATAGAATACATGAGTCAAGGGTACAATGTCAATCATTTTCTCCTGAATAAACCACTGCTACAGTGTTGTCTTTCCCATGTGCTATAATTTCTGCAGCCCTTGGAACATTGTCTGGCTTCCATTTTACCTGTAATTTAGCTCCCAATTTTATTCTATCAGTAGAACCAATTCCTTCCTTTCCTCTGATAGTTATTTTGGAAGGAAGGTCAGTTTTCACAAGAGGTATTGTTTCACCAGGAATAATAATCAGTTGAACTATTCTATCATTTTTACACAACTGTATAGGTTCTTCACCTAAGTTCTGGAATGTCACAATAATTTCTTCTCTAGAATCTGTCACTGCAGCCAATACATGTGTTCCTTGAGCTGCTAATCCTGGTTTAGGTAATAGCTGTCCGAAATGATTCTTAAGGATTCTCGTACGTATCCCAATAGAGATTTTTCTTATCTCTTTTCTCTCCAACCAAAAGTTCTTTAAATAATGCAAATAATATCCTGCCAAACCAGGTATTCCTGGATACGGTGGTGGTACATCTTCCCTCAGTCCAATACTCAGTATTTGGATCTTTTGTGTCTGATGTTTTCTAATTTGCAGATTTGGGGTCATCATTCTGGCTAGAGGTGTACTTCCTTCTAATGGTCTATTCAAATTACATAAAGCAGTGAACAAATCATCCTTCCAATGTTGATACGAATTATTAGAACAACTTTCTTAACTGTACTTTCATCAATCCATTCATTCTTTCTGTCAACCTAGATGCTTGTAGATAATCTGGAATATGATATATCAACTCTATATTGTTCAATACACAATATCTCTTCATCTCATTACCTTTGAAATGTGACCCATTTCAATCTGCATTGGGGTTCCATAGTACAGACTTATTATATCTGGAGTTTTGCAAGTGTTTTTCTGGGTTGCATTCTTATAAGGACAAACCACTAGTACACCTGACTAGGTGTCAACAAAAGTACGTATAAACTTGTATCCTTTACCTTGGGGTGATGGTCCAATATGATCTATCTGCGATATCTGGGCCGGAACTTTTCCCCTTGCTATTTCTCCAGTTACTACCTGAGAAACAATTCGTTCCTTTTCCAATTGACATATACACATATATACATATATATTCCTTTGTTACTTGCTTTAACAGTGAATAAGAGATACTAATACCTCGATCTTGTGCCCACCGGTTTGTGGCCTGGACCCCTGAATGTCCAGCCATTTGGTGGACCCATTTTGCTAGTACCGGATGATCAGTTGGTGTCAGAGTAGGGACAATATGTGTAGTAGCAATATTTGCTTGTTGATCAGCATGTGCATTGTACTCATGTTCTGGTGTGGTGAGGGCCACATGAGGATCTACATGAAAAACTGACAAATTAGTAACCAAAGACATGTCCCATATATCTTCCCATAGTTCTTTGCCCCAAACTTGCTTACCGTGAATTTCCCAATTTTGATTTTTGCACGTTGGCATCCATGTAGCTAACCCATTAGCTAGTGCCCACGAATCAGTGAATATATGGTGATGTACTGCCATAAGTTCAGCATATTGACTACTTCCACCTATCCCAGTATTTTCCAAAGTTCTCTTAGTACATGGGTTATAGGCTACTGGTTTCCAATGGCATTTATGGCTCAAATATTTAGCTGTCCCATCAGTAAACCATGCATGTTTCTTCTGTTCTTCAGTTAGTCCATCATATCCATCATTCCACTTTACCGAGGATTGTACCAATTGTTGGCCTGGGTTCAGAGCATTTGTCATTTCCATCAATGTCGATGCTTGCTATAGATTCACGTAGAGCAGAAACTTCACTTTTGCCTGTCTTCAATCTATTCTGAATATACCATTTCCTTTTAATTATGCTAGCCTCTTGCACATGTCCAATTCTGTGAGATGCTGGGGTACTCATTACCCAAGTCATAATTGGGATTCCAGGCCTTAGCATCACTTCGTGGCCCAGTCAGTTGTTCAATCTCTACCCAAGCCCAGTACACAGCTAACAACTGCTTTTCAAAAGGTATATATTGTAATCCAGATGAAGGTAGTTTCCTAGACCAAAATCCTAAGGGTACATTTTGGCTTTGTTGTTTCTGCCATAAACTCCAATTCACAGTCTTGTATAGTCACTTGTAATTCCACCAGTCCACTTTGCACAGGCCATAAATCCAGAGCCAATTGTATCTCAGCTTTAACTTCTTCAAAAGCTTTACTCTGTTCAAGTCCCCAATCAAATTCATATTTTTTCCCAGTAAGCTTATATAAAGTTTCAAAATTTGTCTGAGATGTGGAGTATGGTGCCTTCAATATCCAGACAGTCCTATACACTTTTGGGCCTCCTTGTTGGTGGGGATAGGAAAATCTTGAATCTTCTGTCATGCTTGTGGGAGAATTTCCGATAGTCCTTTATTTCACTGTTTGCTCCAAAACTTTACAGTTTGGACTGGTCCTTCAATCTTTGCAGAGTTAATGTCCCATCCTTTGCTTTTTATATGCTCAATTAAAAGTATCAAACTCTTCTCCATGTCTTTTACATTTTCTCCCTGTATCATAATATCTTTGTAGTGGGTAAGCTGTATATCAGGTAACTTCAATTCATCCAAAATGTTCAGCCACAATCCTATGACAAATAGTTGGGCTATGCAGACATCCTTACGGCAATCAGGTAAAAGTATATTGTCAGCCCTGCCATGTGAAAGCAAACTGGTTCCATTGTTTGGAGTCTATTGGGATCGTAAAGAAAGCATTGGCCAAATCAATAACTGTGTACTAAGTCCCATCATATTTCTGGATCCTTTCTATGAAGGTAACAGAATCTGGAACAGCAGCATGCAAGAGAGGAGTCACTTTGTTCAGTTGTCTATAATCCACTGTCATTCTCCACATTCCATCTGACTTTCATACTGGCCATACAGGATTATTCCCTTGAGTGGTTGTAGGAACTAACACTCCTGCGTCAACATACACCTTTATAGTATTGGCAATTTCATCTTACCCACCTGGCAGACAATACTGCTTCAAAGTAATTACTTTAGAAAGTTCAGGTAAAGTGATTGGGTCCATCTTTACTTTTCCCACTAAAACTGTATTAATTCCTATCTTCCTTACTGCAAATTGATATCTCTCCTCAGGCAAATTCAGAGTCATGCCTTTGAATATATCTATTCCAATGATGTATTCAGGAATGAGTACAATGACCATGGTATATTCTTGGGCAATTGTTCAATTTTCATCATCAGTTTGATTTGTTTGGCTGATATTTTAGCCTTTCCTAGTCCTGTGATGGTAATTGGAGTTCCATGCTTAAATTTGTCAGGGTTTCCATAAATTAAGGTGGCTTCTGCCCCAGTCTCTATCAATGCCCTAGTTATAGTATATGATCCATTTTTCCAATATATACTCAGAATAATATGGAGTCTGTAATCCCATCTGTGTGTTTCTTTAATCTGAGCTGGGGCTCGGCCTATTCCCTCGTCCCCTTGAAGGTGTGACTCACTTGGATACAGGGGTTCAAAATCTATAGGATTTGTAGGGGCAGTTCTTATTTCTCTATTCCATTTGCTATTAAGCCCCTTATCTTGGTACATTTTGTATAACTCATCAGTTGGAATACCATCTGTTCTAAAATCTACCCCTGTTCTCAATAGAACAGTAAACATTTCTCTTCTTGTAACTCCACGCTGAATCCGCTTGCTATTTACCCTTCTCTCTCTCAGAAATTTATTATTCCCACAGTCTCCTAAGTCACTGAACTATCAAATCTTATCCAGCACCTCTGAAAAAGGGTTCCCTACTTCTGCAATCAGCTGAGCCAGGATTACATGTTTGTAAGTGGGGTTGGTGTCTTAACGATCAAATTCCTATGAGAGACTCCCAAGGGAGTTTCATAATAAACTTTGGCGTTCCCTAACATAATAACAGTCTTCATTACCTCCTCCTTTAACTTTCTCATACAGTCCCTAATTGAATATCAGGGTCTATGTGCAGTAGGCCACATAGAATCAGCAGGATATTCTTCTTTACAGACTATCGCAGCCAAAGCCAACAAATTGGTTGTTTGGTTACCTCTTTGCAAATTAAAATCCCTAAAAGTTTGCTCTACAAAAGAATTCTGACTAATACTTATGAATCTCATACAATCCACAGTACCTACAGACACTCCTGTGGCCCCTTCGTCACTGATTCTCACCATCCAAGATATTAACAATTCTCCCATTCTGTGGGCGAACCTGCTCCAGATATCTGTGATTTCCTGCTGTGTAAAATCTTCCAAAACCTCCCTGAACACAGTATTACGATCCTGTCTTTCTTGCCTCCTTCGCTGTATGGGACACGTATCTCTTTGAGGAGTCTGGTGTGATACTATAACACTCAATGGTGGCTTAAAAGTAGCATTATGCCACAAAATACACCTGGTGCCTGAGGTTCTGATGTTGTATCCTCCTGTCTAGATTTTCTTCCCATTACCATGGTAACTGGACTGGCTGCTAGACTGGACTTCAGCTGAACTGAGGTGCACTGTTGACCTCCTTGGCTCCTTCTAGCTGAATTTACAGCAAAGCTAGTAGATTCCTATTGTTCTACCACCTGAGATTCTCCATCTTGCTGTGGTATAGGAGAAGTATTATCAAATGTTTCAGTAACTGTCTCAGTCTGAGTTCTCTCTCATAATAATCTCTCCCTCTTTTCACATACGATGCAATAGGCTGTAAGTAAAATCCAGTCTCATCTAGAGATCTCTGTTGGCACGCCCATTCCTAGCTCAACAGTACCCTCTCTGAGACATTGCTCCAAATTTCTAGGTCCTCCATTGTGTAGCCTCTGTTTCCAGTCTTCACAGAGACCAGTGCCCTTAGACCATTCCCTTGTTAGGGAACAATAAGTTACATCCTCCCATTCTGGGATAACCATTTCTTCTTCCAAAGCCCTTCTACCTCTAAATAGAGATCTTATACCTTGTGATCCTGTTGGTGATGCCAAATAATGTATCAGTAAGGCAAAAATAACAACATAGATGATAATTGTCAAAATGCCTACGTAGTTCTTTATTGCAAAGTATGTGAGACTCTCTACATAGATGGTAGAAGAAATAAATCATTTATTCAGACAGCAGAGAACCATAACCCACAAGCCAGTTATCCAATCTATCAGAACAGCAAAACATTCCATACATAATATCACAACATAGAGCCTTGCCATCCCAAAACCTCTCTGACCCCCTGCTGGGGTCTTCCCAAAAACAAACTCACAGTACAGCTAAGTCAGCCTGTTCAGTTCTAACTATCACAACAGTGGCCATTAGCAGCCATAACTGCTCTGTCTCTTTTTTTCATTTTCTGTGACATAACTTCCTTTTTCTGTCAGCAGGCTCCTCCCACCATATGTGACTTAGGCTTCCTGTGACATAAGCAGGTCACATGCCCTATTAATGGGTGGGAAAGATCTTCAAATCTCAATCGTTACTACACCTCCCTAGTCCTCCATACCAAGAGAAGCACAAATTCAGACCCACTAAGGCATTTACATGTACATAGATGTATCTGTAAACAAAATAACAAGGTTGAAATTAAGTGGAGGTACACAGGTATTAATAAAGGTCAGATCTGGGGGCTAAAAGGGCCTATAATCTATGTTTCCATGAAACTGCTCTTTGGAGTTTTGCCCACTGTCTCCACCCCCTGGGGCAGGTGGATGTTTCTTTAAGGAAAATACAGAATCAGAATAAGGGGAAATTCAATCCGAAGCAGGGGCATGAAGCTTGTCTCATCTGCCTAGCCCGTAGCACAGGTGATTGTGGAAGAAAACCATTGTAATCCTCAAACCTCCATGCTTCTTTTACAACTCAGATATGCCTTTTCCCTCTTCTCTACAGTTGTCTTCCTGGTCCCTTCTAATCTTTCTGCTTTGGTGTCTCCAACCACAAGGAAGCCATTAGAGCATTTTCTGAGATCATGTGTAATACGGTGGCTCCCTTTCACTTAGTGATTGAGAGAAGCGTTTCTTAATAGATATCTTGATAGATCCTTTCCACTTCGTCCTAATCCAGGGCCACTTCTACATCCTGAAGAACCTTTGGAGATGGTTATTAGGGAGAGGGACTGAACCTCTGGCTCATTTGGTATAAAGCAACTGTGCTCTAACTTTTTGGTCTCAGGATGCCTTCTTTACATTCTTAAAAATTATTGAAGACCTCCCTTACTTTTCCCAACAAAACTTTTGTTTATGTGGGTTATATCCATTGATACATGCTATGTTAGAAATTAAAATATCTTAGCATTATAATGAAAATGGTTTTGTCCTCCCAGGCTCCCTGCAAGTGTCTCAGGACCATACCTTGAGAACCACTGGTATAGGGAATTCCGACGTGAGGAACCTTCTCTGCAACTTGGAGTCTTAGAGATTGTTTTAGTGAACTGAGGAGTTAAATGACTTTTTCCTCACTCAGCTAGTATCTCAAAGGCAGGACGTGAACCCCGGTATTCTTGGCTTTCAGGTTAGCTCCCTATCCATTATACTTCACTTTTTAAGTAAATTCAAAATGATGTCAACCAGTATCATCATTATTATTATCATGAGAATAGCTGAAATTTATATAACACTTGCTGTTTGCCAGGCACTATACTCAGCACTTTACAAATATTACCTTATTTAATCATCACAACAACCCTGGGAGGTTGGTGCTATTATTCCCACTTTACAGTTGAGGTTAAACTGAAGTTAAGTGACTTGCCTGGGGTCACAGAGCTAGTATATGTCTGAAGCCAGATTTGAATTCGCATCTTCCTGACTCCAGATCTAGTGTTCTAACCATTGCACCACTAGTTGCTTCTAGACACCAATGAGGTTGTGAGAACAAGAATTAGTTATTTTGTATAGAAATCCTTCTAATCTCATGATTTCTGAAGATCATATTTGACCAACTATTCAGTTCTTAAGATTTAGAGATAAGTTGAAATTTGGGTATCAAACATGTAGCTCCTACCTTTAGTCCCCACTAGATGGCATAGATCACCTAGTAATCATAAATAACATTGAATGCATTCTATTTCATGTAAAGATAATACAATCTATATAACTAAATCTATGTCCCCAGAAAAGTTAAGTATGAGAGCTTTGAAGGAAGTCAGTAAAAAGCAAAATGAATCTAAGAAACTCATTCACAAAGAAGTTAGCTGTTATTTAAGAATATAGTTTAGAGCTGAGGAGTTGATTCACGTGAAACCCTTTGTTGACCAACATGAACTTGGACCAGTAAGTCCTGCTTAAAATGGTGTGGGAAGATCTCCTCTGCCTGTAATAAGGAAAGAAACAAAGCTGCCAAAATGGCCTTTTATCATTAACTTCTGCCCAAGTAGAGGAAAAGAAACTATAGGTAATACTCTTACTTCCTTAAACCTCTTCCTATTTTTCACTTACCCTAAAGTCAAACTGTTTCAAGTGACCCTGTGTTCTCATCCCAGTCCTTGGGACCTGAGAGGACATCCGGTTCATCCTATTACAGCTGAGAGGTAGTTGAGGCCTTAGAAAGTTGTGTCTTGTTCAAATTCATATAATAATCAGTGGAGAGATTTGAATCCAGTGCTTTTACCAACACAACCAATGCATTTTCCACTATATTATGCTTCCTCCCACTGCCAGGAGAGCAGAGACTTTCCTACCAGACCGGGAAGGCAGGTAAATAATGCTGAATGATGGATATGGAACATTATACATGTTGTTGGAAAGCTTGCCTGTATTTGTCTGGAGAGGTTGGCCAGCAGGTGATGTCTTTTGGCCATAGTAACTCTTAAATACTACTGATGTAAGTTATAGAAGTGCTTCAGTCCACATCAGAAACAGTGTTCATAGCTACAAAATTACTGATCATTTAAATATATTGGAGTAAATGAATATATGAATAATTGAAGAGACTTCATACCTGGACCATCTGGGCCTATTCATCTGCTGCGCCAAGAAATTCAGGAGAACAGCAGAGACTATTTTTGTTAAAGACTTCACCTAGGAAGCCTTGATTCTGCTAGTTCAGTAACTTAATAGTATAATCCTAAAAGCACTTGCCTATCTCATCCAGCCAATGCCTACCTTAATTACCCCAACATCCATTTTTCCAGATCCTGACCCTGGGCCATTGCATGGTTGGGTTTTTTTGTTTGTTTGTTTGTTTGTTTGTTCCTTTTTTGGTGGTGGTTTAGTTGGTTTTTCAAACTAAATTTATTTTTAAGATTCTTTTTAAAAGTTTTTTGAGTCCCAAATTCTTTCCCTCCTTCCAGCCCCTCTCCCACCAACAGAGGTGAGCAACATTACATCAATTATATATGTAAAACCATTCAAAACATTTCCATACTAGCCACATCACAAAAAAGCAAGAAAAATAAATTGAGAAAATTATACTTCAGTTTGTACTCAGTTCGTCTGTTTTCTCTCTGGAGGTGGATAGTATCTTCAAGTCCTTCAGAATGATCTTTGATTGTTGTATTTACTAGATAATCATCATTACACTGGTGCTGTTACTGTGTATGATTATCACCTGATTCTCTTCACTTCACATTGGTCTTTCCACGTTTTTCTGAAAACATCCCTCTTGTCATTTCTTATAGCACAATAGTATTCCATCCTAATCATTTACCACAACTTTTTCTGCCATTCCGCAATCGATACGCATCCTCTGATTTTCCAATTCTTTTTTTAAAGTTTATTTAGTTTTAGTTTACAACATTCAGTTCCTCAAGTTTTTGAGTTTCAAATTTTCTCCCTCTTCCTCTCCTCCCCCCCTCCCCACCCAAGATGGTATGCAATCCGATATAGGTTCCACATATACTTTCGCACTAAACATATTTTCACAATAGTCAAGTTGTAAAGAAGAACTATAACCAATGAAATGAACCACGAGAAAGAAGAAACAAACAAAAAAAGAGAGTAAATAGTTTGCTGCAATTTGCATTAGACTACGTAATTCTCTCTCTGGATGTGAATCTCTTTTTCCATCATGAGTCTTTTGGAGCTGTCTTAGAACCTTGCATTGTTGAGAAGAGCCAAGTCTATCAAAGTTAGTCATCAGAGATACTGTGTGTCTGTAATCATGTATAATGTTCTCCTGGTTTTGCTCCCCTCGTGAATTTCCAACTTTTTACCAGCACAGAAAAAACTTACAAATAGTTTTTGTACATATAGGTACTCTTCCTTTTTTAAAAAATCTGTTTGGGGTACAGACTTAGTAATGTTATTGTTGGGTCAAAGTGTATACACAGTTTTATAGCCCTTTGGGCATAATTCCAAATCATTCTCCAGAATCATTGGACCAATTTACAACTCCACCAGCAGTTTATTAGTGTACTTATTTTCCCTCATCCCTTCCAGCATTTGTCATTTCTCATATATGTGAGGTTGTATCTCAGAGTTGTTTTAGTTTGCCTTTCTCTAATCAATAGTGATTTAGAGCAGGTCTTCTTAAACCTTTTCTACTCATGACCCCTTCATTGCTTCTTAAACTGTTTAAGAAGTGCTGATTAGAGCATTTTTTTAATATGACTATTAATAGCTTTGATTTTTCTGAAGACCTTCTATTTATATCCTTTGACCATTTATCAATTGGAAAATCGCTCTTATTTTTATAAATTTAACTCAGTTCCCTATGTATTTGAGAAACAAGGCCTTTATCAGAAAAACTTATTGTAAAAGTTTTTGATATTACTTCATTGTCTATGATGCCTTTTATCAAAATCTAGTTTCCCTGATTATTTCTTTTAATTAGGTCTACTTTTGCTTTTGCTTTGCTTAAGATCATGATTCCTACCTTTTTTATTTAGCTGCAGCATAATAAATTCCGCTCTAGCCCCTTGCCTTTACTCTGTGTGTGTGTGTGTGTGTGTGTGTGTGTGTGCGCTTCAAATATGTTTCTTGTAAACATACTTTGGGATTTTGGTTTCTAATCCATTCTGCTATCTACTTCCATTTTATGGGTGAGTTCATCCCATTCACATTTATTATTACTAACCATATGTGTTGTACTGGTGGTGTAGCGGAAAGAGCACCAGGCCTGGAGTCAGGAAGATCTGAGTTCAAATGTGACCTTGGACACTAGCTCTGTGACCTTGGGAAAGTAAATCACCCCTGTTTGCCACAGTTTCCTCATCTGTCAAATGACCTAGAGAAGGAAATGGCAAAACACCCAGTATCTTTGAAACATCAAATGGTGTCAAACGAAGAGTTAGACACAATTGAAATGACAGAACGATAAGTTTCCTATTTTCTTCTGTTTATCCATCTCTCTTTTTACCCTGTCCTTCCTCAAAAGTCTGTTTGTTTCTGACCACTGCCTCCCTTAATCCACCCCTACTGTTTATCACCCCATTCCCCTTTTCTTACCCTCTTTTTCTCCTACTTCCCTGTTGAATATGAGATGTCTATACCCAACTGAACGTGTATATATATTCTTTGCTCTTTGAACCAATTTAGATGAGAGTAAGGTTCAACTGCCCAGAGAAAGCAAAGATTTAATAATGTTAAATTGTTTATATTCCTACATGGCGAGATATTTATAACTTTTAACAACTTTATCACTATTAGGGCAATTAGGCGTGTACATAGAGGGTACAGGTGTGAGTTGACTATGATGGAGTGATATCCAAAAAACAAAAACAAAACCAAAATTAAGAGATAAAAAAGATTACACTGTGGGAAGAGGGAAGGGAGAGAATGAATGGGGTAAATTATCTCACATGAAATGTGGAAAAGAGTTATTACAGTGGAAGGGAAGATGGTGGGGCAGTGGCAGACAATGCTTGAACCTTACTCTCATCAGAATTGGCTCAAATAGGGAATAACATACACAATTAGTTGAATACAGAAATCTATCTTACCGTATAGGAATGTAAAAGGGGACAAGGATAAGAAAAGTTGGGGGAGGTACTGAAAGAAAGGAGGGCAGATTGGGGGAGGTGGTTATCAGAAGTAAAACAATTTTGAGGAGGGGAAGGATGAAAGATTAGAGAGTGAGGAGGATAAACAAGGGGAAAATAGGACAGGGGAGAGGGAATAAACAAGTCATAACTGTAAATGTGAATGGGATGAACTTGCCCATAAAACAAAAGCAGATAGCAAAATGTATTAAAAAACAGAATTCTATAATGTGTTGTTTACAAGAAACACATTTGAAGCACAGAGACACACAGAGTAAAGGCAAGGGGCTGGAGCAGAATCTTATGCTTTGGCTGAAGTTAAGTAAGGAATTATCATGTGCCTCCTGTATCTTTGGAATATTAAGTTCCACGAAGGTAGCCTTTGCGGTCACTTTCCTTGGCTCTGAAGGCATTTTCTTTGATCATAGGTGAATAAAATTTATCAAAAGCAGAATCTGGAGATTAAAGGAGGGGAAATGAAAACTGTAGAGTATTCGGGAAAATTTTAAGCCTGTCATAGATAGCAGTCCTTAAACTAAAGGATACTAAGCAGTTTCAAAACATACTCTGGGCCTTCAGCAACGGCAACCTTTAACAGTAGAACATATGTATGAAGACATCAGTCAAGATCATGTGAAGAAAACAGTGACCATCGAAAATCACCCTTACCTTCCACCACCTCCCATGTGTTCAGTTTACCCATGCCGGTATGTTTGATTTCTTTTGCAAGTCTTAATAATGCACGGATGAATGTCCTGGGAACCTTTTTGTTCCACAGATGCAGAAACCTAGACTTGTTAGGCAAATGAGGTTTTATTTCCCTTTCCTCAAAAATGATCATTTGCTCAATCTGCTAAACATAGGGAAAAGCAAATCAATTCTTTCATGTTCAGTTTATTAATATTAATCAATTTGTCTTTACACATTTTAAGGCAACTAGGTGGTGCAGTGGATAGAGGGCTAGGCCTGGAGTCAGAAAGACTACATAGAATAGACCACATAGAATCAGCAGGATATTCTTCTTTACAGACTGTCACAGCCAAAGCCAACAAATTGGTTGTTTGGTTACCTCTTTGCAAATTATAATCCCTAAAAGCTTGCTCTACAAAAGAATTCTGACTAATACTTATGAATCTCATACAATCCACCGTATCTACAGACACTCCTGTGGTCCCTTCATCACTGATTCTCACCATCCAAGATATTAACAATTCTCCCATTCTGTAGGTGAACCTGCTCCAGATATCTGTGATTTCCTGCTGTGTAAAATCTTCCAAAACCTCCCTGAACACAGTATTACAATCTTGTCGTTCTTGCCTCCTTCGCTGTATGGGACACGTATCTCTCTGAGAAGTCTGGTGTGAAACTATAACACATTATGCCACAAAATAGACCTCGTGCCTGAGGTTCTGATGTTGCATCCTCCTGTCTAGATTTTTGCTTCCTAACAATTTAAATGGGCTTCCTAACAATTTAAAATTTGTGCAGCAGAGGGCAGCAGTGTAGTATCCGTGCTCTTCAATCTGACATATAATGTTCTGATAATAAATGTGGTTTTTTAAAAAAGTAAAAATAGCATACTTTTCCCATATAGCTCTTCCCCTGAGGTGTGTAGTGGAGTGGATAGAAAGCTGGCTTCACAGTTAGATACTCTGACATATACAGGCTGTGTGAACCAGGAGAAGTCACTTAACCTTAGTACCCCAGGCAACTCTATGACTGTACATTGCACTGTGCAGCAGGTGTTGACCTGAATTCGCACAAGGTGATTTTTTTTTAAACTGGGAATTCCTTATATTGATTAGATCAATATATATTATACATACATATATATATATAATTTTTTTTAAAAAAAGCTCTATCCCCCCCACCCCACATACATGACCTTTAATTCTTTAAATTCTTGCCTCTTGTTTATAAAACAACAACAACAACAAAAAGAAATGATACCCTGAATGTTACAGGAATTCTCATCAAGATAACTATAAGTGAAACTTCTCTCCATCCCAATGAAAAGAAGGTAATGGCTGCTCGCATTGAGTAGAACAGAATCCCTGCTACCCTGTACTATGGGCTGCCTGAAATTAGAGGCTCTTAATAAATGATTATTCTTTGATTGATTATTTGGTCCTTTTAATCAACAATCATTCACTTCTCAACCTTCCTTCTCTCCCTTAGATCATCAGGGACTTTTCCTGTAGTATGGGTAACAATTTTCTACTTCTTCCCTAATCATGTAGTTCAGAGTCACTTTCTCAGGGGCAAAGACCTGCTTCCATTCCTCTGCTACTTCTATCAGAAGTGTCATCCATATATAATTCCTGTCCCAAAGCCCATTGGTATGGGACTCACGGTGGTAGCCACTGGCCCCAACTTCCTGCTTCCCCAAGAATTAAAGTCTCTGTTAGAGAAGAGACTGAGATGTCTCTTCTGCCTCTCCTCAAACCACAAAGTGACATCCTTCTTGCTATGTAAGACCTCACTATACATGTGGGGACCACTCTTTCACTACACCTATATATTTCAGTCGTGTGCATCTTCAATTTCTATCCTTTTCTGCTTTCCTCTTTTATTGCACCCTTGGATTTCCTCACACTATTATCAGTGCACTCTCCTTTTTCCTAGACCATGTGCACACATTTTATCTTCTGAAATTCGTGGAAACTTTGCCTTTTTCAAAGAATTTAGTACCTGGCTCATAGCCTTCCTTTCTACCCCAACCAACCCTTGCCTTCACCCTTAGTGACTTTAACACTTTTTAATCCCCTTAAAATACTGTGATCTCACCCTCCTCACTCCCATGGTACTATCTTCATTTTACTTTAACCACTCACCAGGGCTAGCCACACCTTCGATCTCACCATCACCCCTAACTTTTATTCCTCTGTGATCTCAAATTCTAAAATTCTCTCTGATATCAATTTCAAGTCCTTCCTTAACTCGTGTTTATCCTCAATGAGCTCTCAATTTACTCCATTTCTCCTTATTTTCCTAGTCCACCCCCCTTCACTTTCTGCACTTCACAGTCTCTAATTCAAAGCTACTTATTTTAGTCCAATCCAATTCAATTCAACAAATACTTGTTGTGTCCTTTGTGTGTCAGGTACTAAGCTGGTCTGGGAATCTAAAGAGAAAAAGCAAACAGAACATAACCTCAAGAAACTTACCTTCTATATAGGAGAAAACAGTATGTACACAGATAAATAATCACAAAATATATATAAAGTAGAATTGGACATGGGCAGGATTGTATTGTGTTGTATAGAGTATTACAGTTGAATTAGACAGTGTAATTGTATGAGGCAGATTTGAATAATTAAGAATATAGAACCAGCCTAAGAGCGAGAAAGATACTGATTTAAGACTTCCATCTGACCATGAGTAAGGCACTTATCCTCTCATTGTCCCAGGAAACTCTCTAAAACCCCAAGTTGTAGAACAGTTGTAAATGTTTCTTGGTAGAGGGAGATTATTCACCAGATGTTCCCTACCCCGGTGTAATAACAACTTAGATTTGAAGATCTTTCTCACCCATTAATAGGCCATGTGACCTGCTTACTTCACAGGAAGCTTAAGTCACATGTGGTAGGAGGAGTTTACTGAGAGGAAAAGGAAAGTGTGTCACAGGAAATGGAGATAGAGCAGTTAGAGCTAAGGGAGAGAGCAGATGTGGTGGCTGTGAGTGTATTTGTGGGAAGACCCAAGCAGGGGGTGGGAAGATTATGGGATGGCGAAGCTCCCTGCTTTGATATCATGTTTTAAGTTCCTTGCTGTTATGATAAAGTGGGCTAACTCATTTGGGGAGTTGGTTGCTGCTATGATAGGTTGGACTTATTGGTCATGGGATTTGGTTCTCTGATATCTGAATAAATGTTTTACTTTTTCTACCGTCTGTAGTGAGAGTCTCTCATATTTTGCGATACAGAATTACATAGGCATATTCACAATTATCATAGATGTTTTGTTTATTTCCTTGCTAATATGCCCAGTGAAATCACAGGGCCAAATAAATTACAGACATACCCCTTTTATTGCACTTCACTTTATTTTGCTTTGCAGATATTATAGTGTATTTTTTACAAATTGATGGTTTGTGGCAACCCTATATATTGAGCAGGTCTATCAGCTCCATTTTTCCAACAGCATGTGCTCACATCATGTCTCTGTATCACACGTTGGTAATTCTCTCACTATTTCAAACTTTTTATTTATTATTTTAGCTGTTAGAGTGATCTGTGATTAGTGATCTTTGATGTTACTTTGGTGTGCAACAAGCCATGCCTGCTTAATTTAATTGATAAGTATTACATGTTCTGACTGCCCCAACCACCTGCCTGTCCAGTCTCTTTCCCTCTCTTCAGCTCTCCCTATTCCCTGAAACATAACAATATTGGAATTTGGCTAATTAATAACCCTACAATGGCCTCTAAGCAGTGGTGGGATTCAAATAAATTAACAACTGGTTCTCCACGGAACTTAGCCATGGCGTTGCCACTGCTGCTGACATGGCAGGTGCAGGCCCTGGCCCTGCTAACAACCAGTTTGCCTAACTCAGTTCCCAAACCAGTGTGAACCTGCTGAATACCACCACTGCCCCCAAGTGTTCGAATGAAAGGAAGAGTCATTTGATGTAGCAGACTTCATTGTTGCCTTATATTAAGAATTGCCATGGTCACCTCAGTCTTTAGCAACCACCACCCTGATCAGTCAGCAGCCATCAACATCAAGGTAAGACCCTTAACCAGCAAAAAGATTATGATTTGCTGAAAGCTCAGATAATGGTTAACATTTTTTCTCAATAAAGTATTTTTAAATTAAGGTATTGTTAAGGAATGTTAAGGGTCCCCTAAACTTGTCTTTTGAGTTGCCATAGTTTCCAGAAACATTGGACCCAGAGTATGCAGGAGGCCTTGAATGTGACAAGGATGAAGCCTCCCCTGAGCTAACATAATTTGTTGTTTGCACCCCAAGCTGGACTTCCTGTGCATCCTTGAGAGTCAAGACAGGTGCCAGTCAGTCTGCACGAGACTGAGAAACTGCTTGTGTAACTGGGACCTTTGTAGATAAGCAGACCATCCTATCTTCATGATCTAGCAGTTACCAAGGGAAAAAAATGCTGCTTTTTTCATCACCTTGTTTGGTCTTTTTTCCACCTTTACTGCACCTTTCCCCCTTCCCATGCTACTCCTCTTTAGGAAGGGATTTCTAGTACCACTTTTGTCATGTTATTATAAATATGTAAACTTCTGTATGATTTATGAACCCTTTGCTCTGGATCTGGGTTTCACATGCACATTCATTTCTCTTGTAATAAATCTTTTGTCAAAGCAACATCTCATGGACTTGTGATATGTTTTTGGTTACCAGTAAATACTTTTTTTTTTTAGACACAATACTACTGCACACTAGACCACAGTGTAGTGTAAACATAACTTTTACATGCAAGGGGAAACAAAAAAATTCATGTGATACAATGTTTACTTTATTGTTATGGTCTATAACCAAACCAACAATATCACCAAGGTATCCACAGTGATTATGGTGTGGGAGGGGACTAATAACCGGGGGAACCAAGATAAGGTCTCTTGTAGGAGATGATGCTTGAGCTGACCCTTGAAGGAGGGTGGCAATTCTAAGAAGTGGAAGTGTGGTGGGAGAGCCCTCCAGGCAAAAGAAACAGTTCACACAAAGCACAGAGATGGATGATGTAATGGCACATGGCCATAAGTAGGTGGGTTTGGCTGAAATATACAACATGTATGAGGGACAGTAAAGTGTTATCAGCCTGAGAATCAGCTTGGAGTGAAACTGGGATGGATTTGAAACGACAGAGAGTTTGGATTTTATCCTAGAGGAAATCAGGAGTCACTTAAGCTTCTTGAGCAGAGAGTGACATGGTCAAAAGTAGGCTTTAAGAATATCATTTTGATAGCTAGATGGAGGATAGATTGGAGAGGGGAGAGACTAGAGGCAAGCAGACCAGCTAGGATGGGAATAGTCTAGGCAAGAGGTGATGAAGGCCAGAATTATCATGGTTGTGGTGTGAGTGGAAAAAAAGGCATATATGCAAGAGATGTTGGAAAGGCAAAACAGACAAAATTTGGCAACGGATAGATTTTGGATGAGGAATAAAGAGTTGAATACAATTCCTCGGTTGTGAGCCTGAGTGAGAGGAAAATGATGGTGCCTTCAACATAAATCAGGCATTTCAGAATAGGGATAGTTTTTTGGCAAAACATAATGAATTTGATTTTAGACATGTCAAAATTGAGATGCCTATTGAACTCCATGCTAGCAATGTCCAATAGGCAATTAAAGATGCAAGACTGGAGCTCAGAAGACTGATGAAGGCTGGATATGTACATTTGGGAGTGATTTGCATAGAGGTTGAATAAAGTCGACAAGAGCCCTTATGGTATGGATATGCATGATGCTGCTGCAAAGGGTGACTGAGAAGAACTGATCAAACAGATAGGGGGGAACCATGAAAGAGCAGAGTCAATAAAACGCTGGGAAGGAAGAGTGTCCAGGAGAGGGAAGGCAACAGCTAAACTTCATGGAGGGGTCAGGAAGGATGAGGACTGAGAAAAGGCCATTGAATTGGCAAGAAGGAGCTCATTGATCATCTTGGAGAGAGCAGTTTCAGTAGAGTGATGGAGACATAAGTCAGACTCCAGACGATTGAGAAGTGAGTAGTTGGTGAGAAACTAGAGACAAAGAGCATAGATAGCTTTTTTTTTCCTTTTAGTTTAACTGTGAAAGGGAAGAGAGATAAAGGGTGTTAGCTTTAGGGTGAAGTGAAAGTAGTTTAAGGAGGGGAGAGATCTGGACTTATTTGTAAGTCGCACAGAAGAAACCAATACATAAGGAGAGATGAGAGTTAGGGAAAGAGAGAGGGGAAAATTTAAGGGGAGAAGAGAAATGGGCATGGGATCAAGGGCACAAGGAGGGGAGATGTCCTTGGCAAGGAGGACTACTTCTTCTGATACTAGAGAAAAAGAGACTAGGTCATGATATTAAGTGGCTTTGAAGTCTAGAACTGAGCAGAAAATGGAGGCCAAGTAGCACAGTTCCAATTTTTTCGGTAAAATATGAGAGAAGTTCCTCTTCTGAAATGGAGAAGGAAGAAAGTACAGTTGACTTGAGGAGAGAAGCGGCCTGGAACAGATGCTATATGGAGAGTCTCTTAAAGACTCAGTCAAAGAATAGTTAAAAGCATTACCATACAGCAGTTGACTGCAATATCAATTAAGTTGGGACTTTCTTACTGTTTTAAAATGATTAATTAAATGTCCTTGAGTCTTACTAGGTGCTAAGCCCCAGGCCCAAACCCCAATTAGGTGCTAAACCTATGTGGGTGTGAATTGGTAACCAAGGTGGTGCCCCAGGTGGAGCTAACTAAGGGAGGGCCTAGTTTACATGAGTTTGAGTGACATGTTTGGGACATCAGAGGCTTTTAGGCCACGTGGGTTTAAGTTGCCTCTTTGTGATGATTTTAGGTCACGTGGGTGAGTCGCATGTGTGACTCACCCTTGACCCTGAAAAAGATATAAAACCAGGGGTTGGTTTTCTCTTTTTCAGAGCTCTTGCCCACAGCCATGGTGGCATGCGTGACTCTGGGCCAGCCCTTGTTATGAGCTCCTGGGCTGAATCTAGATGTTGGTAACTATGAATTGTATTTGGGCTGTCTGTCGATGTTTGTAATTTGTTTGTATTTGCTCCGAAGTTCAGGGTACTGACTTTTCCCCCTGAACTAAGTGAATGGTATTTGTATGCTGAATTAAAGTAAACTTGTCAACCCCTTAACGTTGCTTTCCTTAGTAAAGAAGATCAAAAGAACCTGGGCTTTTGCAGCGTGCTGGTAACATGCCTGTTGTTGGGCTTGTGTTGGTCTTTCACCCCCACAACAGCTGCTAGCCAGATTGTTGAAATATTGACTTAGCATGGCTGTGTTACTTCCTCTAGTATTTTCTTTTTAATATTTTTGCTAATAATTTTGGTAATTTTTTTATTTATGAAATACAAGAGGAGAAAAGAAAACAAAAATTTTGCCACACACACAGCAGACCATAAGAGAGTATTCAATATAAAACAATAAATTTCCCAAGAAAACCTACATAATAAATACTACACATTATTTTCAAAGGTGCCTAGCTTTTCTTTCCTTCCTTATTGGTTTTCTTTTGTTCTCTGCCGTGCACTTTTTACTTTATTTTTTCCCCTCCCTCCCCCCACCACCCTAAAGAAGGCTACAATTAAGTATGGATGTATATATATGTGAATATATACACATATATATACACACATATACATAGATATCTATAAACATAGAGATATATATGCACATGTACACTCATACACATATATGTAAGACTGTATTATGCTTATTTCCTCCTACCATCTGTTTCTCTGAAGGTGGACAACATCTTCCTCCATAAGCCCCAGTCGTTCCATGCTTTTCTAAATCAACCAGCTCATCATTTCCTACACCACCACAGTATTCCAACCCAATTGATGAAACCCTAATAAAGTTGCCCCCAGAATCAATGTAGCCACTGCCCCTAGTGAGTCACTACCCCCAGATCCAATTCTCATGTTTAAACAGGTATGTCCATGTACTCAACCACAAGCACATTATCCATCTACCCCAAAACAGGACCACCATACCTAACTATCCATCTTGACTAGACAGGACCATAATGGACAACCAGTCAGAAAGCAGCATGAGCAGGATGTCTGAGTCATAGAAGAGACCCTGCCCCTATTACCTAATCCCTTAAGAAATCCCTTCTGCCTTTTAAATGTTCATAATTTTTGTTACATAATTGTATATTTACCCTATAAAAACCCATCTTGCTTTCACTGAAGTTGCAGTTCCTCTTGGAACCAATCCCACTTCTGAGGGGCATCAATCCTCAATAAATGCCTGTACTTGGATTAGAGGTGGTCTGTCTGTGACAGTGCCACCACAACACACCATTAAACCACAACAGTTTTTGCCATCCCTGGGTGGGCCAAGTACCTGACTCTGAACGCCACTCCATGTGTAGCAGAGTCTCAGATTTGCACACCCTTTAATCCATAGGTAAGCTTATCTTTTCCCCTTCTTTTAGCTGGGAGGTCCTTCAAGCACCTACAAAAGCTTGATTGGATCATCTGGACCCTAGTTCCCGGGGACCTTGCAGCCTAGCAAATTCTCCCTAAACAGAATATGCTCTGTTTGTGAATTTTGAGAGGAGTTCTTTCTGAACTCATTTTTTCTTCATTCTTCAGGTGGGATGCCACTGAAGAGATGGACGTGGCTATAGGGGACATTTCCTTAGGCTTGCTGACATTCAGTCCCAGCTCCCATCACACAGGACTACTGAACTATGATAGAGACTGGTCTCAGTATAATCTAGAAGACCAAGAAAAGTGACCATTATCTGTGCTTTCTTTTTGTATTTCTCTGCTCTGTATCTGTGTAAAAATCTCTAAGTCTACCACCTTGTAAAATTTAAAATACAGCCAGCCAAAAAAGAAAAACTTATGATGGCTGTTGCTAGACTGAAAAGATTGATGAATGCCTTTTTTATTATTTATGTCCTGATAATTTAATCAAACGTATGTTCAATGTAACAATATAGCCACTGAATTATAAATGCTTGTTGACTGATTACTTAAAATTCAGCTCATAATTTAGTAAAGGTCCTACAAATATGATTTTAAATGTAAGAAAGTAAAACAATATCAGCATGATGTAACTAGTACATTAAAATTCTTAGCAAAGCAATTAATTTATTATTTACAGTAAAATAGTGAACTACTATGCTGTAAATAGAATTATCACTTCTTTTACTTTTTTTATTTGACCTTTGGTTATCTTTTTTTAAATTATTATTTATTTATTTAATATTTTAAGTTTTTAGCATTGATTTCCACAAGAGTTTGAATTACAAATTTTCTCCCCATTTCTACCCTCCTCCCCGACTCCAACATGGCGTATATTCTTATTGGCCCATTCCCCAGACAGCCCTCCCTTCTGTCACCCCACTCCCACCGTCCCCTTTTGCCTTACTTTCTTGTAGGGCAAGATAGATTTCTATGCTCCATTGCCTGTATATCTTATTTTCTAATTGCATGTAAAAACTTTTTTTTGAACACCTGCTTTTAAAACTTTGAGTTCCAAATTCTCTCCCCTCTTCCCTCTCCACCCACCCTCCCTAGGAAGGCAAGCAATTCAACATAGGCCATATGTGTATAGTTATGCAAAACCCTTCCATGATACTCATGTTGTGAAAGACTAACTATATTTTGCTCCTTCCTAACCTATCCCCCTTTATTGAATTTTCTCCCTTGACCCTGTCCCTTTTTGAAAGTGTTTCCTTTTGATTACCTCCTTCCCCATCTGCCTTCCTTTCTATCATCCCCCCTTTTTTTATTTCTTCCTCCTTCTTTCCTGTGGGGTAAGATACCCAATTGAGTGTGTATGGTATTCCCTCCTCAGGTCAAATCCAATGAGAGCAAGATTCACTCATTCCCGCTCACCTGCCCACTCTTCCCTTCCTACAGAACTGTTTTTTCTTGCCACTTTTATGTGAAATAATTTACCCCATTCTATCTCTCCCTTTCTCCCTCTCTCAATATATCCCTCTCTCATCCCTTAATTTGATTTTAGTTTTTTAGATATCATCCCTTCATATTCAACTCACCCTGTGCCTTCTCTCTCTCTCTCTCTCTCTCTCTCTCTCTCTCTCTCTCTCTATATATATATATATATATATATATATATACACACACACATATCTATCTACATATCTATCTATACATATATATATATATACATATATATATATATATGTATATTCCCTTCAGCTATCATAATACTGAGGTCTCATGAATTATACACATCATCTTTCCATGTAGGAATGTAAACAGAACAGTTCAACTTTAGTAAGTCCCTTATGATTTCTCTTTCTTGTTTAGCTTCTCATGCTTCTCTTGATTGTTGTGTTTGAAAGTCAAATTTTCTATTCAGCTCTGGTCTTTTCACTGAGCAAGCTTGAAAGGCCTCTATTCTATTGAAAATCCATATATTGCCTTGGAGCATGATACTCAGTTTTGCTGGGTAGGTGATTCTTGGTTTTAATCCTAGCTCCATTGACCTCTGGAATATCATATTCCAAGCCCTTTCATCCCTTCATGTAGAAGCTGCTAGATCTTGCATTATCCTAATTGCGTTTCCACAACACTCAAGTTGTTTCTTTCTGGCTGCTTGCAGTATTTTCTCCTTGATCTGGGAGCTCTGGAATTTGGCAACAATATTCCTAGGAGTTTTCTTTTTGGGATCTTTTTGAGGACATGATCTGGGGATTCTTTCAATTTCTATTTTACCCTCTGGCTCTAGAATATCAGGGCAGTTCTCCTTGATAATTTCTTGAAAGATGATATCTAGGCTCTTTTTTTGATCATGGCTTTCAGGTAGTCCAATAATTTTTAAATCATCTCTCCTGGATCTATGTTCCAGGTCAGTGGTTTTTCAAATGAGGTAGTTCATAGTGTCTCCCATTTTTTTATTCATTTGGTCCTATTTTATAATATTTTGATTTCTCATAAAGTCACTAGCTTCCACTTGCTCCAATCTAATTTTTAAGGTGGTATTTTCTTCAGTCGTCTTTTGGACCTCGTTTTCAATTTGGCTAATTCTGCTTTTGAAGACATTCTTTCCCTCAATGGCTTTTTAGAGCTCTTTTGTCATTTGGGTTAGTCTATTTTTTAAGGTGTTATTTTCTTCAGTATTTTTTGTGTCTCCTTTAGCAAGTCCTTGACTTGCTTTTCATGATTTTCTTGCATCCTTCTCATTTCTCTTCCCAATTTTTCCTCTAAATCTCTAACTTGCTTTTCCAAATCCTTTTTGAGCCCTTCCATGGCCTGAGACCGGTTCATGTTTATCTTGGAGGCTTTTGATGTAGGCTCTTTGACTTTGTTGACTTCTTCTGGCTGTATGTTCTGGTCTTCTTTGTCACCAAAGAAAGATTCCAAAGTCTGAGTCTGAATCTGAAACTGTTTTCACTGCATGTTCATGTTCCCAGCCAACTGCTTGAGCCTTGAGTTTTTCATCAAGGTATGACTCCTTGTAGAGTAGAGAGTACTTTGTCCCAAGCTTGAGGGGATGCACTGTTGTTTCCAGAACTATTTCTATACAGCAAGCTCTGCCACACTAGCGCTCCTCCTCCCCCAAGGACTGCCAACCTGGACTGGAGTCAGATCTTAAGCAGGCTCTGCACTCCTGCTCTGATCTGACACTTATTTCCTCCCACCAGGTGGGCCTGGGGCCAGAAGCAACTGCAGCTGTAGCTCTTGAAGCAGCCTCATAGCTGCACCACCTCCACTGCCCCCGAGGCGGTGGCATAACCTGGAACTCCTTTCAGTCTGTTCCCACAGTTTTTTCCCACTAACCTTCTCTGTTGTCTTTGGTGTTTGTGGGTTGAGAGGTCTGGTAAGTGCCACAGCTCACTGATTCAGGGCACTAAGGCCTGTTTAGCCTGGCTCCTGGTCTGGTTGGTCCAGCTGGCCCACGCTGGGCTCTGCTTCCCCCACACCCAGCACAGTGTGATAGACCTTACCCAGCTACCATCCAGTCTGTCCTGAGCTGGAGCTCTGCTCCCCTCTGCTATTTCGTGGGTTCTGCAGTTCTAGAATTTGTTCAGAGCCGTTTTTCATAGGTGTTTGGTGGGTCCTGGGGGTAGGGCTTTAGGCATATCCCTGCTTTCCAGCCACCGTCTTGGCTCTGCCCCTTGGATGAGTGCCTCTTATAGAAAAGTTGTTTTGAAAAAAACTTTCTGTCTCTGTCTCCCTGTCTCTGTCTCTGTCTCTCTGTTCCCCCCCTCTCTTTCTCTCTTTCTCTCTCTCCCCATTCTTGGACTCTGCCCAAGTTCTAGATGTGGAGGGACAGACAGAAAAAAAGAGGGAGGTAGAATTTCTCCTCTTAGATTTATCTAAGAGAAAAAGGGTCACTTCACTGATCAAAGAGAGGCAGGTTTCAAGGCTGCACTTTGGAACAGGACTAGCACTTAACCCTTTCCTGGGTCACAGAAAGAGAAAAGGTTTGTGTGACAACATTAAAATCCTAACCCCAGACTCTGTATAATACCATTCAGAACATAGATCTAGGCAATTGAACTCATTCTAGTTACATTTCAAGCGAAATGTTGGTTCTCCTAATTTGATGTTTAAGATAAGCTAGAGGGTGAAGCCAAGATGGCGGCTGGAAAGCAGGGACTTGCATGAGCTCCCCCCCACATCCCTCCAAAAACTTATAAAAATGACTCTGAACAAATTCTAGAACTGCAGAACCCACAAAATAGCAGAGGGAAGCAGGGCTCCAGCCCAGGACACCTTGATGGTCACTGGGTAAGGTCTATTGCACATGGAGCTGGGAGTGGAGTGGAGCACAGCCCAGCATAAGCCATGCTTGGACCAACCAGAATGGGGACTGGGCAGAACAGGCCCTAGGGTCCTGAATCAGTGAGCTGTGGCAGTTACCAGACTTATCAACCCACAAACACCAAAGACAACAGAGAAGAACTGTAGAACACATGAAATAGCAGAGGGAAGCAGCGCTCCAGCCCAGGACAGCCTGGACGGTTGCTGGCTAAGGTTTATCATGCTGTGCTGGGAGTGGGGGGGAGCAGAGCCCAGCATGGGCTGCGCTGGAACTGCCCAGGCTGGGGGCTGGGCGGAGCGGTCCCTGGTGCCCTGAATCAGTGAGCTGTGGCAGTTACCAGACTTTTCAACCCACAAACACCAAGGACAACAGAGAAGGTTAGTGGGAAAAGCTGTTGGGACAGAGTGAAGGAGTCCGTGGTTCGGTCACTGCCTCAGAGGCAGCGGGGGTGGTGCAGCTACAGAACTGCAGCTGCAGTTGCTTCTGGCCCCAGGCCCACCTGGTGGGAGGAATTAAGTGTCAGATCAGAGCAGGAGTGCAGAGCCTGCATAAGATCTGAGTCCAGTCCAGGTTGGCAGTCCTTGGGGGAGGAGGAATGCTGGTGTGGCAGAGCTTGCTGTATAGAAATAGTTCTGAAAACAACAGTGCATCCCCTCAAGCTTGGGACAAAGTACTCTCTACTCTACAAGGAGTCATACTCGGTTGAAAAACTCAAGAGTCAAGTAGTTGGCTGGGAACATGGCCAGGCAGCAAAAACGGACTCAGATTGAGTCTCAGACTTTGGAATCTTTCTTTGGTAACAAAGAAGACCAAAATATACAGCCAGAAGAAATCAACAAAGTCGAAGAGCCTACATCAAAAGCCTCCAAGAAAAACATGAACTGGTCTCAGGCCATGGAAGAGCTCAAAAAGGATTTGGAAAAGCAAGTTAGAGAAGTAGAGGAAAAATTGGGAAGAGAAATGAGAAAGATGTGAGAAAACCATGAAAAACAAGTCAATTACATGCTAAAGGAGACCCAGAAAAATACTGAAGAAAATAACACCTTAAATAATAGACTAACTCAAATGGCAAAAGAGCTCCAAAAAGCCATTGAGGGGAAGAATGCCTTGAAAGACAGAATTAGCCAAATGGAAAAGGAGGTCCAAAAGATGACTGAAGAAAATACCACCTTAAAAATTAGATTAGAGCAAGTGGAAGCTAGTGACTTTATGGAAATCAAAATATTATAAAATAGAACCAAATGAATGAAAACATGGGAGACACTATGAACCACCTCATTTGAAAAACCACTGACCTGGAACATAGATCCAGGAGAGATGATTTAAAAATTATTGGACTACCTGAAAGCCATGACCAAAAAAGAGCTTAGATATCTTCTTTCAAGAAATTATCAAGGAGAACTGCCCTGATATTCTAGAGCCAGAGGGTAAAATAGAAATTGAAAGAATCCCCAGATCATGTCCTCAAAAAGATCCCAAAAAGAAAACTCCTAGGAATATTGTTGCCAAATTCCAGAGCTCCCAGATCAAGGAGAAAATATTGCAAGCAGCCAGAAGGAAACAATTTGAGTATTGTGGAAACATAATCAGAATAATACAAGATCTAGCAGCTTCTACATTAAGGGATCGAAGGGCTTGGAATAGGATATTCTGGAGGTCAATGGAGCTAGGATTAAAACCAAGAATCACCTACCCAGCAAAACTGAGCATCATGCTCCAAGGCAAAATACGGATTTTCAATAAAATAGAGGCCTTTCAAGCTTGCTCAGTGAAAAGACCAGAGCTGAATAGAAAATTTGACTTTCAAACGTAAGAATCAAGAGAAGCATGAGAAGGCAAACAAGAAAGAGAAATCATAAGGAGCTTACCAAAGTTGAACTGTTTTGTTTACATTCCTACATGGAAAGATGATGTGTATGATTCATGAGACTTCAGTATTAGGGTAGCTGAAGGGAATATATATATATATATATATATATATATATATATATATATATATATAAAGATATATATATGTATGTATGTATATGTATATAGACAGAGGGCACAGGGTGAGTTGAATATGAAGGAATGATATCTAAAAAACTAAAATCAAATTAAGGGATGAGATAGGGATATGTTGAGAGAGGGAGAAAGAGAGAGATAGAATGGGGTAAATTATCTCACATAAAAGTGGCAAGAAAAAGCAGTTCTGTAAGAAGGGAAGAGTGGGCAGGTGAGCGGGAATGAGTGAATCTTGCTCTCATTGGATTTGACCTGAGGAGGGACATAACTATACACACTC